>NC_052320.1:6762394-7085264 GCF_016432855.1 Salvelinus namaycush | reverse complement strand
ACTGCAGAGATAGCCTGCAAAGTTCTGTCATACTTTCCAGGTCTATATCCAAACAGTTTGAACTTCTAATTTTAAAAATGTATCTCTCCAGAAATAAGTCTCTCCCTGTTGCCGCCTGCTATTGAACTCCCTCTGCGCCCAGCTGTGCCCTGGACACCATTTGTGAATTGATCGCCCCCCATCTAGCTTCAGAGTTCGTTCTGCTAGGTGACCTAAACTGGGATATGCTTAACACCTCGGCAGTCCTACAATCTAAGATAGATGCCCTCAATCTCACACAAATCATCAAGGAACCCACCAGGTACAACCCTAATTCCGTAAACATGGGCACCCTCATAGACATTATCCTGACCAACTTGCCCTCCAAATACACCTCCGCTGTTTTCAATCAGGATCTCAACGATCACTGCCTCATTGCCTGTATCCGCTATGGGTACGCGGTCAAACGACCACCCCTCATCACTGTCAAACGCTCCCTAAAACACTTCTGCGAGCAGGCCTTTCTAATCGACCTGGCCCGGGTATCCTGGAAGGATATTGACCTCATCCCGTCAGTCGAGGATGCCTGGTCATTCTTTAAAAGTAATTTCCTCACCATCTTAGATAAGCATGCCCCGTTCAAAAAATGCAGAACTAAGAACAGATATAGCCCTTGGTTCACTCCAGACCTGACTGCCCTTGACCAGCACAAAAACATCCTGTGGCGGATTGCAATAGCATCGAATAGTCCCCGCGATATGCAACTGTTCAGGGAAGTCAGGAACCAATACACGCAGTCAGTCAGGAAAGCAAAGGCTAGCTTTTTCAAGCAGAAATGTGCATCCTGTAGCTCTAACTCCAAAAAGTTTTGGGACACTGTAAAGTCCATGGAGAACAAGAGCACCTCCTCCCAGCTGCCCACTGCATGGAGGCTAGGTAACACGGTCACCACCGATAAATCCATAATAATCGAAATTTCAATTAGCATTCTCAACGGCTGACATCATATTTAACTGGTTCTATTGCCGAAATATGGTTCCTTCCCCCCACTTGTTTGATGTTCCCAGACTCTATGTTTAACAAAGGCTATTCAAGAGTCCTTCAGTAGAGTCAGAGAGAGAGAGAAGAGAGGGAAGGGAGAAAGGTATTTATTTGGGGGGTCATAAACCTTACCCACAGGCCAACATCATGACAGGAGTTTGCCTCACCAAGATTTACATGCTAAAGTCGCCACTAAATATCTACTATGGTGTGTACAGTAGATGTACTTCTTATAGGATACTGTAAGAAGTCTAGTGAAACTGCTGGAGTGTTGAGAATGTTACTAGCTTTTATTAAAATTGGGTAATTACCAGTGATGTATATAAACCCTGGATTGGTATTTGCTATGTATTGGCTATTGAGAGGCGTTGAAAACACCAGTCGGCCATATTGGTACTCCCCGGGTAAAAGCATTCCTCCATAGGAATGAATGGAATTCTACAGTATTTCAATTAAATGACATGTATTTAAGTATTCTGTAGTGGGGACATAGATTTCAGTAATCTCTAAAAAAATTATACTTCAGGGAAAAAATGGTTTTGTATGTTTAGCTCACATAATATAATTTAAAAGTATGCATTAAGGTGTCTGTAATATGATAAACGTGTCATAAACAAATGTAGTCATTAATAAATGAATTTCTATTGCTTCCAAAATATTTTTTACAATACAATAAAACGCCTTAGTCATCTAGTATAGCCTATATATAAATCATTGGTGATTACAGAGTCACGTGTGAAAACTCGTGCTAATAAGTGAATAGCCATCTTAAAATACAACCTGACCCATTGCATTTAGGCCAATCTGGACTCAATATGTCCCAAAGTAGTCCTAATGATTCTGGGATTTACCCTCAAATAGTTGCAGCTCTATTCTAATGAGGCTATTCAATATTAAAATATTCTGACAATCCGAGCAATAATGATCAAATCTTGCCAGAATAAACAGTGAATAAAATACCACAACACTCTTGATGCATAAATTCAACAATCTGAGGTATAATAACTGGAATACAGAGGAAGTTGTACTGATTAGTGAAGCGTTTCTGTGTCAACAGAACAACAGGTCATACAATGCTGTTAAGAGAGACTACTTACAAACAGGAAAAATGGCAGGAATGTAAAGTTAATAAAGATTACTGGGGCGCTTGTGACTCCTAAATTCACGCAGCTTTGTCCTCTACTCCCTTTAGAACCATAAAAGTCAGTGTAAAAAAAAATGTGTATTAATATTTTATGGTCAAATTGTGAGACTGTTTAAACAATGTCACCATTCAGAGCAAAGATATATAATTACTCTCTCCTAATTTTCTATTTAATATTCCTAACTTAACACTTACATCTAAGAAAAACTACACATTGTAAATAAATGCTTTTGTCTTTTTTAGAAAATAAATGCATTTAATAGCTCAATGTGATTCAAAATATTGTAAGCAAATGCTTCTACCATGTATGTCCAAGTAAACATGTGAATTCTCTTCAGTTATCACTCTCGCTGTGATGAGAGGTGTTGGAGGCAGTTCATGAATCGGCGCGGGGTGTCCCACTCTGAGCCAAAGTGCTGAGCGTCTCATTGTCAGACGACAGTGCAGCCAGATGTGCGGCCATCTCGCTCTGCTTTGCCTCAACAACGTCCTCCCGAACAGACAGCATTATCTCTGCGACTAGTCTTTTGGATGAGTCTATATTAAAGATAGACTCCTTGTCTGAGCTGTCCACCGCTCTTAATGAATAAAAAATACATTTAATTTGTGCAGCGCTTTTCATAACAGAGTTCTCAAAGCTCTACGAAAGCTCTACAAAAATAAAAACATTTAGAATCAAGGCTGTTCAAATATCAACAGTGGGCTAGATGTTAAAAAGCTTTTCAGATTAGGACTATGAGAAAGACAGTATTACCTTGGCCTCTGGGACTCTGGAGTTGAGAATTCTCCCTCGAATGATGATGGACTGGTCGATCGCATTGTCTCAGTTGGGAAATGAAAAGCATCCCTGCAAACTGTGTAAATGTGCATCTTTTTGGGGGGCTCCTCTGGAACCTTCCTAAGGCGAAGCACTGGGCGCCGTGGCAGCCTCACCTTTGGCTTTCCCTCTGGAGGAGTAGGGACGAGGCCAGAGACATTGAAGACTGATTTGGAAGAGGTCAGGAGGGATTTGGACAGACTGTCTTCTTCGTCTGTGGAGGAAATCCTTTGGGCCTCTTTGTCAATAGGGATATCAGATCGACTGGAGGGAAACTCCAATGAGCTCCGACAGTTGCTCATGGCATAAAGTGAGGATGATGCAGAGACATCCTTTTGCAACTGTGTCAGTTTCAATTCTGTGCCGTATGAAACTTCCTTTGAGGTTGAAGTAGGCACACCAATTACGGAGAGAGAGTCAATGCTTCTACTGAGGCGAGTAGCATTTTCAATGTCTTCAGTATTCTTCAAAGCATCAAGGTAGGACATTGACAGGCATCCTTTGACGGGCATGCAATTGACTGGGGATGCTGGTTTTGAAGTAATTACCTTCTGAAGATCAAGGTCTTCCTGTGAGGATATTGCACCAGCGCTCCGTCTGAGGAAACCATCCTCATCCAGTAGGTCATCACAGACAGTGTCCATGAGGCCTGAGGCAATATATTTTATCTTCAGGGATGACATCCAGATCCCTGGATATCCCTCAAAAGCTTCAGTTGAGTAAGATGCTACATCATCTAGGTCAGGCTGGAGTCCAGCCACATTAGGAACAAATGGTGTGTTGCTTGCCTTGAGAGAGGTTCCCATAGCACCCAAAATGTTGCTGACAGCATTGATGGCAGTCTGGCTTGCCTTGGGGGAAATCGTCCTGTTGGGAGAATCTTGTCTAATCATATTGATTATTTTAGTGTTGACCTGCTCCAGAACTTTGATGATTTGGTCTTTGGCAGTAGACTGTAGTTTGGGGGTAAGTGAAATGGCATCTACGTTGGCATTCATGGTCTCACTGGCTTTCCCGGTCAGCTGACAGGCCTGGTCTTTACTGAGTTTTCTGGATACACTTTTCAACATATCCTCAATCATTTCTTTCTCTGAGCAGTCCTCGCTTTTGAGGTTCACCGATCCAAATTGAGGCAAAGAGACAGAATGTCTTACCTCATTCCTCACAGATTGGGCCAGGGTTTCTCTGAAAGGTTCTGTGCTAATTTGTTCCAGAACTCCATCCACAAGGGTGACATAGAGGTTAGGGAAAGAGGTGCTTCTGGTGGCCTGGTGAGCTTTCCTTCTAGGGGATGAGTTAAAGACATAACTTACTCTAATGACTCTTTTTTCATCCGTATTCTTCTCACCTGGAGATATGAGCGCTGTGTCTTGGATCAAAATTGGCTTTACCTCATGGTCTTCAATCTTTACTGCAAGGACCTGTGATTTTGTGTGGCGTTCATCAAATCCAGACAGGCTGCTCTGAATTGGTCCAGGAACAACAACATTTGATGTACCTTCTTCAGGATCGTCATGTAGTAGGGCTAGTGGCTGGTCGTCTAAAATCATTTCACTGCACATATCGATGGCATCTTCCACTAAATCATCAGCGATCAACTCAACTTTTGCAGAGGCCATTGATTTCGCTGGGTGCTCGCCTGTTGCCTCAGAGAGCATTCCTTCCATATCTGCTCTGGAAGTAGTACAAGAACATGGAACACTGGCCATCACAGTCGTCTCCTGGGACGAGGTTGATGCAGCTGCGGAGGTCTCTGAGCTGCTTGTCTTACTGTTGTTTTCTGCAACCTCTGAAGTGTCAGATGAAAACACCATTCCATAACTGGGAGAGTTGGATAAAGATGAGATCACTGGCTTCGAGGGAAGTATTTCCAGAGTCAGGGAAGGAGCTTTTTCATCTCTTTCACCCTGAAGCTCAGGAAAAGCCAGCTCGAATAGGATGCTGTCATATGCAGTGCTAATAAGGTCACAGGCGACACCTTCTAGTTTTGAACAGGAATCTCGGCGGTTCTCGGTGTCTGCCTTTTTTAATGCAGTCAATGCAGGTGGCTGAATGTTTGTTATACCTGAGGTGCCTTCTTCAGCATCACAGTCTAGCGCAAGCTCTTCAATGTTTTCCTCATTTAATAAGTGTCTAATGTCTTCCAAAACATTGCTTACCACATCAATGGCTGTTTGGCTGGCCTTTGCAGAGACAACTCTGAATTGGGTAGGGGAGTCTTCAAGGATCATTACGATAACCTGCTCCTGGACTTCCTCCAGAACGTCAGTGATCAACGTTGTCACATAGGTGTTTATGTCTTCTCCGTTGGCCATCCGCTCCTCTGGTTCTGGATCATCTGCTTGAGCATTGGGTTTGATTGTGTTTCCCCCACGGAGTCTGCACGCAGGTTCATTGCTAGGATTGGCCGCTCGAGAGACGCACTTCAACACATCGTAAGCGATTCTGGCACTCAGAGCCCTTTGTGCCGCTGGTGTAGACCCTGGAATCGTCAGTTTGACCTCATCCCTGATTGACTCCGCCAGCTGCTTCCTGACAAGCTTGGAGCCTAAGTGGTCGAGGATGACAGATTTCAGCTGAGCTCTGTCTGGGATGCTTTGTCCCTTGATGGCTTTGAAGATCCTAAAAACAGGTTCTTGGAAACCCTTCAGCGGTGCCAGACCATCCAGGCATGGTCTCCTCTGGAGTGGTGCAAGGCTTGGTCTCCTCTGTAGCATGGCTGGCTTTTCCTTAGATTTCCCTATTAATAACACACACACACATTTTAAAAATTTGATTTAATTTAGCATTCACTGGCTATGAACATACTCTGAAAGATATTTCGTTATGAAATTATGGTTCTTTAGTAAGGAAATGTTCTTACCTGACAGAGAAACTGTTTTCTTTACAGTTTTGGAGTGAGCAGGTTTGAGAGCAGGCTGAGCAGATGCTATAATAGATTTTTTTTAAAGAATACAAAATACGATATGATATACAGCACAACACATTCAACTGCTCCTTGTAGGTTGCATTTGGCATAGTCATTTAAACATTGCTTAACTGTGTGATGAATTCAAATTAAATCTTACCTGGTTTTTCAAATATTTCTTCCAGCAGCTTATTTGGTTTGATAGAGGCCTCTCTCAACCTCTCAAACTCCTGGAGGTTTTTCAATTCCTCTTCCATTATCCTCAACTGAATAGCCTGTTTTTGTTCCATAATGCACATTTTCTGTGAAGAACATAGAGTCCAAAAATAGCAACTTAGCATCCACAAAAGTTGAGGTAAAATGATTTCTTAATTTTCATGATTTATTCAAACTTGAAAATAATTGTGGGTAGTTTTGTGAAGTATGATGAAAGTGTGACATTTGTACCTTTCTGATGCGCTTTTCTTTGGCCTCTTTCATATACTTGGCCTTGTTCAAATCGTGCCTCACATCCTTTTCAATGAGTTTCAGCCTGGATCGCTCCTTAGAAACCCAATCCTCTTTAAACTCTCTCTCTTGGTCATACAACGCAGTTTGCAGGCCATATTTCTGTCCCCTGTCCCTATCAATACATTAAACAGATGAGTCATGACATTGCCAACACAGAGTAGGCCTATATAACTCTACTTTATTACCTCATGCACTTCTTGCCTACCTGGAACCAATGGTTGACTGCAGATGCTTCAGGTTCTGTGCTCCTTTATTCAGTAAATACTCTATCATATCTTCCAGGGTAACGTCCTTAGGTATATGTCCTTCCTCTTGCAACTGAACCATTCTCAGTATCTGTTCCTTCTTAAATAGGATAAATAAAAATGTTGTACATTTTAAACACTTATCTACCTAATAAAATACATGTTACATTGTTTTTAGAGTGATGAATGATCATTTCAAATTTTCTCGTGAAAATAACATATGTGATCTTCACAGAAGTTCACATTTAAGAACGCAGTCATACTGCCCACATACCAACTTTTTGCTGTACGTTTTATGATGGTCAGTCTTGACCGTATCCAGGTAATGTTTGTATGTGTTATACTCCTTTAATGAGCATACAACCTTGAGAAGAGAGAGAATCAAAATGTTTCCTGCTATAATACTCCTGGAGTTAACTATCGGTAAAGCTTACAGCTACTGTTCAGAAACAATAATATTAACTTCAAACTTACGTTGTCCTCTTTAGTGATAAAGTTTCGCTGCTTTAACTTCTCATGCATTTCCTTCTGATGGTAGTATTTATTGAGGTTTGGGTCATGCAAACTGTTGTACGTCGGCCTCATAATGTGACAGTTTGGGTCACTGAGGTTGAAATCAGATGTAGGCTGATACAACTGAAGGAACAAGGATATAAACAAAAAAAAAAAACATTCTACTGGATCCTTCTTGCATTCTAAAGCACCACTCTACTGGACCCTTCTATTCTACTGGACCATTCTACTGGACCCTTCTTCTATTCTACTGCACCATTCTATTGTATGCATGTTCTTTAAAAAAATGTTATACTGTATCCTGTTAAATATATGTTCTGCTTACCTTTTTACCCAGGCTGGCTCTATGAAATTTAAAGGCGACCCCAGGTAGGACCGGAAGCTTTGTCATGGCAGCCAATCTGCTGCTCACTGACGGCTTTGTTTCTATCATGATCTGAGGAGGCTTCCCTTTCAGTGGACGAGTTTGCTTCTCTGGTCGCGAGGGTATCTGACACAGGGGCTTTGAGGTCTTCTCCTGAAAACAGCAACATAGCAATAATGTATTTCTTACAAACTCACCTGTGATAGTTCATCCGACCATTATGACATGGCGGCGAGCCTGATATGTCATCATAGGTTGACGCCCAATGAACTACTGTTGCCGTAGCCTGAGTGCCAGTCTATTTGTTTTTATATCAACTCCCTGCCACTCACTGTCATGCCAAATATGATTTTTGGCTTAGCTATAAGAGCAATGAAGTTGACAAGAGCACAAACAGATCTGGGCCCAGGCTACTGTTGCCACAGAGATTCTAATTATGTGACCTGTGTCTGACCAGTAGCGGTGCATGTGTAAAATCACTGGGAAAGCTGTGGGAGTAAATGGTACATATAGGGACAGATATAAATTTGTTCATCAGACCACAGGAGGAGAAGGCGACACATAGGCGCATAGGACAGCTGGACACACTAATGTTAGAGGGACACATAGTCTGCTGATCCTAATAAGGGCAAACATACCAAAGAGCACACCAAGCTAAACTAGTAATAGTAACTAGTAATGAACGTGTAGGGGTCGGGTTTTGGGACGAGAGAGAGAGGCAGACAGCATTTCTCAGCCAGTCAAAATCACGAATCAGCTGGCGTGATGTTTATGGATATATGCTGCTGAGCGAATGCCTAGGCTCTAGCTCAAGTATTAGGCAAGGTTATTCTGTTCACGGAACCACCGCTACACTTCACCCCTCCCCTGACCTCCTCTCACAATACCCCAGTAGCTGATAGACATCAACTGTGCGATCAAGGTCCAATGGCACCAATGAGACTGACTGTGATTGAACCCAGAACATATCCACACCACAAGACTGAGGGGATTAGTTTATGTGGCCCGGGTTACCTCGTGGGAGGAGTTTGAACTGGGTGAAAGTGATTGCATTCGTTTTTGAACCGCACCGCCTCCCGGGGGTGAGCCAGGTGCCCCGCTCTGGCCGAAAGGCGAAGTCGGCTCAAAACAAAAGTGACGTAATTATTAAGCTCATGGAGTGATGAGTAGGATTATGTGTTTTCACATGCAAAAGTGATTGCTTTGATAAAAACGCTTTATCTGCCTTCCCAATGAAAACTAGTTTGAAAATTCAAACATCTATTTTATGCAAAAGAGATGTGTTTCTGGAAGATGCACCATGCTGCCTTGTTGACAACATGACCGACTGGCGCAGATTACTGTTTTATTGAGAAGGGTGCTCCTTCCTCCCTGCTTTCACCCATTGATGTGACTGGCCATTGCCTGGTTCAACCCGGGCCAGCGTAATAGAACTCCCTCACTGTGTGTGTTGGCCAGAGGGTTGTTGCCAGGGGTCGGATCCATAGGATATCCCAAGGATACCGCCTAGCATCAACCATGAGACTGACTGGGTTTGAACCGAGGTCAATCTGCATGTCACAAGACTGTGTTAGCCCACTGAGCTTAAATCTAGGCATGAGCTCAGACAGATAACACACATTTCAGGCAAGGTTACTCATCACACAAGAATAGTTCACTTTGTAGTCCTTTGTAGCTCAGTTCAGAGCATGGGACTTGTAAACTTTGATGACAATTAGGCTTGATTCACATAGTTCTACTGTTTATGTTCAGACTTCATATTATTGGAGTACACAATCGTCTATTTTACCTTTTCAATTACACAATACTTAGGCTCGACAATTGTTTACAAGTTAGGCAAAATGCAAAGGTGAAAGAAAAGTGTTTACCTGACAGCTTTTAAAAACGTCGTTCTCCATTGCACAGCATGACAGGAAAGAGCAAAATGCCTCTGAACATGATTATTTGTCAATACATATGCATCATAATGTAGTGAGAATACTGTACCATCTGTGACGCAACGCATTGGCATATCCGAAATTCCATTGATTCTACCGCATGTATTGGAGTCACATTGTTTAATTTTTCCTTTCTAAATCTGTTGGATAAAAAAAAGTAAGGATCAATGTATATAATGAACGATTTAGGCCTATCAATAAAGATATTTTACATGAAAAACCGGGCTATACATTTCATTGTGTCAAAGCAAATTACTAAAGTTACACCGAATTTACACACAAAAACAAAAAAAGATTTATGATAGCAATGTACCAACTCAAAGCGGTTGGGATTTTACTGAAGAAGCAGAGGGTCGATTTCTGATGGATGAAACAGATATCGCATTTAATTATCCAAGTCGTAACGGGCATTCCGAGTCTTTTCGGTGACTGGTATCATTTAAATTTGCTCCCAACGGGCTTTTCGTTCAGTAGTTCTTAGGAATTGACCTAAAACCCTGATAAAATTGTCAATATATAATTTAAATCGTAAAAAGTTGCCTACCACATCGTGAAATTTGAGTTCAAATACATTTTTACCTGACCAGATTATTAGATGGCCTGCAAAAACAAATTGAGAAAAAAATGTAATGCACTGAAAAAATGAGCGCGAACTAGATTGAGGCTCCTCACTAGATTGTTCCTGCACTGAGCAATTACCATCTTCAGTGAATATTTTTTATAATTTGTCAGCAGATAATCGATGTCTGGATTCTGGGGCTCAAAAAGCAATAACAGTAGGCTATGCAAATCAGGAAGCCAAATTAACGGCTCTTTCATGTAGTATCTGGGATCTACATCTGTTTATATTAGTTACTATGCTGTTAGTAAGCGGTGACAGTGTTACTACTACACCTAATAGGAAATGCACATGCGCACTAGTGTGCCCGGGAACTGTAGCGCTCGAGAGGTTTTGACTAACGAAAACTAACTGTACTCCCATCTCCTGCCTGGTCATTTCTCCACAACACAAATATTACAGTGGCGACGAGGTGATTAAACTTCTTTAACGGACATTGCTTGAAGGGAAGAATGTTGCGTGAGTAATGAAACTCAAAATAATTATTTAATTCGTCAGTTATTTTTTTATTTTCTTTCGCCAGTAAAAAAAGGCTAAGCACTGCTAGCAGGTACAGTGTTCAGGAGCTGCCAAGTAGTAAGACTATTGGAGTCCAGAATAGCGACACTGCCCTCTGGTGGTTAAATAAATAAAAAACTAATTGAACCCATTGAAATTAGGCGATCTCAGTGGAGAAATCTTGTGAAGAAAAAGATGGAACGTAACACGGTGTGTACATTATTACAAATGAGTGCAGTGAATGAAGTAATTTCAGAAACTTCTGAAGTGAAGAATTAGATGAAAATTAAGGAATACAAGGAATAAGGAAACGGAACAATCAACTGTGAAAATGGCAACCATTGGTCGAGTACCCGAGTTTGAGAATACAAAAGAGGATTTTGATTCCTATTTGGAGCGTTTTGAGCGTTGGCTGGCTGCAAATGAAATCAAAGATGAAAAGAAAGCAGACGTATTTCTCAGTGTTTTGGGTCCCACTGAGTATGGATTGCTGAAAGGTCTGTTTTGATTTTCATCCTAAACAGAGGATGACATGGGCCTAAATGAAGATGATGTTCTGGGAGAAGAGCCAGAGGTAAGCCTGGTTTTAAACCACTATAGCAGCAATGGCACTTCATGTATGGATTAGATGGGTTCCACCATGTCCAGTAGAATTTTGATCATACAGTATAAAGTCACTTTGTACATGCTGCAATTGCTTTGGTGAAATATCTGCTAGGAAAATAAATGAAAAATCGTAGGTGCATTTCTTGATGATGCTTTATGCATTTAAACATGTAGGACCTCACGAAAGAGGATGCCATCACTGAGGATAATGACAAGAAACCCATAGTGTCTGAGGAGTACGTTTTTCCTTTTATGTGAACACACATTGAAGAGTGACATTTTCTCTCCATTTTCCTGATGATCTGATGTCCCTATTGAAATATGTTATTCATGTGATTTTAATGTGTTTCAGGACGGCTGAAAAGAAAGTGGTAAAAATCACACCCCCAGCGTCTGTGGATGAGGTAATATGATGCTTGCTGCACTCTCACCAGTCATGACAAGTCTTCAATGCAATGGTGGTGTGCTAACCTTATAATTAAAATGTTTTATCCTGTTTTCCCAGAGGGTACAGAAAAGAGCAGAACGCTTCAATGTCCCTGCGTCAGCTGATGACAAGAAGGCCATACGTGCTGCCCGGTCAGTATCCCACAAATATTCCCCACACTATTGATTGGGCATATCTATTAACCTATATTGACAATTTGCATTGTGTTCCCCCCCCCCCCCCCTTTACGCTGCTGCTACTCTCATATATGCATAGTCACTTTAACTATACATTCATGTACATACTAGCTCAATTGGGCCGACCAACCAGTGCTCCCGCACATTGGCAAACCGAGCTATCTGCATTGTGTCCCACTACCCGCCAACCCCTCTTTTACACTACTGCTACTCTGTTCATCATATATATATGCATTGTTACTTTAACCATATCTACATGTACATACTACCTCAATCAGCCTGACTAACCTGTCTGTATGTAGCCTCGCTACTGTATATAGCCTGTCTTTTTACTGTTTTATTTATTTACTTACCTATTGTTAACCCTATACCTTTTTTGCACTATTGGTTAGAGCCTGTAAGTAAGCATTTCACTGTAAGGTCTACACCTGTTGTATTTGGCGCACGTGACAAATAAACTTTGATTTGATTAAATATGTATTGTGTTCAGGTTTGGTTTGCCCGCTGCTGCACCTCCAACTTCCACCCCAGGTCAGTGTGAATCTTCCAGTCATTTTCACAGTTCTCATGTGTGGTTTTAATTTTTTTTAAATCCAAGAACCATAACCTGCAGTCAGTTTATAAACAAGGGTTGAACAACCTCATTATCACAAGTAATTATGTTTTCTCCTGCATTTGCACTCTGGTTTTAATGAGTGTTTCTCTCTATCAAAGGTGTTACTGTGAATAAATCCACTGTGAGTAATCCAAATATGTGATAAACAGTGACCTCCCCTCATTTAAATAATGTAACCATAAGTGACCCAGAAGATTTAATCAAACATCTATCTCTGTGTTCTGTGTAGGCGGTCAGCGTTGAACAGCTAAAAAAGCGAGCAGAGCGATTTGGCGGGAACGGTTTTTCAGTTTCCAAGAAGGTGAGCGCCTAGGGATAGGGCAGCTTCTATCCTCCCTGGACAGCTTATTAGGTACACCTATCTAGTACTGCCTTAGACCCCCCCTTTGCCTCCAGAACAGCCTGAATTCATCAGGGCTTTCTAAAAGGTGTCGGAAACATTTCACAGGGATGCTAGTGCGATAGCATCACGCAGTTGTTGCAGATTGTACGGAGGTACATTCATGCTGCGGACAGCCTTTTCCATCTCATCCCAAAGATGCTCTACTGGGTTGAGGTCTGGGGACTGCGCAGGCCACTCAAGTAAACTGAATTCGCTGTCATGTTCCATGCAATGTTTTTCCACTCCTCAATTGTCCAGTGTTTGATTGCGTGCCCACTGGAGCCACTTGTTGTTTTTAGCCGATGGGAATGGATCCCGGTCTGATCGTCTGCTGCAATAGCCCATCTGTGACAAGGATTGATGAGTTGTGTGTTCCGAGATGCCGTTCTGCGCCGTTATTTGCCTGTTTGTGGCCCGCCTGTTAGCTTGCACCATTCTTGCCATTCTCCTTTAACCTCAACATGTTTTCACCCACAGGAGTGCTGCTGACCAGGTGTTTTTTTGTTTTCTGCACCATTCTTGGTAAACCTTAGACACCGTCATGCTTGAAAAGCCCAGGAGTGCGGAAGTTTGAGATACTGGATCCGGTGCACCTGGCACCGTAGATTATACCACACTCAGTTGCTTAGATCACTCCTTTTGACAAGTCTAACGTTCTATCGAACAGTAACTGAATGCCTCTGCCTGCTTTATATAACAAGCCACAGCCAAGTAACACACTGTCTGTAGGGGCGATCCATTTTCGTGAATGGGGTGGTGTACCTAATGAACTGTATAGTGTGTATTTTTGACTACAGGGCATCCTGAAAGAAATACTCAATTGAAATCTTGTGATTATTACACTTCAGCATTTCTGATTAAGCCACCTCCAAGTTAAATATTTAAGACCATATGTCAAATCACATTTTATTGGTCACATACACATTTAGCAGATGTTATTGTGGGTGTAGCAAAATGCTTGTGTGTTACAGGTTGAGGAAGATGAAAAGCTGAAGAAGCGGAAAGAAAGATTTGGGATCCTCGCTGCGGTTACACCTGACGTTGAGGTATGTTTTCACATTCTGTATTGAATCAATACAGGTATTATACAATTTCTTTGATACTTAATTTTTTTTTTTGTGGTTACATTTTTTTCCCACAGGCAAAGAAACGGAAGCGTTCTGAACGATTTGGAAATGTGACTGTGTAAATTGTGGTATTTACAGATGTTTTATGTTTTTATTTTATTTTGTTGCAAACAGAACTGAAATATACTGTATATAGCTTGTGTAACGGATGTGAAATGGCTAGCTAGTTAGCGGTGGTGCGCGCTAATAGCGTTTCAATCGGTTACGTCACTCGCTTTGAGACCTTGAAGTAGTGGTTCCCCTTGCTCTGCAAGGGCCGCGGCCTTTGTGGAGCGATGGGTAACGATGCTTTGTGGGCGACCGTTGTTGATGTGTGCAGAGGGTCCCTGGTTCGCGTCGGGCGAGGGGATGCCATAAAGTTAAACTGTTACATTTATCAGTTGTATTACATTTTGTCATTAAAGTCGTTTCAATTATTTTCTGGGATTCTTTCTATGGGTTTGCTACTTGATTATCATCTAGTTGTACCAAGTGGCGTACACGGCCTGGTAGCAGGGCACCCGCCTCATTGGGTCCCCCAAGATAGCGGCCTGAAACAGCATGCTGGACCATGTGCTTACATTGCCAGACCTGTGAGCTGACAAGTCAGGACCTTTCTCACTAATCAATATAGGAAGCCAGACAAGTAAAGGGAAGAGTTTATGCAGCCTTGTCGCACTGACTAGACGCAACATAGTGAATGTAAATCCGGGACCCCCCCCAACAAAAATAAAGTAGGTGGGGTGGGAGTATAACGCAAATGTCTAGCATCCTAAAGGTTGAGAGTTCAAATCTCAGACATTAGCATTTTAGCAACTTTAACTACTTTTTAGCTACTTTGCAACTACTTAGCATGCTCGCTAACCCTTCCCCTAACCTTAACCATTTTTAGCTAATCTTAACTCTAATTTAACCCTTAACCTAGCTAACAGTCATCTAACGCTAGCCACCTAGTTATAATTCGTACCATATGTTTTTCAAATTCGTACCATAAAATTTATGATGGACATCCACAAATGAATACACACCAAGTGACTCGGATTTACATACAGGATAATATGAAATGTCCTGAGACCGGGTTGGTTTGTGAGTATTGGGTCATTCTGCTGAGTAGTAATAAGAATAGTAATGGATTTATTGGGCGATGTCTTCCACACCTTCAGATGGGCCGTTCAGAAAGGCTTTATCTTGAGCGGAGGGAGCATTGATACAGCCAGGCAGGGAGGTAGAAACACTCCACAGCAGGCCCCGGAGTTCTTCATAGGGGACATGGTCGACTGACGTTCACAGCTCCTCAATTGGTAGGCTGAATTATCCACTACTGAAGGGTGATTGAAGGGTGGTTATTCCGCAACTGTAAAAGCGACCAGACCACCACACCTGCAATAATACAAAACAGTCCCCAGACGAGGCGATATTCTGCATCCCACGTCCAAACCGGGAATATGTTATAGATTAACTCACCCTTGTCTGCTGATTGTAGACCCTTTGCATTTACTTTTCTGTCAGGCCATGGACAGCATAAATGCATAATGCGTAGCACTAACAAGACACCAGTTTTGATCAAAATGTACAACTTTTTTTTTTTTACCCCTAGGTCATAGCTCCAGCAACACTGTTCCTGGCTGCAAAGGTTGAGGAACAGCCCCGCAAGTTGGAGCATGTTATCAAGGTGACCCATGCATGCCTCAACCCTCAGGACCCTTCACCAGACGTCCGCAGTGATGTAAGTCTCCATGGTCTGACCACTCCACTTCAAACTCACTATGACACTTGCAGTGGGATCCTCTGACCACAAACTGATTGTGTAGATCCAGTGTTCTACCTTTTTTGGTATTTTTAAACACCCAAAGTACGTACTTGTGTCAATATGCATGATGGTAGTTGCATCATAACTGTTTGATATTGATTTCTCCGCTTGCAGGCTGTTGGTGTTATATGATTATTATTTTTTTGATTAGATATTGCTTTATTTGATACAAGTTCTGGCAAGAAACGGAGCAATAACATTTCATGCAACTTGACTTTAAAGTTCTTGATAACATTTGAAGTGGTCTTGATATCTTTTGTGAAAAAGACATAGCTCCAATACATTCTCTTTCACAGGTTGTGCCTCACCAGCTCGTTTTCTCCCGTTGTGCTGTTTACAAACACACATGACTGGCTCAACTGTTCTGGGGAACTACGGTAAGCTTCGTCATGTGACAGGTGCAATGAACGCAATCTGCTTTATCTCTTAACGTGTTGACTGAAGTTATTAACTTAAAGTAGCTACAAATTTTCAAATTTATTTAAAGTCTTCATAGTCAAACTGTGTGAAAATGCCCTAAAAAAGCCTAAGGTCAGGTCCGTGAACAACACACACAAATCAACTTTACATGTCCCATGTTTACTGTACTGTGGTAGTAGCAAGATGCACTCTAGTGCCCCCTGTATTCTCTGCTTGCCATCACATATTTTGCCCTAGTCTCAGCTGACTAACCATGTTGACGCTTAACTGTATCGTTGCTGCTTCAGCACCTGTTGCTCACCTAAAGTATGTATTTCCCTTCCAGAACCACTAATGAACAGGATAAGGATCCACGTGTTGCCGTCAAGCTGGGGCCGTTTGTCCCAGACTGCCCGTACCCAAGAGCCCAAGGCCTGTTCCTTCACCCAGCGGCCCTGCTCCCAGCCCCGCCTGGTGGGAATTCTGCATCAAACACGTCCTGGAGGACAAGAACGCCCCCTACAGACAGTGTCGTTATGTGTCTAACAAGAATGGCAAGCGCTTCCCGAATGCAGCCCCTAAGGTTGACAATAAAGAATGGTGAGTGAAGCAATTTGGATATAAATGTCTTCTATCCAGCTCTCAAAACAACAACTACATGTTGTATGTAGGCTTAAATTGGGGAAATCCCTTGAAGTGTATCAATGAAGAGTCCTTTTCAAGTTTGTTTGCCATAAATACATTGGGAATATCTGCGCCATCTGTGATTCTCTGTGACCTTAGTTCTTATCTGAAGTGTGACTCTTATGTCTACGTTCAGGGTGACCTTCTGCGTGGAGCACTTTAGGTGGAATGCCATGGCTCTCCAGGCCCAGTTGAGGAAGGCCTCATCTGGTCCCTCTCCTGAGGCCTTCCTATCTCTGCTCAGTGGATACAACTGCACTGAGACCCATGAGCAGGACATTTACATTTACATTTAAGTCATTTAGCAGACGCTCTTATCCAGAGCGACTTACAAACAGGACAGTGGCCGCAGTGAAGCCAGCCTCATCCTAGGTGTGAAATGTTTCTGCACCATCTTTTTTCTTTCTACACATATGCATTGGCAACATATTTTAACCTCCTATTTTATTTATCGGAGACCATGCACAACAAAATGTGTTGCACCATATTTAACAGCTCATTTTTTACTCTCCGGTGTCCTGATAGCTGTTCTTTTTTATAATAGTTGCTATTCCAGGTAAATTGGAGCATTTACTATTAAGTGCATGGTCCCATTCCTGTACATTCCTCCACTGCATTGAGCCAAGTCACAGTCCAGGGGAGCTGATGAGGATTGTCTGTCCAGCTGTCCTCATCTACAGAGTGAGGGTGAGCAGGGACCACTCGCTCTTGACCAGACAGTGAAGCTGACAGCATTGACAATAACCACAAGGACCCTCTTAAGTAAGACTGCAATATTCGGATACTGTGTTCTCTACCACATTACATACAGTTGAAGTCGGAAGTTTACATACACCTTAGCCAAATACGTTAAACTCAGTTTTTCACAATTCCTGACATTTAATCGTAGTAAAAATTCCCTTAATTAGGTCAGTTAGGATCACCACTTTATTTTAAGAATGTGATGTCAGAATGATAGTAGAGAGAATGATTTATTTCAGCTCTTATTTCTTTCATCACATTCCCAGCGGGTCAGAAGTTTACATGCTACCAAATACTAATTGAGTGTATTGCCTTTTAAATTGTTTAATTTGGGTCAAACGTTTCGGGTAGCCTTCCACAAGCTTCCCACAATAAGTTGGGTGAATTTTGGGCCCATTTATCCTGACAGAGCTGGTATAACTGAGTCAGGTTTGTATGCCTCCTTGCTCGCACACTCCTTTTCAGTTCTGCCCACAAAGTTTTTTTTATAGGATTGAGGTCAGTATGATTTTACTTTTTTTAAATTATTACTTTCTTAGCTACAGTACACTTTCTTAGCTACAGACCTCAACCATTTTATAACAAGCATGTCCAGAGATACAACCTCTCTTATCATCACTCAGTGCCTGGGCTTACCTCCACTGTACCCGCACCCCAACATACCCCTGTCTGCACGTTTTGCCCTGAATCTATTCTACCACGCCCAGAAATTTGTCCCCAACGCTCTAGGCGACCAGTTTTGATAGCCTTTAACCGTACCCTCATCCTACTCCTCCTCTGTTCCTCGGGTGATGTGGAGGTAAACCCAGGCCCTGCGGGTCCCCAGGCACCCTCATTTGTTGACTTCTGTGAACGAAAAAGCCTTGGTTTCATGCATGTTAACATCAGAAGCCTCCTCCCTAAGTTTCTTTTACTCTCTGCCAACCCTGATGTCCTTGCCGTGTCTGAACCCTGGCTTAGGAAGGCCACCAAATATTCGGAGATTTCCATACCCAACTACAACATTTTCTGTCAAGATAGAACTGCCAAAGGGGGAGGAGTTGCAATCTACTGCAGAGATAGCCTGCAAAGTTCTGTCATACTTTCCAGGTCTATATCCAAACAGTTTGAACTTCTAATTTTAAAAATGTATCTCTCCAGAAATAAGTCTCTCCCTGTTGCCGCCTGCTATTGAACTCCCTCTGCGCCCAGCTGTGCCCTGGACACCATTTGTGAATTGATCGCCCCCCATCTAGCTTCAGAGTTCGTTCTGCTAGGTGACCTAAACTGGGATATGCTTAACACCTCGGCAGTCCTACAATCTAAGATAGATGCCCTCAATCTCACACAAATCATCAAGGAACCCACCAGGTACAACCCTAATTCCGTAAACATGGGCACCCTCATAGACATTATCCTGACCAACTTGCCCTCCAAATACACCTCCGCTGTTTTCAATCAGGATCTCAACGATCACTGCCTCATTGCCTGTATCCGCTATGGGTACGCGGTCAAACGACCACCCCTCATCACTGTCAAACGCTCCCTAAAACACTTCTGCGAGCAGGCCTTTCTAATCGACCTGGCCCGGGTATCCTGGAAGGATATTGACCTCATCCCGTCAGTCGAGGATGCCTGGTCATTCTTTAAAAGTAATTTCCTCACCATCTTAGATAAGCATGCCCCGTTCAAAAAATGCAGAACTAAGAACAGATATAGCCCTTGGTTCACTCCAGACCTGACTGCCCTTGACCAGCACAAAAACATCCTGTGGCGGATTGCAATAGCATCGAATAGTCCCCGCGATATGCAACTGTTCAGGGAAGTCAGGAACCAATACACGCAGTCAGTCAGGAAAGCAAAGGCTAGCTTTTTCAAGCAGAAATGTGCATCCTGTAGCTCTAACTCCAAAAAGTTTTGGGACACTGTAAAGTCCATGGAGAACAAGAGCACCTCCTCCCAGCTGCCCACTGCATGGAGGCTAGGTAACACGGTCACCACCGATAAATCCATAATAATCGAAATTTCAATTAGCATTCTCAACGGCTGACATCATATTTAACTGGTTCTATTGCCGAAATATGGTTCCTTCCCCCCACTTGTTTGATGTTCCCAGACTCTCTATGTTTAACAAAGGCTATTCAAGAGTCCTTCAGTAGAGTCAGAGAGAGAGAGAAGAGAGGGAAGGGAGAAAGGTATTTATTTGGGGGGTCATAAACCTTACCCACAGGCCAACGTCATGACAGGAGTTTGCCTCACCAAGATTTACATGCTAAAGTCGCCACTAAATATCTACTATGGTGTGTACAGTAGATGTACTTCTTATAGGATACTGTAAGAAGTCTAGTGAAACTGCTGGAGTGTTGAGAATGTTACTAGCTTTTATTAAAATTGGGTAATTACCAGTGATGTATATAAACCCTGGATTGGTATTTGCTATGTATTGGCTATTGAGAGGCGTTGAAAACACCAGTCGGCCATATTGGTACTCCCCGGGTAAAAGCATTCCTCCATAGGAATGAATGGAATTCTACAGTATTTCAATTAAATGACATGTATTTAAGTATTCTGTAGTGGGGACATAGATTTCAGTAATCTCTAAAAAAATTATACTTCAGGGAAAAAATGGTTTTGTATGTTTAGCTCACATAATATAATTTAAAAGTATGCATTAAGGTGTCTGTAATATGATAAACGTGTCATAAACAAATGTAGTCATTAATAAATGAATTTCTATTGCTTCCAAAATATTTTTTACAATACAATAAAACGCCTTAGTCATCTAGTATAGCCTATATATAAATCATTGGTGATTACAGAGTCACGTGTGAAAACTAGTGCTAATAAGTGAATAGCCATCTTAAAATACAACCCGACCCATTGCATTTAGGCCAATCTGGACACAATATGTCCCAAAGTAGTCCTAATGATTCTGGGATTTACCCTCAAATAGTTGCAGCTCTATTCTATTGAGGCTATTCAATATTAAAATATTCTGACAATCCGAGCAATAATGATCAAATCTTGCCAGAATAAACAGTGAATAAAATACCACAACACTCTTGATGCATAAATTCAACAATCTGAGGTATAATAACTGGAATACAGAGGAAGTTGTACTGATTAGTGAAGCGTTTCTGTGTCAACAGAACAACAGGTCATACAATGCTGTTAAGAGAGACTACTTACAAGCAGGAAAAATGGCAGGAATGTAAAGTTAATAAAGATTACTGGGGCGCTTGTGACTCCTAAATTCACGCAGCTTTGTCCTCTCCTCCCTTTAGAACCATAAAAGTCAGTGTAAAAAAAAATGTGTACTAATATTTTATGGTCAAATTGTGAGACTGTTTAAACAATGTCACCATTCAGAGCAAAGATATATAATTACTCTCTCCTAATTTTCTATTTAATATTCCTAACTTAACACATCGAAGAAAAACTACACATTGTAAATAAATGCTTTTGTCTTTTTTAGAAAATAAATGCATTCTTTAATAGGTCAATGTGATTCAAAATAATGTAAGCAAATGCTTCTACCATGTATGTCCAAGTCAGTTATCACTCTCGCTGTGAGGAGAGGTGTTGGAGGCAGTTCATGAATCGGCACGGGGTGTCCCACTCTGAGCCAAAGTGAAGAGCATCTCATTGTCAGACGACAGCGCAGCCAGATGTGCAGCCAACTCGCTCTGCTTTGCCTCAACAACGTCCTCCCGAACAGACAGCATTATCTCTGCGACGAGTCTTTTGGATGAGTCTATATTAAAGATAGACTCCTTGTCTGAGCTGTCCACCGCTCTTAATGAATAAAAAATACATTTAATTTGTGCAACGCTTTTCATAACAGAGTTCTCAAAGCTCTACGAAAGCTCTACAAAAATAAAAACATTTAGAATCAAGGCTGTTCAAATATCAACAGTGGGCTAGGTGTTAAAAAGCTTTTCAGATTAGGACTATGAGAAAGACAGTATTACCTTGGTCTCTGGGACTCTGGAGTTGAGAATTCTCCCTCGAATGATGATGGACTGGTCGATCGCATTGTCTCAGTTGGGAAATGAAAAGCATCCCTGCAAACTGTGTAAATGTGCATCTTTTTGGGGGGCTCCTCTGGAACCTTCCTAAGGCGAAGCACTGGGCGCCGTGGCAGCCTCACCTTTGGCCTTCCCTCTGGAGGAGTAGGGACGAGGCCAGAGACATTGAAGACTGATTTGGAAGAGGTCAGGAGGGATTTGGACAGACTGTCTTCTTCGTCTGTGGAGGAAATCCTTTGTGCCTCTTTGTCAATAGGGATATCGGATCGACTGGAGGGAAACTCCAATGAGCTCCGACAGTTGCTCATGGCATAAAGTGAGGATGATGCAGAGACATCCTTTTGCAACTGTGTCAGTTTCAATTCTGTGCCGTATGAAACTTCCTTTGAGGTTGAAGTAGGCACACCAATTACGGAGAGAGAGTCAATGCTTCTACTGAGGTGAGTAGCATTTTCAATGTCTTCAGGATTCTTCAAAGCATCAAGGTAGGACATTGACAGGCATCCTTTGACGGGCATGCAATTGACTGGGGATGCTGGTTTTGAAGTAACTACCTTCTGAAGATCAAGGTCTTCCTGTGAGGATATTGCACCAGCGCTCCGTCTGAGGAAACCATCCTCATCCAGTAGGTCATCACAGACAGTGTCCATGAGGCCTGAGGCAATATATTTTATCTTCAGGGATGACATCCAGATCCCTGGATATCCCTCAAAAGCTTCAGTTGAGTAAGACGCTACATCATCTAGGTCAGGCTGGAGTCCAGCCACATTAGGAACAAATGGTGTGTTGCTTGCCTTGAGAGAGGTTCCCATAGCACCCAAAATGTTGCTGACAGCATTGATGGCAGTCTGGCTTGCCTTGGGGGAAATCGTCCTGTTGGGAGAATCTTGTCTAATCATATTGATTATTTTAGTGTTGACCTGCTCCAGAACTTTGATGATTTGGTCTTTGGCAGTAGACTGTAGTTTGGGGGTAAGTGAAATGGCATCTACGTTGGCATTCATGGTCTCACTGGCTTTCCCGGTCAGCTGACAGGCCTGGTCTTTACTGCGTTTTGTGGATACACTTTTCAACATATCCTCAATCATTTCTTTCTCTGAGCAGTCCTCGCTTTTGAGGTTCACCGATCCAAATTGAGGCAAAGAGACAGAATGTCTTACCTCATTCCTCACAGATTGGGCCAGGGTTTCTTTGAAAGGTTCTGTGCTAATTTGGTCCAGAACTCCATCCACAAGGGTGACATAGAGGTTAGGGAAAGAGGTGCTTCTGGTGGCCTGGTGAGATTTCCTTCTAGGGGATGAGTTAAAGACATAACTTACTCTAATGACTCTTTTTTCATCCGTATTCTTCTCACCTGGAGATATGAGCGCTGTGTCTTGGATCAAAATTGGCTTTACCTCATGGTCTTCAATCTTTACTGCAAGGACCTGTGATTTTGTGTGGCGTTCATCAAATCCAGACAGGCTGCTCTGAATTGGTCCAGGAACAACAACATTTGATGTACCTTCTTCAGGATCGTCATGTAGTAGGGCTAGTGGCTGGTCGTCTAAAATCATTTCACTGCACATATCGATGGCATCTTCCACTAAATCATCAGCGATCAACTCAACTTTTGCAGAGGCCATTGATTTCGCTGGGTGCTCGCCTGTTGCCTCAGAGAGCATTCCTTCCATATCTGCTCTGGAAGTAGTACAAGAACATGGAACACTGGCCATCACAGTCGTCTCCTGGGACGAGGTTGATGCAGCTGCGGAGGTCTCTGAGCTGCTTGTCTTACTGTTGTTTTCTGCAACCTCTGAAGTGTCAGATGAAAACACCATTCCATAACTGGGAGAGTTGGATAAAGATGAGATCACTGGCTTCGAGGGAAGTATTTCCAGAGTCAGGGAAGGAGCTTTTTTATCTCTTTCACCCTGAAGCTCAGGAAAAGCCAGCTCGAATAGGATGCTGTCATATGCAGTGCTAATAAGGTCACAGGCGACACCTTCTAGTTTTGAACAGGAATCTCGGCAGTTCTCGGTGTCTGCCTTTTTTAATGCAGTCAATGCAGGTGGCTGAATGTTTGTTATACCTGAGGTGCCTTCAGCATCACAGTCTAGTGCAAGCTCTTCAATGTTTTCCTCATTTAATAAGTGTCTAATGTCTTCCAAAACATTGCTTACCACATCAATGGCTGTTTGGCTGGCCTTTGCAGAGACAACTCTGAATTGGGTAGGGGAGTCTTCTCGGATCATTACGATAACCTGCTCCTGGACTTCCTCCAGAACGTCAGTGATCAACGTTGTCACATAGGTGTTTATGTCTTCTCCGTTGGCCATCCGCTCCTCTGGTTCTGGATCATCTGCTTGAGCATTGGGTTTGATTGTGTTTCCCCCACGGAGTCTGCAGGCAGGTTCATTGCTAGGATTGGCCGCTCGAGAGACGCACTTCAACACATCGTAAGCGATTCTGGCACTCAGAGCCCTTTGTGCCGCTGGTGTAGACCCTGGAATCGTCAGTTTGACCTCATCCCTGATTGACTCCGCCAGCTGCTCCCTGACAAGCTTGGAGCCTAAGTGGTCGAGGATGACAGATTTCAGCTGAGCTCTGTCTGGGATGCTTTGTCCCTTGATGGCTTTGAAGATCCTAAAAACAGGTTCTTGGAAACCCTTCAGCGGTGCCAGACCATCCAGGCATGGTCTCCTCTGGAGTGGTGCAAGGCTTGGTCTCCTCTGTAGCATGGCTGGCTTTTCCTTAGATTTCCCTATTAATAACACACACACACATTTTAAAAATTTGATTTAATATAGCATTCACTGGCTTTGAACATACTCTGAAAGATATTTCGTAATGAAATTATGGTTCTTTAGTAAGGAAATGTTCTTACCTGACAGAGAAACTGTTTTCTTTACAGTTTTGGAGTGAGCAGGTTTGAGAGCAGGCTGAGCAGATGCTATAATAGATTTTTTTTTAAAGAATACAAAATACGATATGATATAAAGCACAACACATTCAACTGCTCCTTGTAGGTTGCATTTGGCATAGTCATTTAAACATTGCTTAACTGTGTGATGAATTCAAAATTAAATCTTACCTGGTTTTTCAAATATTTCTTCCAGCAGCTTATTTGGTTTGATAGAGGCCTCTCTCAACCTCTCAAACTCCTGGAGGTTTTTCAATTCCTCTTCCATTATCCTCAACTGAATAGCCTGTTTTTGTTCCATAATGCACATTTTCTGTGAAGAACATAGAGTCCAAAAATAGCAACTTAGTATCCACAAAAGTTGAGGTAAAATGATTTCTTAATTTTCATGATTTATTCAAACTTGAAAATAATTGTGGGTAGTTTTGTGAAGTATGATGAAAGTGTGACATTTGTACCTTTCTGATGCGCTTTTCTTTGGCCTCTTTCATATACTTGGCCTTGTTCAAATCGTGCCTCACATCCTTTTCAATGAGTTTCAGCCTGGATCGCTCCTTAGAAACCCAATCCTCTTTAAACTCTCTCTCTTGGTCATACAACGCAGTTTGCAGGCCATATTTCTGTCCCCTGTCCCTATCAATACATTAAACAGGTGAGTCATGACATTGCCAACACAGAGTAGGCCTATATAACTCTACTTTTTTAACTCATGCACTTCTTGCCTACCTGGAACCAATGGTTGACTGCAGATGCTTCAGGTTCTGTGCTCCTTTATTCAGTAAGTACTCTATCATATCTTCCAGGGTAACGTCCTTAGGTATATGGCCTTCCTCTTGCAACTGAACCATTCTCAGTATCTGTTCCTTCTTAAATAGGATAAATAAAAATGTTGTACATTTTAAACACTTATCTACCTAATAAAATACATGTTACATTGTTTTTAGAGTGATGAATGATCATTTCACATTTTCTTGTGAAAATAACATGTGTGATCTTCACAGAAGTTCACATTTAAGAACGCAGTCATACTGCCCACATACCAACTTTTTGCTGTACGTTTTATGATGGTCAGTCTTGACCGTATCCAGGTAATGTTTGTATGTGTTATACTCCTTTAATGAGCATACAACCTTGAGAAGAGAGAGAATCAAAATGTTTCCTGCTATAATAGTCCTGGAGTTAACTATCGGTAAAGCTTACAGTCTTCTACTACACTGTTCAGAAACAATAATATTAACTTCAAACTTACGTTGTCCTCTTTAGTGATGAAGTTTCGCTTCTTTAACTTCTCATGCATTTCCTTCTGATGGTAGTATTCATTGAGGTTTGGGTCATGCAAACTGTTGTACGTCGGCTTCATAATGTGACAATTTGGGTCACTGAGGTTGAAATCAGATGTAGGCTGATACAACTGAAGGAACAAGGATATAAACAAAAAAAATAAACATTCTACTGGATCCTTCTTCCATTCTAAAGCACCACTCTACTGGACCCTTCTTCTATTCTACTGCACCATTCTACTGGACCCTTCTTCTATTCTACTGCACCCTTCTATTGTATGCATGTTCTTTCAAAAAATGTTATACTGTATCCTGTTAAATATATGTTCTGCTTACCTTTTTACCCAAGCTGGCTCTATGAAATTTAAAGGGGACCCCAGGTAGGACCGGAAGCTTTGTCATGGCAGCCAATCTGCTGCTCACTGACGGCTTTGTTTCTATCATGATCTGAGGAGGCTTCCCTTTCAGTGGACGAGTTTGCTTCTCTGTTCGCGAGGGTATCTGACACCGGGGCTTTGAGGTCTTCTCCTGAAAACCAACATAGCAATAATGTATTTCTTACAAACTCACCTGTGATAGTTCATCCGACAATTATGACATGGCGGCGAGCCTGATATGTCATCATAGGTTGACGCACAATGAACTACTGTTGCCGTAGCCTGAGTGCCAGTCTATTTGTTTTTTATATCAACTCACTGTCATGCCAAATATGATTTTTGGCTTAGCTATAAGAGCACAAACAGATCTGGGCCCAGGCTACTGTTGCTACAGAGATTCTAATTATGTGACCTGTGTCTGACCAGTAGCGGTGCATGTGTAAAATCACTGGGGAAGCTGTGGGAGTAAATGGTACATATAGGGACAGATATAAATTTGTACATCAGACCACAGGAGGAGGACAGCTGGACACACTAATGTTAGAGGGACACATAGTCTGCTGATCCTAATAAGGGCAAACATACCAAAGAGCACACCAAGCTAAACATAAGTACGAAGGCCAAAGACATAGGCCCATAGGATAGATGGACATATATTATTTTTAGGACAAGAAGGGGTCCTGCCACCATTATAACCTAACTGAAAGCAGATATGGGCGTTATTGGGCGTGAACAAGCAGGAAGCTTAAACTGAAAGATAATGGTGGCAGATGGACTAAGGGAAGGAACTTCATTTGCATGTGGGATGGACTCATTTGATGTATGTGTATAAGAACAGAGCCAGTGCTTATGGAAGTTGGTCTTTTCCGCGGACCGAGACGGCTTCTGATATTTTGTATTAAAAAGCCTTTATTGAATTCACAAGTTCTTGTAAGTGTTATATTTGTAATACGATTTTCCACGACAAAGCCAAGACCGTAAAAAAGCGATATTACAACCTATGTTGTGATATTTGCTCTTTATACAACGGCTGGATCTAATCCTGAATGCTGATTGGTTTAAAGCTAATTCCAGCCGGTGTCTATTCCACAAGTTACCACCGGCTAAATCTATGATGTTAAAATGCCTATTTACTCTGTTCCATCTGACTGCGTAATCCACTGTCTCGTCAGTCCAGGCAGGGAAGTTAAAACTTGATCTCCACTGTAAAAAGCATCTAGACATTATTTAACAATTATTTTATACTAACAGTGAGTTTTCAACAGCAGAGATTTGTATAAACCTTGCTGTCTGTCTCTCCGACATTTGCAACATTGTTTCAATATTCAAATTTGATCTCCAACTGTCCCATAGTAATGAACGTGTAGGGGTCGGGTTTTGGGACGAGAGAGAGAGGCAGACAGCATTTCTCAGCCAGTCAAAATCACGAATCAGCTGGCATGATGTTTATGGATATATGCTGCTGAGCGAATGCCTAGGCTCTAGCTCAAGTATTAGGCAAGGTTATTCTGTTCACGGAACCACCGCTACACTTCACCCCTCCCCTGACCTCCTCTCACAACACCCCAGTAGCTGATCGACATCAACTGTGCGATCAAGGTCCAATGGCACCAATGAGACTGACTGTGATTGAACCCAGATCATATTCACACCACAAGACTGAGGGGATTAGTTTATGTGGGCCGGGTTACCTCGGTGGGAGGAGTTTGAACTGGGTGAAAAGTGATTGCATTCGTTTTGGAACCGCACCGCCTCCCGGGGGTGAGCCAGGTGCCCCGCTCTGGCCGAAGGCGAAGTCGGCTCAAAACAAAAGTGACGTAATTATTAAGCTCATGGAGTGATGAGTAGGATTATGTGTTTTCACATGCAAAAGTGATTGCTTTGATAAAAACTCTTTATCTGCCTTCCCAATGAAAACTAGTTTGAAAATTCAAACATCTATTTTATGCAAAAGAGATGTGTTTCTGGAAGGTGCACCATGCTGCCTTGTTGACAACATGACCGACTGGCGCAGATTACTGTTTTATTGAGAAGGGTGCTCCTTCCTCCCTGCTTTCACCCAATGATGTGACTGACCATTGCCTGGTTCAACCCGGGCCAGCGTAATATCAAATCAAATGTATTTATATATAGCCCTTCGTACATCAGCTAATATCTCGGGGTGCTGTACAGAAAAAAAATTGTAATAGAACTCCCTCACTGTGTGTGTTGGCCAGAGGGTTGTTGCCAGGGGTCGGATCCATAGGATGTCCCAAGGATACCGCCTAGCATCAACCATGAGACTGACTGGGTTTGAACCGAGGTCAATCTGCATGTCACAAGACTGTTAGCCCACTGAGCTTAAAGCTAGGCATTAGCTCAGACAGATAACACACATTTCAGGCAAGGTTTCTCATCACACAAGAATAGTTCACTTTGTAGTCCTTTGTAGCTCAGTTCAGAGCATGGGACTTGTAAACTTTGATGACAATTAGGCTTGATTCACATAGTCCTACTGTTTATGTTCAGACTTCATATTATTGGAGTACACAATCGTCTATTTTACCTTTTCAATTACACAATACTTAGGCTAGACAATTGTTTACAAGTTTAGCAAAATGCAAAGGTGAAAGCAAAAGTGTTTACCTGACAGCTTTTAAAAACGTCGTTCTCCATTGCACAGCGTGACAGGAAAGAGCAAAATGCCTCTGAACATGATTATTTGTCAATACATATACATCATAATGTAGTGAGAATACTGTACCATCTGTGACGCAACGCATTGGCATATCCGAAATTCCATTGATTATACCGCATGTATTGGAGTCACATTGTTAAATTTTTCCCTTCTAAATCTGTTGGATAAAAAAAGTAAGGATCAATGTATATAATGAACGATTTAGGCCTATCAATAAATATATTTTACATGAAAAACTGGGCTATACATTTCATTGTGTCAAAGCAAATTACTAAAGTTACAACGAATTTAACACACAAAAACAAAAAAAGATTTATGATAGCAATGTACCAACTCAAAGCGGTTGGGATTTTACTGAAGAAGCAGACGGGTCGATTTCTGATGGATGAAACAGATTCCGCATTTAATTATCCAAGTCGTAACGGGCATTCCGAGTCTTTTCGGTGACTTGTTTCATTTAATTTTGCTCCCAACGGGCTTTTCGTTCAGTAGTTCTTAGGAATTGACCTAAAACCATGATAAAATTGTCAATATATAATTTAAATCGTAAAAAGTTGCCTACCACATCGTGAAATTTGAGTTCAAATACATTTTTACCTGACCAGATTATTAGATGGCCTGCAAAAACAAATTGAGAAAGAAATGTAATGCACTGAAAAAATGAGCGCGAACTAGACTGAGGCTCCTCACTAGATTGTTCCTGCACTAGATTGTTCCTGCACTGAGCAATTACCATCTTCAGTGAATATTTTTATAATTTGTCAGCAGATAATCGATGTCTGGATTCTGGGGCTCAAAAAGCAATAACAGTAGGCTATGCAAATCAGGAAGCCAAATTATCGGCTCTTTCATGTAGTAACATCTGTTTATATTAGTTACTATGCTGTTACTAAGCGGTGATGTATTACGACAGTGTTACTACTACACCTAATAGGAAATGCACATGCGCACTAGTGTGCCCGGGAACTGTAGAGCTTGAGAGGTTTTGACTAACGAAAACTAACTGTACTCCCGTCTCCTGCCTGGTCATTTCTCCACAACACAAATATTACAGTGGCGACGAGGTGATTAAACTTCTTTAACGGACATTGCTTGAAGGGAAGAATGTTGCGTGAGTAATGAAACTCAAAATAATTATTTAATTCGTCAGTTATTTTTTTATTTTCTTTCGCCAGTAAAAAAAGGCTAAGCACTGCTAGCAGGTACAGTGTTCAGGACCTGCCAAGTAGCAAGACTATTGGAGTCCAGAATAGCGACACTGCCCTCTGGTGGTTAAATAAATAAAAACTCATTGAACCCATTGAAATTAGGCGATCTCAGTGGAGAAATCTTGTGAAGAAAAAGATGGAACGTAACACGGTGTGTACATTATTACAAATGAGTGCAGTGAATGAAGTAATTTCAGAAACTTCTGAAGTGAAGAATTAGATGAAAATTAAGGAATACAAGGAATAAGGAAACGGAACAATTAACTGTGAAAATGGCAACCATTGGTCGAGTACCCGAGTTTGAGAATACAAAAGAGGATTTTGATTCCTATTTGGAGCGTTTTGAGCGTTGGCTGGCTGCAAATGAAATCAAAGATGAAAAGAAAGCAGACGTATTTCTCAGTGTTTTGGGTCCCACTGAGTATGGATTGCTGAAAGGTCTGTTTTGATTTTCATCCTAAACAGAGGATGACATGGGCCTAAATGAAGATGATGTTCTGGGAGAAGAGCCAGAGGTAAGCCTGGTTTTAAACCACTATAGCAGCAATGGCACTTCATGTATGGATTAGATGGGTTCCACCATGTCAGTAGAATTTTGATCATACAGTATAAAGTCACTTTGTACATGCTGCAATTGCTTTGGTGAAATATCTGCTAGGAAAATAAATGTAAAATCGTAGGTGCATTTCTTGATGATGCTTTATGCATTTAAACATGTAGGACCTCACGAAAGAGGATGCCATCACTGAGGATAATGACAAGAAACCCATAGTGTCTGAGGAGTACACACATTGAAGAGTGACATTTTCTCTCCATTTTCCTGATGATCTGATGTCCCTATTGAAATATGTTATTCATGTGATTTTAATGTGTTTCAGGACGGCTGAAAAGAAAGTGGTAAAAATCACACCCCCAGCGTCTGTGGATGAGGTAATATGATGCTTGCTGAACTCTCACCAGTCATGACAAGTCTTCAATGCAATGGTGGTGTGCTAACCTTATAATTAAAATGTTTTATCCTGTTTTCCCAGAGGGTACAGAAAAGAGCAGAACGCTTCAATGTCCCTGCGTCAGCTGATGGCAAGAAGGCCATACGTGCTGCCCGGTCAGTATCCCACAAATATTCCCCACACTATTGATTGGGCATATCTATTAACCTATATTGACAATTTGCATTGTGTTCCCCCCCCCTTTACGCTGCTGCTACTCTCATATATGCATAGTCACTTTAACTATACATTCATGTACATACTAGCTCAATTGGGCCGACCAACCAGTGCTCCTGCACATTGGCAAACCGGGCTATCTGCATTGTGTCCCACTACCCGCCAACCCCTCTTTTACACTACTGCTACTCTGTTCATCATATATATATGCATTGTTACTTTAACCATATCTACATACTACCTCAATCAGCCTGACTAACCTGTCTGTATGTAGCCTCGCTACTGTATATAGCCTGTCTTTTTACTGTTTTATTTATTTACTTACCTATTGTTAACCTTATACCTTTTTTGCACTATTGGTTAGAGCCTGTAAGTAAGCATTTCACTGTAAGGTCTACACCTGTTGTATTTGGCGCACGTGACAAATAAACTTTGATTTGATTAAATATGTATTGTGTTCAGGTTTGGTTTGCCCGCTGCTGCACCCCCAACTTCCACCCCAGGTCAGTGTGAATCTTCCAGTCATTTTCACAGTTCTCATGTGTGGTTTTAATTTTTTTTAAATCCAAGAACCATAACCTGCAGTCAGTTTATAAACAAGGGTTGAACAACCTCATTATCACAAGTCATTATGTTTTCTCCTGCATTTGCACTCTGGTTTTAATGAGTGTTTCTCTCTATCAAAGGTGTTACTGTGAATAAGTCCACTGTGAGTAATCCAAATATGTGATAAACAGTGACCTCCCCTCATTTAAATAATGTAACCATAAGTGACCCAGAAGATTTAATCAAACATCTATCTCTGTGTTCTGTGTAGGCGGTCAGCGTTGAACAGCTAAAAAAGCGAGCAGAGCGATTTGGCGGGAACGTTTTTTCAGTTTCCAAGAAGGTGAGCGCCTAGGGATAGGGCAGCTTCTATCCTCCCTGGACAGCTTATTAGGTACACTTATCTAGTACTGCCTTAGACCCCCCCTTTGCCTCCAGAACAGCCTGAATTCATCAGGGCTTTCTAAAAGGTGTCGGAAACATTTCACAGGGATGTTAGTCCATGTTAGTGCGATAGCATCACGCAGTTGTTGCAGATTGTACGGAGGTACATTCATGCTGCGGACAGCCTTTTCCATCTCATCCCAAAGATGCTCTACTGGGTTGAGGTCTGGGGACTGCGCAGGCCACTCAAGTAAACTGAATTCGCTGTCATGTCCCATGCAATGTTTTTCCACTCCTCAAATTGTCCAGTGTTTGATTGCGTGCCCACTGGAGCCACTTGTTGTTTTTAGCCGATGGGAATGGATCCCGGTCTGATCGTCTGCTGCAATAGCCCATCTGTGACAAGGATTGATGAGTTGTGTGTTCCGAGATGCCGTTCTGCGCCGTTATTTGCCTGTTTGTGGCCCGCCTGTTAGCTTGCACCATTCTTGCCATTCTCCTTTAACCTCAACATGTTTTCACCCACAGGAGTGCTGCTGACCAGATGTTTTTTTGTTTTCTGCACCATTCTTGGTAAACCTTAGACACCGTCATGCTTGAAAAGCCCAGGAGTGCGGAAGTTTGAGATACTGGATCCGGTGCACCTGGCACCGTAGATTATACCACACTCAGTTGCTTAGATCACTCCTTTTGACAAGTCTAACGTTCTATCGAACAGTAACTGAATGCCTCTGCCTGCTTTATATAACAAGCCACAGCCAAGTAACACACTGTCTGTAGGGGCGATCCATTTTCGTGAATGGGGTGGTGTACCTAATGAACTGTATAGTGTGTATTTTTGACTACAGGGCATCCTGAAAGAAATACTCAATTGAAACCTTGTGATTATTACACTTCAGCATTTCTGATTAAGCCACCTCCAAGTTAAATATTTAAGACCATATGTCAAATCACATTTTATTGGTCACATACACATTTAGCAGATGTTGTTGTGGGTGTAGAAAAATGCTTGTGTGTTACAGGTTGAGGAAGATGAAAAGCTGAAGAAGCGGAAAGAAAGATTTGGGATCCTCGCTGCGGTTACACCTGACGTTGAGGTATGTTTTCACATTCTGTATTGAATCAATACAGGTATTATACAATTTCTTTGATACTTAACACCGTAGAGATTTTTTTTTGTGGTTGAATTTTTTTCCCACGGGCAAAGAAACGGAAGCGTTCTGAACGATTTGGAAATGTGACTGTAAATTGTGGTATTTACAGATGTTTTATGTTTTTATTTTATTTTGTTGCAAACAGAACTGAAATGTACTGTATATAGCTTGTGTAACGGATATGAAATGGCTAGCTAGTTAGCGGTGGTGCGCGCTAATAGCGTTTCAATCGGTTACGTCACTCGCTTTGAGACCTTGAAGTAGTGGTTCCCCTTGCTCTGCAAGGGCCGCGGCCTTTGTGGAGCGATGGGTAACGATGCTTTGTGGGCGACCTTTGTTGATGTGTGCAGAGGGTCCCTGGTTCGCGCCCGAGTCGGGCGAGGGGATGCCATAAAGTTAAACTGTTACATTTGTCAATTATCAGTTGCATTACATTTTGTCATTAAAGTCGTTTTCAATTATTTTCTGTGATTCTTTCTATGGGTTTGCTACTTGATTATCATCTAGTTGTACCAAGTGGAGTACACGGCCTGGTAGCAGGGCACCCGCCTCATTGGGTCCCCCAAGATAGCGGCCTGAAACAGCATGCTGGACCATGCGCTTACATTGCCAGACCTGTGAGCTGACAAGTCAGGACCTTTCTCACTAATCAATATAGGAAGCCAGACAAGTAAAGGGAAGAGTTTATGCAGCCTTGTCTCGTTGACTAGACGCAACATAGTGAATGTAAATCCGGGACCCCCCCCAACAAAAATAAAGTAGGTGGGGTGGGAGTATAACGCAAATGTCTAGCATCCTAAAGGTTGAGAGTTCAAATCTCAGACATTAGCATTTTAGCAACTTTAACTACTTTTTAGCTACTTTGCAACTACTTAGCATGCTCGCTAACCCTTCCCCTAACCTTAACCATTTTTAGCTAATCTTAACTCTAATTTAACCCTTAACCTAGCTAACAGTCATCTAACGCTAGCCACCTAGTTATAATTCGTACCATAAAATTTATATGATGGACATCCACAAATGAATACACACCAAGTGAATTATGTAATTATGAAATATCCTGAGACCGGGTTGGTTTGTGAGTATTGGGTCATTCTGCTGAGTAGTAATAAGAATAGTAATGGATTTATTTTAAATAGCAATTTCTAAGAAGAATCCCGGTCGCTTTTAAAATGGAAACAAATATTTGTGATTTATTGGGCGACGTCTTCCACACCTTCAGATGGGCCGTTCAGAAAGGCTTTATCTTGAGCGGAGGGAGCATTGATACAGCCAGGCAGGGAGGTAGAAACACTCCACAGCAGGCCCCGGAGTTCTTCATAGGGGACGTGGTCGTCTGTCGTTCACAGCTCCTCAATTGGTAGGCTGAATTATCCACTACTGAAGGGTGGTTATTCCGCGACTGTAAAAGCGACCAGACCACCACACCTGCAATAATACAAAACAGTCCCCAGACGAGGCGATATTCTGCATCCCACGTCCAAACCGGGAATATGTTATAGATTAACTCACCCGTGTCTGCTGATTGTAGGCCCTTTGCATTTACTTTTCTGTCAGGCCATGGACAGCATAAATGCATAATGCGTAGCACTAACAAGACACCAGTTTTGATCAAAATGTACAACTTTTTTTTTTTTTTTTACCCCTAGGTCATAGCTCCAGCAACACTGTTCCTGGCTGCAAAGGTTGAGGAACAGCCCCGCAAGTTGGAGCATGTTATCAAGGTGACCCATGCATGCCTCAACCCTCAGGACCCTTCACCAGATGTCCGCGGTGATGTAAGTCTCCATGGTCTGACCACTCCACTTCAAACTCACTATGACACTTGCAGTGTGATCCTCTGACCACAAACTGATTGTGTAGATCCAGTGTTCTACCTTTTTTGGTATTTTTAAACACCCAAAGTACGTACTTGTGTCAATATGCATGATGGTAGTTGCATCATAACTGTTTGACATTGATTTCTCCGCTTGGTGTTATACGATTATTATTTTTTTGATTAGATATTGCTTTATTTGAAACAAGTTCTGGCAAGAAATGGAGCAGTAACATTTAATGCAACTTGACTTTAAAGTTCTTGACAACATTTGAAGTGGTCTTGATATCTTTTGTGAAAAAGACATAGCTCCAATACATTCTCTTTCACAGGTTGTGCCTCACCAGCTCGTTTTCTCCCATTGTGCTGTTTACAAACACACATGACTGGCTCAACTGTTCTGGGGAACTACGGTAAGCTTCGTCATGTGACAGGTGCAATGAACGCAATCTGCTTTATCTCTTAACGTGTTGACTGAAGTTATTAACTTAAAGTAGCTACAAATTTTCACATTTTTCTTTCTACACATATGCATTGGCAACATATTTTAACCTCCTATTTTATTTATCAGAGACCATGCACAACAAAATGTGTTGCACCATATTTAACAGCTCATTTTTTACTCTCCGGTGTCCTGATAGCTGTTCTTTTTTATAATAGTTGCTATTCCAGGTAAATTGGAGCATTTACTATTAAGTGCATGGTCCCATTCCTGTACATTCCTGCACTACATTGAGCCAAGTCACAGTCCAGGGGAGCTGATGAGGATTGTCTGTCCAGCTGTCCTCATCTACAGAGTGAGGGTGAGCAGGGACCACTCGCTCTTGACCAGACCTGTAGTGGAGACCCAGACAGTAAAGCTGACAGCATTGACAATAACCACAAGGACCCTCTTAAGTAAGACTGCAATATTCGGATACTGTGTTCTCTACCACATTACATACAGTTGAAGTCGGAAGTTTACATACACCTTAGCCAAATACATTAAACTCAGTTTTTCACAATTCCTGACATTTAATTGTAGTAAAAATTCCCTTAATTAGGTCAGTTAGGATCACCAATTTATTTTAAGAATGTGATGTCAGAGTGATAGTAGAGAGAATGATTTATTTCAGCTCTTATTTCTTTCATCACATTCCCAGCGGGTCAGAATTTTACATACACTCAATTAGTATTTGGTAGCATTGCCTTTAAATTGTTTAACTTGTGTCAAACATTTCGGGTAGCCTTCCACAAGCTTCCCACAATAAGTTGGGTGAATTTGGCCCCACATTTTTACCGATGCACCATTGAGAGCATCTTGTCAGGCTGTATCATTGCCTACATCTTGTCGAGCTGTAGCATTGCCTGGTACGGCAACTGCACCGTACACAACCGCAGGGCTATCCAGAGGGTGGTGCGGTCAGCCCAACATATCACACTGCCTGCCCTTCAGGATATCTATAGCACCCAGTGTCACAGGAAGGCCAATTACATAATCCAGGACATCAGCCAAATGAGCCATGGATTGTTCACCCTACTATCATCCAGAGGCAAAGTTAGTACAGGTGCATCCAAACTGGGACCAAGAGACTGAAAAACAGCTTCTATCTCAAGACAATCAGAGTTGTATAGGCCTACTCTGTGTTGGCAATGTCATGACTCATCTGTTTAATGTATTGATAGGGACAGGGGACAGAAATATGGCCTGCAAACTGCGTTGTATGACCAAGAGAGAGAGTTTAAAGAGGATTGGGTTTCTAAGGAGCGATCCAGGCTGAAACTCATTGAAAAGGATGTGAGGCACGATTTGAACAAGGCCAAGTATATGAAAGAGGCCAAAGAAAAGCGCATCAGAAAGGTACAAATGTCACACTTTCATCATACTTCACAAAACTACCCACAATTATTTTCAAGTTTGAATAAATCATGAAAATTAAGAAATCATTTTACCTCAACTTTTGTGGATGCTAAGTTGCTATTTTTGGACTCTATGTTCTTCACAGAAAATGTGCATTATGGAACAAAAACAGGCTATTCAGTTGAGGATAATGGAAGAGGAATTGAAAAACCTCCAGGAGTTTGAGAGGTTGAGAGAGGCCTCTATCAAACCAAATAAGCTGCTGGAAGAAATATTTGAAAAACCAGGTAAGATTTAATTTTGAATTCATCACACAGTTAAGCAATGTTGAAATGACTATGCCAAATGCAACCTACAAGGAGCAGTTGAATGTGTTGTGTTGTATATCATATCGTATTTTGTATATTAAAAAATTTAAATCTATTATAGCATCTGCTCAGCCTGCTCTCAAACCTGCTCACTCAAACTGTAAAGAAAACAGTTTCTCTGTCAGGTAAGAACATTTCCTTACTAAAGAACCATAATTTCATTACGAAATATCTTTCAGAGTATGTTCAAAGCCAGTGAATGCTATATTAAATCAAATTTTTAAAATGTGTGTGTGTTATTAATAGGGAAATCTAAGGAAAAGCCAGCCATGCTACAGAGGAGACCAAGCCTTGCACCACTCCAGAGGAGACCATGCCTGGATGGTCTGGCACCGCTGAAGGGTTTCCAAGAACCTGTTTTTAGGATCTTCAAAGCCATCAAGGGACAAAGCATCCCAGACAGAGCTCAGCTGAAATCTGTCATCCTCGACCACTTAGGCTCCAAGCTTGTCAGGGAGCAGCTGGCGGAGTCAATCAGGGATGAGGTCAAACTGACGATTCCAGGGTCTACACCAGCGGCACAAAGGGCTCTGAGTGCCAGAATCGCTTACGATGTGTTGAAGTGCGTCTCTCGAGCGGCCAATCCTAGCAATGAACCTGCCTGCAGACTCCGTGGGGGAAACACAATCAAACCCAATGCTCAAGCAGATGATCCAGAACCAGAGGAGCGGATGGCCAACGGAGAAGACATAAACACCTATGTGACAACGTTGATCACTGACGTTCTGGAGGAAGTCCAGGAGCAGGTTATCGTAATGATCCGAGAAGACTCCCCTACCCAATTCAGTTGTCTCTGCAAAGGCCAGCCAAACAGCCATTGATGTGGTAAGCAATGTTTTGGAAGACATTAGACACTTATTAAATGAGGAAAACATTGAAGAGCTTGCACTAGACTGTGATGCTGAAGAAGGCACCTCAGGTATAACAAACATTCAGCCACCTGCATTGACTGCATTAAAAAAGGCAGACACCGAGAACTGCCGAGATTCCTGTTCAAAACTAGAAGGTGTCGCCTGTGACCTTATTAGCACTGCATATGACAGCATCCTATTCGAGCTGGCTTTTCCTGAGCTTCAGGGTGAAAGAGATAAAAAAGCTCCTTCCCTGACTCTGGAAATACTTCCCTCGAAGCCAGTGATCTCATCTTTATCCAACTCTCCCAGTTATGGAATGGTGTTTTCATCTGACACTTCAGAGGTTGCAGAAAACAACAGTAAGACAAGCAGCTCAGAGACCTCCGCAGCTGCATCAACCTCGTCCCAGGAGACGACTGTGATGGCCAGTGTTCCATGTTCTTGTACTACTTCCAGAGCAGATATGGAAGGAATGCTCTCTGAGGCAACAGGCGAGCACCCAGCGAAATCAATGGCCTCTGCAAAAGTTGAGTTGATCGCTGATGATTTAGTGGAAGATGCCATCGATATGTGCAGTGAAATGATTTTAGACGACCAGCCACTAGCCCTACTACATGACGATCCTGAAGAAGGTACATCAAATGTTGTTGTTCCTGGACCAATTCAGAGCAGCCTGTCTGGATTTGATGAACGCCACACAAAATCACAGGTCCTTGCAGTAAAGATTGAAGACCATGAGGTAAAGCCAATTTTGATCCAAGACACAGCGCTCATATCTCCAGGTGAGAAGAATACGGATGAAAAAAGAGTCATTAGAGTAAGTTATGTCTTTAACTCATCCCCTAGAAGGAAAGCTCACCAGGCCACCAGAAGCACCTCTTTCCCTAACCTCTATGTCACCCTTGTGGATGGAGTTCTGGACCAAATTAGCACAGAACCTTTCAAAGAAACCCTGGCCCAATCTGTGAGGAATGAGGTAAGACATTCTGTCTCTTTGCCTCAATTTGGATCGGTGAACCTCAAAAGCGAGGACTGCTCAGAGAAAGAAATTATTGAGGATATGTTGAAAAGTGTATCCACAAAACGCAGTAAAGACCAGGCCTGTCAGCTGACCGGGAAAGCCAGTGAGACCATGAATGCCAACGTAGATGCCATTTCACTTACCCCCAAACTACAGTCTACTGCCAAAGACCAAATCATCAAAGTTCTGGAGCAGGTCAACACTAAAATAATCAATATGATTAGACAAGATTCTCCCAACAGGACGATTTCCCCCAAGGCAAGCCAGACTGCCATCAATGCTGTCAGCAACATTTTGGGTGCTATGGGAACCTCTCTCAAGGCAAGCAACACACCATTTGTTCCTAATGTGGCTGGACTCCAGCCTGACCTAGATGATGTAGCGTCTTACTCAACTGAAGCTTTTGAGGGATATCCAGGGATCTGGATGTCATCCCTGAAGATAAAATATATTGCCTCAGGCCTCATGGACACTGTCTGTGATGACCTACTGGATGAGGATGGTTTCCTCAGACGGAGCGCTGGTGCAATATCCTCACAGGAAGACCTTGATCTTCAGAAGGTAGTTACTTCAAAACCAGCATCCCCAGTCAATTGCATGCCCGTCAAAGGATGCCTGTCAATGTCCTACCTTGATGCTTTGAAGAATCCTGAAGACATTGAAAATGCTACTCACCTCAGTAGAAGCATTGACTCTCTCTCCGTAATTGGTGTGCCTACTTCAACCTCAAAGGAAGTTTCATACGGCACAGAATTGAAACTGACACAGTTGCAAAAGGATGTCTCTGCATCATCCTCACTTTATGCCATGAGCAACTGTCGGAGCTCATTGGAGTTTCCCTCCAGTCGATCCGATATCCCTATTGACAAAGAGGCACAAAGGATTTCCTCCACAGACGAAGAAGACAGTCTGTCCAAATCCCTCCTGACCTCTTCCAAATCAGTCTTCAATGTCTCTGGCCTCGTCCCTACTCCTCCAGAGGGAAGGCCAAAGGTGAGGCTGCCACGGCGCCCAGTGCTTCGCCTTAGGAAGGTTCCAGAGGAGCCCCCCAAAAAGATGCACATTTACACAGTTTGCAGGGATGCTTTTCATTTCCCAACTGAGACAATGCGATCGACCAGTCCATCATCATTCGAGGGAGAATTCTCAACTCCAGAGTCCCAGAGACCAAGGTAATACTGTCTTTCTCATAGTCCTAATCTGAAAAGCTTTTTAACACCTAGCCCACTGTTGATATTTGAACAGCCTTGATTCTAAATGTTTTTATTTTTGTAGAGCTTTCGTAGAGCTTTGAGAACTCTGTTATGAAAAGCGTTGCACAAATTAAATGTATTTTTTATTCATTAAGAGCGGTGGACAGCTCAGACAAGGAGTCTATCTTTAATATAGACTCATCCAAAAGACTCGTCGCAGAGATAATGCTGTCTGTTCGGGAGGACGTTGTTGAGGCAAAGCAGAGCGAGTTGGCTGCACATCTGGCTGCGCTGTCGTCTGACAATGAGATGCTCTTCACTTTGGCTCAGAGTGGGACACCCCGTGCCGATTCATGAACTGCCTCCAACACCTCTCCTCACAGCGAGAGTGATAACTGACTTGGACATACATGGTAGAAGCATTTGCTTACATTATTTTGAATCACATTGACCTATTAAAGAATGCATTTATTTTCTAAAAAAGACAAAAGCATTTATTTACAATGTGTAGTTTTTCTTCGATGTGTTAAGTTAGGAATATTAAATAGAAAATTAGGAGAGAGTAATTATATATCTTTGCTCTGAATGGTGACATTGTTTAAACAGTCTCACAATTTGACCATAAAATATTAGTACACATTTTTTTTTACACTGACTTTTATGGTTCTAAAGGGAGGAGAGGACAAAGCTGCGTGAATTTAGGAGTCACAAGCGCCCCAGTAATCTTTATTAACTTTACATTCCTGCCATTTTTCCTGCTTGTAAGTAGTCTCTCTTAACAGCATTGTATGACCTGTTGTTCTGTTGACACAGAAACGCTTCACTAATCAGTACAACTTCCTCTGTATTCCAGTTATTATACCTCAGATTGTTGAATTTATGCATCAAGAGTGTTGTGGTATTTTATTCACTGTTTATTCTGGCAAGATTTGATCATTATTGCTCGGATTGTCAGAATATTTTAATATTGAATAGCCTCAATAGAATAGAGCTGCAACTATTTGAGGGTAAATCCCAGAATCATTAGGACTACTTTGGGACATATTGTGTCCAGATTGGCCTAAATGCAATGGGTCGGGTTGTATTTTAAGATGGCTATTCACTTATTAGCACTAGTTTTCACACGTGACTCTGTAATCACCAATGATTTATATATAGGCTATACTAGATGACTAAGGCGTTTTATTGTATTGTAAAAAATATTTTGGAAGCAATAGAAATTCATTTATTAATGACTACATTTGTTTATGACACGTTTATCATATTACAGACACCTTAATGCATACTTTTAAATTATATTATGTGAGCTAAACATACAAAACCATTTTTTCCCTGAAGTATAATTTTTTTAGAGATTACTGAAATCTATGTCCCCACTACAGAATACTTAAATACATGTCATTTAATTGAAATACTGTAGAATTCCATTCATTCCTATGGAGGAATGCTTTTACCCGGGGAGTACCAATATGGCCGACTGGTGTTTTCAACGCCTCTCAATAGCCAATACATAGCAAATACCAATCCAGGGTTTATATACATCACTGGTAATTACCCAATTTTAATAAAAGCTAGTAACATTCTCAACACTCCAGCAGTTTCACTAGACTTCTTACAGTATCCTATAAGAAGTACATCTACTGTACACACCATAGTAGATATTTAGTGGCGACTTTAGCATGTAAATCTTGGTGAGGCAAACTCCTGTCATGACGTTGGCCTGTGGGTAAGGTTTATGACCCCCCAAATAAATACCTTTCTCCCTTCCCTCTCTTCTCTCTCTCTCTGACTCTACTGAAGGACTCTTGAATAGCCTTTGTTAAACATAGAGAGTCTGGGAACATCAAACAAGTGGGGGGAAGGAACCATATTTCGGCAATAGAACCAGTTAAATATGATGTCAGCCGTTGAGAATGCTAATTGAAATTTCGATTATTATGGATTTATCGGTGGTGACCGTGTTACCTAGCCTCCATGCAGTGGGCAGCTGGGAGGAGGTGCTCTTGTTCTCCATGGACTTTACAGTGTCCCAAAACTTTTTGGAGTTAGAGCTACAGGATGCACATTTCTGCTTGAAAAAGCTAGCCTTTGCTTTCCTGACTGACTGCGTGTATTGGTTCCTGACTTCCCTGAACAGTTGCATATCGCGGGGACTATTCGATGCTATTGCAATCCGCCACAGGATGTTTTTGTGCTGGTCAAGGGCAGTCAGGTCTGGAGTGAACCAAGGGCTATATCTGTTCTTAGTTCTGCATTTTTTGAACGGGGCATGCTTATCTAAGATGGTGAGGAAATTACTTTTAAAGAATGACCAGGCATCCTCGACTGACGGGATGAGGTCAATATCCTTCCAGGATACCCGGGCCAGGTCGATTAGAAAGGCCTGCTCGCAGAAGTGTTTTAGGGAGCGTTTGACAGTGATGAGGGGTGGTCGTTTGACCGCGTACCCATAGCGGATACAGGCAATGAGGCAGTGATCGTTGAGATCCTGATTGAAAACAGCGGAGGTGTATTTGGAGGGCAAGTTGGTCAGGATAATGTCTATGAGGGTGCCCATGTTTACGGAATTAGGGTTGTACCTGGTGGGTTCCTTGATGATTTGTGTGAGATTGAGGGCATCTATCTTAGATTGTAGGACTGCCGAGGTGTTAAGCATATCCCAGTTTAGGTCACCTAGCAGAACGAACTCTGAAGCTAGATGGGGGGCGATCAATTCACAAATGGTGTCCAGGGCACAGCTGGGCGCAGAGGGAGTTCAATAGCAGGCGGCAACAGGGAGAGACTTATTTCTGGAGAGATACATTTTTAAAATTAGAAGTTCAAACTGTTTGGATATAGACCTGGAAAGTATGACAGAACTTTGCAGGCTATCTCTGCAGTAGATTGCAACTCCTCCCCCTTTGGCAGTTCTATCTTGACAGAAAATGTTGTAGTTGGGTATGGAAATCTCCGAATATTTGGTGGCCTTCCTAAGCCAGGGTTCAGACACGGCAAGGACATCAGGGTTGGCAGAGAGTAAAAGAAACTTAGGGAGGAGGCTTCTGATGTTAACATGCATGAAACCAAGGCTTTTTCGTTCACAGAAGTCAACAAATGAGGGTGCCTGGGGACCCGCAGGGCCTGGGTTTACCTCCACATCACCCGAGGAACAGAGGAGGAGTAGGATGAGGGTACGGTTAAAGGCTATCAAAACTGGTCGCCTAGAGCGTTGGGGACAAATTTCTGGGCGTGGTAGAATAGATTCAGGGCAAAACGTGCAGACAGGGGTATGTTGGGGTGCGGGTACAGTGGAGGTAAGCCCAGGCACTGAGTGATGATAAGAGAGGTTGTATCTCTGGACATGCTTGTTATAAAATGGTTGAGGTCTGTAGCTAAGAAAGTGTACTGTAGCTAAGAAAGTAATAATTTAAAAAAAGTAAAATCATACTGACCTCAATCCTATAAAAAAAACTTTGTGGGCAGAACTGAAAAGGAGTGTGCGAGCAAGGAGGCATACAAACCTGACTCAGTTATACCAGCTCTGTCAGGATAAATGGGCCCAAAATTCACCCAACTTATTGTGGGAAGCTTGTGGAAGGCTACCCGAAACGTTTGACCCAAATTAAACAATTTAAAAGGCAATACACTCAATTAGTATTTGGTAGCATGTAAACTTCTGACCCGCTGGGAATGTGATGAAAGAAATAAGAGCTGAAATAAATCATTCTCTCTACTATCATTCTGACATCACATTCTTAAAATAAAGTGGTGATCCTAACTGACCTAATTAAGGGAATTTTTACTACGATTAAATGTCAGGAATTGTGAAAAACTGAGTTTAACGTATTTGGCTAAGGTGTATGTAAACTTCCGACTTCAACTGTATGTAATGTGGTAGAGAACACAGTATCCGAATATTGCAGTCTTACTTAAGAGGGTCCTTGTGGTTATTGTCAATGCTGTCAGCTTCACTGTCTGGTCAAGAGCGAGTGGTCCCTGCTCACCCTCACTCTGTAGATGAGGACAGCTGGACAGACAATCCTCATCAGCTCCCCTGGACTGTGACTTGGCTCAATGCAGTGGAGGAATGTACAGGAATGGGACCATGCACTTAATAGTAAATGCTCCAATTTACCTGGAATAGCAACTATTATAAAAAAGAACAGCTATCAGGACACCGGAGAGTAAAAAATGAGCTGTTAAATATGGTGCAACACATTTTGTTGTGCATGGTCTCCGATAAATAAAATAGGAGGTTAAAATATGTTGCCAATGCATATGTGTAGAAAGAAAAAAGATGGTGCAGAAACATTTCACACCTAGGATGAGGCTGGCTTCACTGCGGCCACTGTCCTGTTTGTAAGTCGCTCTGGATAAGAGCGTCTGCTAAATGACTTAAATGTAAATGTAAATGTCCTGCTCATGGGTCTCAGTGCAGTTGTATCCACTGAGCAGAGATAGGAAGGCCTCAGGAGAGGGACCAGATGAGGCCTTCCTCAACTGGGCCTGGAGAGCCATGGCATTCCACCTAAAGTGCTCCACGCAGAAGGTCACCCTGAACGTAGACATAAGAGTCACACTTCAGATAAGAACTAAGGTCACAGAGAATCACAGATGGCGCAGATATTCCCAATGTATTTATGGCAAACAAACTTGAAAAGGACTCTTCATTGATACACTTCAAGGGATTTCCCCAATTTAAGCCTACATACAACATGTAGTTGTTGTTTTGAGAGCTGGATAGAAGACATTTATATCCAAATTGCTTCACTCACCATTCTTTATTGTCAACCTTAGGGGCTGCATTCGGGAAGCGCTTGCCATTCTTGTTAGACACATAACGACACTGTCTGTAGGGGGCGTTCTTGTCCTCCAGGACGTGTTTGATGCAGAATTCCCACCAGGCGGGGCTGGGAGCAGGGCCGCTGGGTGAAGGAACAGGCCTTGGGCTCTTGGGTACGGGCAGTCTGGGACAAACGGCCCCAGCTTGACGGCAACACGTGGATCCTTATCCTGTTCATTAGTGGTTCTGGAAGGGAAATACATACTTTAGGTGAGCAACAGGTGCTGAAGCAGCAACGATACAGTTAAGCGTCAACATGGTTAGTCAGCTGAGACTAGGGCAAAATATGTGATGGCAAGCAGAGAATACAGGGGGCACTAGAGTGCATCTTGCTACTACCACAGTACAGTAAACATGGGACATGTAAAGTTGATTTGTGTGTGTTGTTCACGGACCTGACCTTAGGCTTTTTTAGGGCATTTTCACACAGTTTGACTATGAAGACTTTAAATAAATTTGAAAATTTGTAGCTACTTTAAGTTAATAACTTCAGTCAACACGTTAAGAGATAAAGCAGATTGCGTTCATTGCACCTGTCACATGACGAAGCTTACCGTAGTTCCCCAGAACAGTTGAGCCAGTCATGTGTGTTTGTAAACAGCACAACGGGAGAAAACGAGCTGGTGAGGCACAACCTGTGAAAGAGAATGTATTGGAGCTATGTCTTTTTCACAAAAGATATCAAGACCACTTCAAATGTTATCAAGAACTTTAAAGTCAAGTTGCATGAAATGTTATTGCTCCGTTTCTTGCCAGAACTTGTATCAAATAAAGCAATATCTAATCAAAAAAATAATAATCATATAACACCAACAGCCTGCAAGCGGAGAAATCAATATCAAACAGTTATGATGCAACTACCATCATGCATATTGACACAAGTACGTACTTTGGGTGTTTAAAAATACCAAAAAAGGTAGAACACTGGATCTACACAATCAGTTTGTGGTCAGAGGATCCCACTGCAAGTGTCATAGTGAGTTTGAAGTGGAGTGGTCAGACCATGGAGACTTACATCACTGCGGACGTCTGGTGAAGGGTCCTGAGGGTTGAGGCATGCATGGGTCACCTTGATAACATGCTCCAACTTGCGGGGCTGTTCCTCAACCTTTGCAGCCAGGAACAGTGTTGCTGGAGCTATGACCTAGGGGTAAAAAAAAAAAAGTTGTACATTTTGATCAAAACTGGTGTCTTGTTAGTGCTACGCATTATGCATTTATGCTGTCCATGGCCTGACAGAAAAGTAAATGCAAAGGGTCTACAATCAGCAGACAAGGGTGAGTTAATCTATAACATATTCCCGGTTTGGACGTGGGATGCAGAATATCGCCTCGTCTGGGGACTGTTTTGTATTATTGCAGGTGTGGTGGTCTGGTCGCTTTTACAGTTGCGGAATAACCACCCTTCAATCACCCTTCAGTAGTGGATAATTCAGCCTACCAATTGAGGAGCTGTGAACGTCAGTCGACCATGTCCCCTATGAAGAACTCCGGGGCCTGCTGTGGAGTGTTTCTACCTCCCTGCCTGGCTGTATCAATGCTCCCTCCGCTCAAGATAAAGCCTTTCTGAACGGCCCATCTGAAGGTGTGGAAGACATCGCCCAATAAATCCATTACTATTCTTATTACTACTCAGCAGAATGACCCAATACTCACAAACCAACCCGGTCTCAGGACATTTCATATTATCCTGTATGTAAATCCGAGTCACTTGGTGTGTATTCATTTGTGGATGTCCATCATAAATTTTATGGTACGAATTTGAAAAACATATGGTACGAATTATAACTAGGTGGCTAGCGTTAGATGACTGTTAGCTAGGTTAAGGGTTAAATTAGAGTTAAGATTAGCTAAAAATGGTTAAGGTTAGGGGAAGGGTTAGCGAGCATGCTAAGTAGTTGCAAAGTAGCTAAAAAGTAGTTAAAGTTGCTAAAATGCTAATGTCTGAGATTTGAACTCTCAACCTTTAGGATGCTAGACATTTGCGTTATACTCCCACCCCACCTACTTTATTTTTGTTGGGGGGGGTCCCGGATTTACATTCACTATGTTGCGTCTAGTCAGTGCGACAAGGCTGCATAAACTCTTCCCTTTACTTGTCTGGCTTCCTATATTGATTAGTGAGAAAGGTCCTGACTTGTCAGCTCACAGGTCTGGCAATGTAAGCACATGGTCCAGCATGCTGTTTCAGGCCGCTATCTTGGGGGACCCAATGAGGCGGGTGCCCTGCTACCAGGCCGTGTACGCCACTTGGTACAACTAGATGATAATCAAGTAGCAAACCCATAGAAAGAATCCCAGAAAATAATTGAAACGACTTTAATGACAAAATGTAATACAACTGATAAATGTAACAGTTTAACTTTATGGCATCCCCTCGCCCGACGCGAACCAGGGACCCTCTGCACACATCAACAACGGTCGCCCACAAAGCATCGTTACCCATCGCTCCACAAAGGCCGCGGCCCTTGCAGAGCAAGGGGAACCACTACTTCAAGGTCTCAAAGCGAGTGACGTAACCGATTGAAACGCTATTAGCGCGCACCACCGTTAACTAGCTAGCCATTTCACATCCGTTACACAAGCTATATACAGTATATTTCAGTTCTGTTTGCAACAAAATAAAATAAAAACATAAAACATCTGTAAATACCACAATTTACACAGTCACATTTCCAAATCGTTCAGAACGCTTCCGTTTCTTTGCCTGTGGGAAAAAAATGTAACCACAAAAAAAAAAATTAAGTATCAAAGAAATTGTATAATACCTGTATTGATTCAATACAGAATGTGAAAACATACCTCAACGTCAGGTGTAACCGCAGCGAGGATCCCAAATCTTTCTTTCCGCTTCTTCAGCTTTTCATCTTCCTCAACCTGTAACACACAAGCATTTTGCTACACCCACAATAACATCTGCTAAATGTGTATGTGACCAATAAAATGTGATTTGACATATGGTCTTAAATATTTAACTTGGAGGTGGCTTAATCAGAAATGCTGAAGTGTAATAATCACAAGGTTTCAATTGAGTATTTCTTTCAGGATGCCCTGTAGTCAAAAATACACACTATACAGTTCATTAGGTACACCACCCCATTCACGAAAATGGATCGCCCCTACAGACAGTGCGTTACTTGGCTGTGGCTTGTTATATAAAGCAGGCAGAGGCATTCAGTTACTGTTCGATAGAACGTTAGACTTGTCAAAAGGAGTGATCTAAGCAACTGAGTGTGGTATAATCTACGGTGCCAGGTGCACCGGATCCAGTATCTCAAACTTCCGCACTCCTGGGCTTTTCAAGCATGACGGTGTCTAAGGTTTACCAAGAATGGTGCAGAAAACAAAAAAACACCTGGTCAGCAGCACTCCTGTGGGTGAAAACATGTTGAGGTTAAAGGAGATTGGCAAGAATGGTGCAAGCTAACAGGCGGGCCACAAACAGGCAAATAACGGCGCAGAACGGCATCTCGGAACACACAACTCATCAATCCTTGTCACAGATGGGCTATTGCAGCAGACGATCAGACCGGGATCCATTCCCATCGGCTAAAAACAACAAGTGGCTCCAGTGGGCACGCGATCAAACACTGGACAATTTGAGGAGTGGAAAAACATTGCATGGAACATGACAGCGAATTCAGTTTACTTGAGTGGCCTGCGCAGTCCCCAGACCTCAACCCAGTAGAGCATCTTTGGGATGAGATGGAAAAGGCTGTCCGCAGCATGAATGTACCTCCGTACAATCTGCAACAACTGCGTGATGCTATCGCACTAGCATCCCTGTGAAATGTTTCCAACACCTTTTAGAAAGCCCTGATGAATTCAGGCTGTTCTGGAGGCAAAGGGGGGGTCTAAGGCAGTACTAGATAGGTGTACCTAATAAGCTGTCCAGGGAGGATAGAAGCTGCCCTATCCCTAGGCGCTCACCTTCTTGGAAACTGAAGAAACGTTCCCGCCAAATCGCTCTGCTCGCTTTTTTAGCTGTTCAACGCTGACCGCCAACACAGAACACAGAGATAGATGTTTGATTAAATCTTCTGGGTCACTTATGGTTACATTATTTAGATGAGGGGAGGTCACTGTTTATCACATATTTGGATTACTCACAGTGGATTTATTCACAGTAACACCTTTGATAGAGAGAAACACTCATTAAAACCAGAGTGCAAATGCAGGAGAAAACATAATTACTTGTGATAATGAGGTTGTTCAACAATTGTTTATAAACTGACTGCAGGTTATGGTTCAGTGAAATGCTTACTTACAGGCTCTAACCAATAGTGCAAAAAAGGTATAAGGTTAACAATAGGAAAGTAAATAAATAAAACAGTAAAAAGACAGGCTATATACAGTAGCGAGGCTACATACAGACAGGTTAGTCAGGCTGATTGAGGTAGTATGTAGATATGGTTAAAGTAACAATGCATATATATATGATGAACAGAGTAGCAGCAGTGTAAAAGAGGGGTTGGCAGGTAGTGGGACACAATGCAGAGAGCCCGGTTTGCCAATGTGCGGGAGCACTGGTTGGTCGGCCCAATTGAGCTAGTATGTACATGAATGTATAGTTAAAGTGACTATGCATATATGAGAGTAGCAGCAGTGTAAAGGGGGGGTTGGGGGGGAACACAATGCAAATTGTCAATATAGGTTAACTTAATAGATATGCCCAATCAATAGTGTGGGGAATATTTGTGGGATACTGACCGGGCAGCACGTATGGCCTTCTTGCCATCAGCTGACGCAGGGACATTGAAGCGTTCTGCTCTTTTCTGTACCCTCTGGGAAAACAGGATAAAACATTTTAATTATAAGGTTAGCACACCACCATTGCATTGAAGACTTGTCATGACTGGTGCAGCAAGCATCATATTACCTCATCCACAGACGCTGGGGGTGTGATTTTTACCACTTTCTTTTCAGCCGTCCTGAAACACATTAAAATCACATGAATAACATATTTTAATAGGGACATCAGATCATCAGGAAAATGGAGAGAAAATGTCACTCTTCAATGTGTGTTCACATAAAAGGAAAAAACGTACTCCTCAGACACTATGGGTTTCTTGTCATTATCCTCAGTGATGGCATCCTCTTTCGTGAGGTCCTACATGTTTAAATGCATAAAGCATCATCAAGAAATGCACCTACGATTTTACATTTATTTTCCTAGCAGATATTTCACCAAAGCAATTGCAGCATGTACAAAGTGACTTTATACTGTATGATCAAAATTCTACTGGACATGGTGGAACCCATCTAATCCATACATGAAGTGCCATTGCTGCTATAGTGGTTTAAAACCAGGCTTACCTCTGGCTCTTCTCCCAGAACATCATCTTCATTTAGGCCCATGTCATCCTCTGTTTAGGATGAAAATCAAAACAGACCTTTCAGCAATCCATACTCAGTGGGACCCAAAACACTGAGAAATACGTCTGCTTTCTTTTCATCTTTGATTTCATTTGCAGCCAGCCAACGCTCAAACCCTCCAAATAGGAATCAAAATCCTCTTTTGTAGCCTCAAACTCGGGGACTCGACCAATGGTTGCCATTTTCACAGTTAATTGTTCCGTTTCCTTATTCCTTGTATTCCTTAATTTTCATCTAATTCTTCACTTCAGACGTTTCTGAAATTACTTCATTCACTGCACTCATTTGTAATAATGTACACACCGTGTTACGTTCCATCTTTTTCTTCACAAGATTTCTCCACTGAGATCGCCTAATTTCAATGGGTTCAATTAGTTTTTATTTATTTAACCACCAGAGGGCAGTGTCGCTATTCTGGACTCCAATAGTCTTGAGTTTCATTACTCACGCAACATTCTTCCCTTCAAGCAATGTCCGTTAAAGAAGTTTAATCACCTCGTCGCCACTGTAATATTTGTGTTGTGGAGAAATGTAGTGCGCATGTGCATTTCCTATTAGGTGTAGTAGTAACACTGTCGTAATACATCACCGCTTACTAACAGCATAGTAACTAATATAAACAGATGTAGATCCCAGATACTACATGAAAGAGCCGATAATTTGGCTTCCTGATTTGCATAGCCTACTGTTATTGCTTTTTGAGCCCCAGAATCCAGACATCGATTATTTGCTGACAAATTATAAAAATATTCACTGAAGATGGTAATTGCTCAGTGCAGGAACAATCTAGTGAGGAGCCTCAGTCTAGTTCGCGCTCATTTTTTCAGTGCATTACATTTCTTTCTCAATTTGTTTTTGCAGGCCATCTAATAATCTGGTCAAGTAAAAATGTATTTGAACTCAAATTTCACGATGTGGTAGGAAACTTTTTACGATTTAAATTATATATTGACAATTTTATCATGGTTTTAGGTCAATTCCTAAGAACTACTGAACGAAAAGCCCGTTGGGAGCAAAATTAAATGATACTAGTCACCGAAAAGACTCGGAATGCCCGTTACGACGATAATTAAATGCGGAATCTGTTTCATCCATCAGAAATCGACCCGTCTGCTTCTTCAGTAAAATCCCAACCGCTTTGAGTTGGTACATTGCTATCATAAATCTTTTTTTGTTTTTGTGTGTTAAATTCGTTGTAACTTTAGTAATTTGCTTTGACACAATGAAATGTATAGCCCAGTTTTTCATGTAAAATATATTTATTGATAGGCCTAAATCGTTCATTATATACATTGATCCTTACTTTTTTTATCCAACAGATTTAGAAGGGAAAAATTAAACAGTGTGACTCCAATACATGCGGTAGAATCAATGGAATTTCGGATATGCCAATGCGTTGCGTCACAGATGGTACAGTATTCTCACTACATTATGATGCATATGTATTGACAAATAATCATGTTCAGAGGCATTTTGTTCTATGCTGTGCAATGGAGAACGACGTTTTTAAAAGCTGTCAGGTAAACACTTTTGCTTTCACCTTTGCATTTTGCTAAACTTGTAAACAATTGTCTAGCCTAAGTATTGTGTAATTGAAAAGGTAAAATAGACGATTGTGTACTCCAATAATATGAAGTCTGAACATAAACAGTAGGACTATGTGAATCAAGCCTAATTGTCATCAAAGTTTACAAGTCCCATGCTCTGAACTGAGCTACAAAGGACTACAAAGTGAACTATTCTTGTGTGATGAGTAACCTTGCCTGAAATGTGTGTTATCTGTCTGACCTAATGCCTAGATTTAAGCTCAGTGGGCTAACAGTCTTGTGACATGCAGATTGACCTCGGTTCAAACCCAGTCAGTCTCATGGTTGATGCTAGGCGGTATCCTTGGGACATCCTATGGATCCGACCCCTGGCAACAACCCTCTGGCCAACACACACAGTGAGGGAGTCCTATTACAATTTTTTTTCTGTACAGCACCCCGAGATATTAGCTGATGTACGAAGGGCTATATATAAATACATTTGATTTGATATTACGCTGGCCCGGGTTGAACCAGGCAATGGCCAGTCACATCATTGGGTGAAAGCAGGGAGGAAGGAGCACCCTTCTCAATACAACAGTAATCTGCGCCAGTCGGTCATGTTGTCAACAAGGCAGCATGGTGCACCTTCCAGAAACACATCTCTTTTGCATAAAATAGATGTTTGAATTTTCAAACTAGTTTTCATTGGGAAGGCAGATAAAGCGTTTTTATCAAAGCAATCACTTTTGCGTGTGAAAACACATAATCCTACTCATCACTCCATGAGCTTAATAATTACGTCACTTTTGTTGAGCCGACTTCGCCTTCGGCCAGAGCGGGGCACCTGGCTCACCCCCGGGAGGCGATGCGGTTCCAAAACGAATGCAATCACTTTTCACCCAGTTCAAACTCCTCCCACCGAGGTAACCCGGGCAACATAAACTAATCCCCTCAGTCTTGTGGTGTGGATATGATCTGGGTTCAATCACAGTCAGTCTCATTGGTGCCATTGGACCTTGATCGCACAGTTGATGTCGATCAGCTACTGGGGTGTTGTGAGAGGAGGTCAGGGGAGGGGTGAAGTGTAGCGGTGGTTCCGTGAACAGAATAACCTTGCCTAATACTTGAGCTAGAGCCTAGGCATTCGCTCAGCAGCATATATCCATAAACATCATGCCAGCTGATTCGTGATTTTGACTGGCTGAGAAATGCTGTCTGCCTCTCTCTCTCGTCCCAAAACCCGACCTCTACACGTTCATTACAGTTGGAGATCAAATTTGAATATTGAAACAATGTTGCAAATGTCGGAGAGACAGACAGCAAGGTTTATACAAATCTCTGCTGTTGAAAACTCACTGTTAGTATAAAATAATTGTTAAATAATGTCTAGATGCTTTTTACAGTGGAGATTTTTACAGTGGAGATCAAGTTTTAACTTCCCTGCCTGGACTGACGAGACAGTGGATTACGCAGTCAGATGGAACAGAGTAAATAGGCATTTTAACATCATAGATTTAGCCGGTGGTAACTTGTGGAATAGACACCGGCTGGAATTAGCTTTAAACCAATCAGCATTCAGGATTAGATCCAGCCGTTGTATAAAGAGCAAATATCACAACATAGGTTGTAATATGGCTTTTTTACTGTCTTGGCTTTGTCGTGGAAAATCGTATTACAAATATAACACTTACAAGAACTTGTGAATTCAATAAAGGCTTTTTAATACAAAATATCAGAAGCCGTCTCAGTCCGCGGAAAAGACCAACTTCCATAAGCACTGGCTCTGTTCTTATACACATACATCAAATGAGTCCATCCCACATGCAAATGAAGTTCCTTCCCTTAGTCCATCTGCCACCATTATCTTTCAGTTTAAGCTTCCTGCTTGTTCACGCCCAATAACGCCCATATCTGCTTTCAGTTAGGTTATAATGGTGGCAGGACCCCTTCTTGTCCTAAAAATAATATATGTCCATCTATCCTATGGGCCTATGTCTTTGGCCTTCGTACTTATGTTTAGCTTGGTGTGCTCTTTGGTATGTTTGCCCTTATTAGGATCAGCAGACTATGTGTCTCTCTAACATTAGTGTGTCCAGTGTCCTATGCGCCTATGTGTCGCCTTCTCCTCCTGTGGTCTGATGTACAAATTTATATCTGTCCCTATATGTACCATTTACTCCCACAGCTTTCCCAGTGATTTTACACATGCACCGCTACTGGTCAGACACAGGTCACATAATTAGAATCTCTGTGGCAACAGTAGCCTGGGCCCAGATCTGTTTGTGCTCTTATAGCTAAGCCAAAAATCATATTTGGCATGACAGTGAGTTGATATAAAAAACAAATAGACTGGCACTCAGGCTACGGCAACAGTAGTTCATTGGGCGTCAACCTATGATGACATATCAGGCTCGCCGCCATGTCATAATGGTCGGATGAACTATCACAGGTGAGTTTGTAAGAAATACATTATTGCTATGTTGGTTTTCAGGAGAAGACCTCAAAGCCCCTGTGTCAGATACCCTCGCGACCAGAGAAGCAAACTCGTCCACTGAAAGGGAAGCCTCCTCAGATCATGATAGAAACAAAGCCTTCAGTGAGCAGCAGATTGGCTGCCATGACAAAGCTACCGGTCCTACCTGGGGTCCCCTTTAAATTTCATAGAGCCAGCTTGGGTAAAAAGGTAAGCAGAACATATATTTAACAGGATACAGTATAACATTTTTTTAAAGAACATGCATACAATAGAATGGTGCAGTAGAATAGAAGAAGGGTCCAGTAGAATGGTGCAGTAGAATAGAAATCAAATCAAATCAAATTTTATTAGTCACATACACATGGTTAGCAGATGTTAATGCGAGTGTAGCGAAATGCTTGTGCTTCTAGTTCCGACAATGCAGTAATAACCAACAAGTAATCTAACCTAACAATTCCACAACTACTACCTTATACACACACAAGTGTAAAGGGATAAAGAATATGTACATAAAGATATATGAATGAGTGGTGGTACAGAACGGCATAGGCAAGATGCAGTAGATGGTATAGAGTACGGTATATACATATGAGATGAGTACTGTAGGGTATGTAAACATAAAGTGGCATAGTTTAAAGTGGCTAGTGGTACATGTATTACATAAAGATGGCAAGATGCAGTAGATGATATAGAGTACAGTATATACATATGAGATGGGTAATGTAGGGTATGTAAACATTATATTAAGTGGCATTGTTTAAAGTGGCTAGTGGTACATTTTTACATAATTTCCATCAATTCCCATTTTTGAAGTGGCTGGAGTTGAGTCAGTATGTTGGCAGCGGCCGCTAAATGTTAGTGGTGGCTGTTTAACAGTCTGATGGCCTTGAGATAGAAGCTGTTTTTCAGTCTCTCGGTCCCTGCTTTGATGCACCTGTACTGACCTCGCCTTCTGGATGATAGCGGGGTGAACAGGCAGTGGCTTGGGTGGTTGTTGTCCTTGATGATCTTTATGGCCTTCCTGTGACATCGGGTGGTGTAGGTGTCCTGGAGGGCAGGTAGTTTGCCCCCGGTGATGCGTTCTGCAGACCTCACTACCCTCTGGAGAGCCTTACGGTTGTGGGCGGAGCAGTTGCCGTACCAGGCGGTGATACAGCCCGACAGGATGCTCTCGATTGTGCATCTGTAGAAGTTTGTGAGTGCTTTTGGTGACAAGACGAATTTCTTCAGCCTCCTGAGGTTGAAGAGGCGCTGCTGCGCCTTCTTCACGACGCTGTCTGTGTGGGTGGACCAATTCAGTTTGTCCGTGATGTGTACACCGAGGAACTTAAAACTTTCCACCTTCTCCACTACTGACCCGTCGATGTGGATAGGGGGGTGCTCCCTCTGCTGTTTCCTGAAGTCCACAATCATCTCCTTTGTTTTGTTGACGTTGAGTGTGAGGTTATTTTCCTGACACCACACTCCGAGGGCCCTCACCTCCTCCCTGTAGGCCGTCTCGTCGTTGTTGGTAATCAAGCCTACCACTGTAGTGTCATCCGCAAACTTGATGATTGAGTTGGAGGCGTGCATGGCCACGCAGTCGTGGGTGAACAGGGAGTACAGGAGAGGGCTCAGAACGCACCCTTGTGGGGCCCCAGTGTTGAGGATCAGCGGCGTGGAGATGTTGTTACCTACCCTCACCACCTGGGGGCGGCCCGTCAGGAAGTCCAGGACCCAGTTGCACAGGGCGGGGTCGAGACCCAGGGTCTCGAGCTTGATGACGAGTTTGGAGGGTACTATGGTGTTAAATGCTGAGCTGTAATCGATGAACAGCATTCTCACATGGGTATTCCTCTTGTCCAGATGGGTTAGGGCAGTGTGCAGTGTGGTTGCGATTGCGTCGTCTGTGGACCTATTGGGTCGGTAAGCAAATTGGAGTGGGTCTAGGGTGTCCGGTAGCGTGGAGGTGATATGGTCCTTGACTAGTCTCTCAAAGCACTTCATGATGACGGAAGTGAGTGCTACGGGGCGGTAGTCGTTTAGCTCAGTTACCTTAGCTTTCTTGGGAACAGGAACAATGGTGGCCCTCTTGAAGCATGTGGGAACAGCAGACTGGGATAAGGATTGATTGAATATGTCCGTAAACACACCAGCCAGCTGGTCTGCGCATGCTCTGAGGACGCGGCTGGGAATGCCGTCTGGGCCTGCAGCCTTGCGAGGGTTAACACGTTTAAATGTTTTACTCACCTCGGCTGCAGTGAAGGAGAGCCCGCAGGTTTTGGTAGGGGGCCGTGTCAGTGGCACTGTATTGTCCTCAAAGCGGGCAAAAAAGTTGTTTAGCCTGTCTGGGAGCAAGACATCCTGGTCCGCGACGGGGCTGGTTTTCTTTTTGTAATCCGTGATTGACTGTAGACCCTGCCACATACCTCTTGTGTCTGAGCTGTTGAATTGCGACTCGATTTTGTCTCTGTACTGGGACTTAGCCTGTTTGATTGCCTTGCGGAGAGAATAGCTACACTGTTTGTATTCGGTCATGCTTCCGGTCACCTTGCCCTGGTTAAAAGCAGTGGTTCGCGCTTTCAGTTTCACGCGAATGCTGCCGTCAATCCACGGTTTCTGGTTTGGGAATGTTTTAATCGTTGCTGTGGGTACGACATCGTCAATGCACTTCCTAATGAACTCGCTCACCGAATCAGCATATTCGTCAATATTGTTGTTGGACGCAATGCGGAACATATTCCAATCCGCGTGATCGAAGCAGTCTTGAAGCGTGGAATCAGATTGGTCGGACCAGCGTTGAACAGACCTGAGCGCGGGAGCTTGTTGTTTTAGTTTCTGTTTGTAGGCTGGAATCAACAAAATGGAGTCGTGGTCAGCTTTTCCGAAAGGGGGGCGGGGGAGGGCCTTATATGCGTCGCGGAAATTAGTATAACAATGATCTAGGGTTTTTCCAGCCCTGGTAGCACAATCGATATGCTGATAGAATTTAGGGAGTTTTGTTTTTAGATTAGCCTTGTTAAAATCCCCAGCTACGATGAATGCAGCCTCAGGGTGTGTGGTTTCCAGTTTACAAAGAGTCAGATAAAGTTCGTTCAGGGCCATCGATGTGTCTGCTTGGGGGGGAATATATACGGCTGTGATTATGATTGAAGAGAATTCCCTTGGTAGATAATGCGGTCGACATTTTATTGTGAGGAGTTCTAGATCAGGTGAACAGAATGACTTGAGTTCCTGTGTGTTGTTATGATGATCACTATGATGATCACACCACGTCTCGTTAATCATAAGGCATACCCCCCCGCCCCTCTTCTTACCAGAAAGATGTTTGTTTCTGTCGGCGCGATGCATGAAGAAACCAGCTGGCTGCACCGACTCCGTTAGCGTCTCTTGAGTTAGCCATGTTTCCGTGAAGCAGAGCACGTTGCAATCCCTGATGTCTCTCTGGAATGCTACCCGTGCTCGGATTTCATCAACCTTATTGTCAAGAGACTGGACATTGGCGAGTAGTATGCTAGGGAGTGGAGCGCGATGTGCCCGTCTCCGAAGCCTGGCCAGGAGACCGCCTCGTTTGCCCCTTTTACGGCGTCGCACAGGGTCGCCGGCTGGGATCAGATCCATTGTATTGGGTGGAAGGCAAAACACTGGATCCGTTTCGGGAAAGTCATATTCCTGGTAGGAACGATGATGAGTTGACGTGAATCGTATATTCAGTAGTTCCTCCCGACTGTATGTAATGAAACCTAAGATTACCTGGGGTACCGATGTAAGAAATAACACATAAAAAAACAAAATACTGCATATTTTCCAAGGAACGCGAAGCGAGGCGGCCATCTCGTTTCGGCGCCGGATGTTGAGGGTCCAGTAGAGTGGTGCTTTAGAATGGAAGAAGAATCCAGTAGAATGTTTATTTTTTTGTTTATATCCTTGTTCCTTCAGTTGTATCAGCCTACATCTGATTTCAACCTCAGTGACCCAAACTGTCACATTATGAGGCCGACGTACAACAGCTTGCATGACCCAAACCTCAATGAATACTACCATCAGAAGGAAATGCATGAGAAGTTAAAGAAGCGAAACTTCATCACTAAAGAGGACAACGTAGGTTTGAAGTTAATATTATTGTTTCTGAACAGTGTAGTAGAAGACTGTAAGCTTTACCGATAGTTAACTCCAGGACTATTATAGCAGGAAACATTTTGATTCTCTCTCTTCTCAAGGTTGTATGCTCATTAAAGGAGTATAACACATACAAACATTACCTGGATACGGTCAAGACTGACCATCATAAAACGTACAGCAAAAAGTTGGTATGTGGGCAGTATGACTGCGTTCTTAAATGTGAACTTCTGTGAAGATCACACATGTTATTTTCACGAGAAAATGTGAAATGATCATTCATCACTCTAAAAACAATGTAACATGTATTTTATTAGGTAGATAAGTGTTTAAAATGTACAAAAATTGTATTTATCCTATTTAAGAAGGAACAGATACTGAGAATGGTTCAGTTGCAAGAGGAAGGACATATACCTAAGGACGTTACCCTGGAAGATATGATAGAGTACTTACTGAATAAAGGAGCACAGAACCTGAAGCATCTGCAGTCAACCATTGGTTCCAGGTAGGCAAGAAGTGCATGAGGTAATAAAGTAGAGTTATATAGGCCTACTCTGTGTTGGCAATGTCATGACTCATCTGTTTAATGTATTGATAGGGACAGGGGACAGAAATATGGCCTGCAAACTGCGTTGTATGACCAAGAGAGAGAGTTTAAAGAGGATTGGGTTTCTAAGGAGCGATCCAGGCTGAAACTCATTGAAAAGGATGTGAGGCACGATTTGAACAAGGCCAAGTATATGAAAGAGGCCAAAGAAAAGCGCATCAGAAAGGTACAAATGTCACACTTTCATCATACTTCACAAAACTACCCACAATTATTTTCAAGTTTGAATAAATCATGAAAATTAAGAAATCATTTTACCTCAACTGTTGTGGATGCTAAGTTGCTATTTTTGGACTCTGTTCTTCACAGAAAATGTGCATTATGGAACAAAAACAGGCTATTCAGTTGAGGATAATGAAAGAGGAATTGAAAAACCTCCAGGAGTTTGAGAGGTTGAGAGAGGCCTCTATCAAACCAAATAAGCTGCTGGAAGAAATATTTGAAAAACCAGGTAAGATTTCATTTGAATTCATCACACAGTTAAGCAATGTTTAAATGACAATGCCAAATGCAACCTACAAGGAGCAGTTGAATGTGTTGTGCTGTATATCATATCGTATTTGGTATTCTTTAAAATTAAAAAATCTATTATAGCATCTGCTCAGCCTGCTCTCAAACCTGCTCACTCCAAAACTGTAAAGAAAACAGTTTCTCTATCAGGTAAGAACATTTCCTTACTAAAGAACCATAATTTCATTACGAAATATCTTTCAGAGTATGTTCATAGCCAGTGAATGCTATATTAAATCAAATTTTTAAAATGTGTGTGTGTTATTAATAGGGAAATCTAAGGAAAAGCCAGCCATGCTACAGAGGAGACCAAGCCTTGCACCACTCCAGAGGAGACCATGCCTGGATGGTCTGGCACCGCTGAAGGGTTTCCAAGAACCTGTTTTTAGGATCTTCAAAGCCATCAAGGGACAAAGCATCCCAGACAGAGCTCAGCTGAAATCTGTCATCCTCGACCACTTAGGCTCCAAGCTTGTCAGGGAGCAGCTGGCGGAGTCAATCAGGGATGAGGTCAAACTGACGATTCCAGGGACTACACCAGCGGCACAAAGGGCCCTGAGTGCCAGAATCGCTTACGATGTGTTGAAGTGCGTCTCTCGAGCGGCCAATCCTAGCAATGAACCTGCCTGCAGACTCCGTGGGGGAAACACAATCAAACCCAATGCTCAAGCAGATGATCCAGAACCAGAGGAGCAGATGGCCAACGGAGAAGACATAAACACCTATGTGACAACGTTGATCACTGACGTTCTGGAGGAAGTCCAGGAGCAGGTTATCGTAATGATCCGAGAAGACTCCCCTACCCAATTCAGAGTTGTCTCTGCAAAGGCCAGCCAAACAGCCATTGATGTGGTAAGCAATGTTTTGGAAGACATTAGACACTTATTAAATGAGGAAAACATTGAAGAGCTTGCACTAGACTGTGATGCTGAAGAAGGCACCTCAGGTATAACAAACATTCAGCCACCTGCATTGACTGCATTAAAAAAGGCAGACCCCGAGAACCGCCGAGATTCCTGTTCAAAACTAGAAGGTGTCGCCTGTGATCTTATTAGCACTGCATATGACAGCATCCTATTCGAGCTGCCTTTTCCTGAGCTTCAGGGTGAAAGAGATGAAAAAGCTCCTTCCCTGACTCTGGAAATACTTCCCTCGGAGCCAGTGATCTCATCTTTATCCAACTCTCCCAGTTATGGAATGGTGTTTTCATCTGACACTTCAGAGGTTGCAGAAAACAACAGTAAGACAAGCAGCTCAGAGGCCTCCGCAGCTGCATCAACCTCGTCCCAGGAGACGACTGTGATGGCCAGTGTTCCATGTTCTTGTACTACTTCCAGAGCAGATATGGAAGGAATGCTCTCTGAGGCAACAGGCGAGCACCCAGCGAAATCAATGGCCTCTGCAAAAGTTGAGTTGATCGCTGATGATTTAGTGGAAGATGCCATCGATATGTGCAGTGAAATGATTTTAGACGACCAGCCACTAGCCCTACTACATGACGATCCTGAAGAAGGTACATCAAATGTTGTTGTTCCTGGACCAATTCAGAGCAGCCTGTCTGGATTTGATGAACGCCACACAAAATCACAGGTCCTTGCAGTAAAGATTGAAGACCATGAGGTAAAGCCAATTTTGATCCAAGACACAGCGCTCATATCTCCAGGTGAGAAGAATACGGATGAAAAAAGAGTCATTAGAGTAAGTTATGTCTTTAACTCATCCCCTAGAAGGAAAGCTCACCAGGCCACCAGAAGCACCTCTTTCCCTAACCTCTATGTCACCCTTGTGGATGGAGTTCTGGACCAAATTAGCACAGAACCTTTCAAAGAAACCCTGGCCCAATCTGTGAGGAATGAGGTAAGACATTCTGTCTCTTTGCCTCAATTTGGATCGGTGAACCTCAAAAGCGAGGACTGCTCAGAGAAAGAAATTATTGAGGATATGTTGAAAAGTGTATCCACAAAACGCAGTAAAGACCAGGCCTGTCAGCTGACCGGGAAAGCCAGTGAGACCATGAATGCCAACGTAGATGCCATTTCACTTACCCCCAAACTACAGTCTACTGCCAAAGACCAAATCATCAAAGTTCTGGAGCAGGTCAACACTAAAATAATCAATATGATTAGACAAGATTCTCCCAACAGGACGATTTCCCCCAAGGCAAGCCAGACTGCCATCAATGCTGTCAGCAACATTTTGGGTGCTATGGGAACCTCTCTCAAGGCAAGCAACACACCATTTGTTCCTAATGTGGCTGGACTCCAGCCTGACCTAGATGATGTAGCGTCTTACTCAACTGAAGCTTTTGAGGGATATCCAGGGATCTGGATGTCATCCCTGAAGATAAAATATATTGCCTCAGGCCTCATGGACACTGTCTGTGATGACCTACTGGATGAGGATGGTTTCCTCAGACGGAGCGCTGGTGCAATATCCTCACAGGAAGACCTTGATCTTCAGAAGGTAGTTACTTCAAAACCAGCATCCCCAGTCAATTGCATGCCCGTCAAAGGATGCCTGTCAATGTCCTACCTTGATGCTTTGAAGAATCCTGAAGACATTGAAAATGCTACTCACCTCAGTAGAAGCATTGACTCTCTCTCCGTAATTGGTGTGCCTACTTCAACCTCAAAGGAAGTTTCATACGGCACAGAATTGAAACTGACACAGTTGCAAAAGGATGTCTCTGCATCATCCTCACTTTATGCCATGAGCAACTGTCGGAGCTCATTGGAGTTTCCCTCCAGTCGATCCGATATCCCTATTGACAAAGAGGCCCAAAGGATTTCCTCCACAGACGAAGAAGACAGTCTGTCCAAATCCCTCCTGACCTCTTCCAAATCAGTCTTCAATGTCTCTGGCCTCGTCCCTACTCCTCCAGAGGGAAGGCCAAAGGTGAGGCTGCCACGGCGCCCAGTGCTTCGCCTTAGGAAGGTTCCAGAGGAGCCCCCCAAAAAGATGCACATTTACACAGTTTGCAGGGATGCTTTTCATTTCCCAACTGAGACAATGCGATCGACCAGTCCATCATCATTCGAGGGAGAATTCTCAACTCCAGAGTCCCAGAGACCAAGGTAATACTGTCTTTCTCATAGTCCTAATCTGAAAAGCTTTTTAACACCTAGCCCACTGTTGATATTTGAACAGCCTTGATTCTAAATGTTTTTATTTTTGTAGAGCTTTCGTAGAGCTTTGAGAACTCTGTTATGAAAAGCGTTGCACAAATTAAATGTATTTTTTATTCATTAAGAGCGGTGGACAGCTCAGACAAGGAGTCTATCTTTAATATAGACTCATCCAAAAGACTCGTCGCAGAGATAATGCTGTCTGTTCGGGAGGACGTTGTTGAGGCAAAGCAGAGCGAGTTGGCTGCACATCTGGCTGCGCTGTCGTCTGACAATGAGACGCTCTTCACTTTGGCTCAGAGTGGGACACCCCGTGCCGATTCATGAACTGCCTCCAACACCTCTCCTCACAGCGAGAGTGATAACTGACTTGGACATACATGGTAGAAGCATTTGCTTACATTATTTTGAATCACATTGACCTATTAAAGAATGCATTTATTTTCTAAAAAAGACGAAAGCATTTATTTACAATGTGTAGTTTTTCTTCGATGTGTTAAGTTAGGAATATTAAATAGAAAATTAGGAGAGAGTAATTATATATCTTTGCTCTGAATGGTGACATTGTTTAAACAGTCTCACAATTTGACCATAAAATATTAGTACACATTTTTTTTTACACTGACTTTTATGGTTCTAAAGGGAGGAGGACAAAGCTGCGTGAATTTAGGAGTCACAAGCGCCCCAGTAATCTTTATTAACTTTACATTCCTGCCATTTTTCCTGCTTGTAAGTAGTCTCTCTTAACAGCATTGTATGACCTGTTGTTCTGTTGACACAGAAACGCTTCACTAATCAGTACAACTTCCTCTGTATTCCAGTTATTATACCTCAGATTGTTGAATTTATGCATCAAGAGTGTTGTGGTATTTTATTCACTGTTTATTCTGGCAAGATTTGATCATTATTGCTCGGATTGTCAGAATATTTTAATACTGAATAGCCTCATTAGAATAGAGCTGCAACTATTTGAGGGTAAATCCCAGAATCATTAGGACTACTTTGGGACATATTGAATCCAGATTGGCCTAAATGCAATGTGTCAGGTTGTATTTTAAGATGGCTATTCACTTATTAGCACGAGTTTTCACACGTGACTCTGTAATCACCAATGATTTATATATAGGCTATACTAGATGACTAAGGCGTTTTATTGTATTGTAAAAAATATTTTGGAAGCAATAGAAATTCATTTATTAATGACTACATTTGTTTGTGACACGTTTATCATATTACAGACACCCTAATGCATACTTTTAAATTATATTATGTGAGCTAAACATACAAAACCTTTTTTTCCCTGAAATCTATGTCCCCACTACAGAATACTTAAATACATGTCATTTAATTGAAATACTGTAGAATTCCATTCATTCCTATGGAGTAATGCTTTTACCCGGGGAGTACCAATATGGCCGACCGGTGTTTTCAACGCCTCTCAATGGCCAATACATAGCAAAAACCAATCCAGGGTTTATATACATCACTGGTAATTACCCAATTTTAATAAAAGCTAGTAACATTCTCAACACTCCAGCAGTTTCACTAGACTTCTTACAGTATCCTATAAGAAGTACATCTACTGTACACACCATAGTAGATATTTAGTGGCGATTTTAGAATGTAAATCTTGGTGAGGCAAACTCCTGTCATGACGTTGGCCTGTGGGTAAGGTTTATGACCCCCCCATAAATACCTTTCTCCCTTCCCTCTCTTCTCTCTCTCTCTGACTCTACTGAAGGACTCTTGAATAGCCTTTGTTAAACATAGAGAGTCTGGGAACATCAAACAAGTGGAGGGAAGGAACCATATTTCGGTAATAGAACCAGTTAAATATGATGTCAGTTCGGTTGTCATCTGAGACATTATGACTGATGACAGGACGACATAAACTGTATCTGGGAAAGTCTACACATTCTAGTTATCAGATTCACAAGGAATTGTTGTGCAATTTAAATATTTGAATATGAAACTATTTGTGAAAAGATTAAATGTAATTTTAGCTTCCAAATGAGAGAATTGGGTTTTTATAAGGTTAGAGCTCTGCTCAATCAGTGGCCCGCCCCTGTGAAGAGACATGGGTTATAAACTATGAAACACACCCTTCTCTCCCTCCACTATATAAGCCCTTGACGAAAATGTAACGTCCTGTTCCGAGTACACGAGGCCTGCAGCCTCTGCGTTAAAAGGGCAAATAACTTGCTGTTCTGGGTACATAAGGATTCAGATAATAACTACAGAACGAAGCCAACCTTAGCATGAGCTTTGGTTGCGAATGGTATGAACTCTTATTCACTACAGAAGTTATACCTCCTAGCCGTTGAGTTAGCAGCGGCCGCTGTAAACGTGGGCTAGGAAAGGACGGACGACGTATCCAGTCTAACACACAATGACGATACTACAACGTATCCAATTTACCACCAGTGACATTCTTCCGAGGACAGGAAGATCTCTGTTGGCCAACACGGCCAGCATCTACGACCAACCTACCAAAGCGCAGCTCAGAGTAAATATATTATTGCATTTCCCTTCTCCAAATGGGTGGTAATTTAGAATGCATAAGATACTGTATTTACGATAGCATAGCTTATCCCTTTGTTCCTCAGTCTTCCCGCTCTTTCACTCAAACCCAACCACCTTTCCTTTGTGTAACCAGCCGTTATGTCGGCTCCGTCCACCAGGGACGTTTTCTGTATGACATAATTTTCATTCTGTGTATATGTAATTCTGTGTGATTAGTTAGGTATTTAGTAAATAAATAATTAAAAACCCAATTTTGTATTGCTGATTCAACTTGTTAGCCAGGATTCTTGCAGATAACCAAGGATTTACCACTTTCAGATGAGACTGAATAAAATGACGATTAATGTGACTGCTATGGATGTAAAGTATTACTAAATCTTTAAGAGTTTATTCGGAAGATAACAGCTGTATAAATATTATTTCGTGGTGTCCCTCTCTAGTTAATTATATTTACATGATTAGTTCATTAATTACGGAGAAATTATTTTATAGAATAGCATGTCATAGCAATTAATCTGTCATAGTCAAAGACACGACAACACTATGGTGGCCTGCTTGAAACATGTTGGTATTACAGACTCAGACAGGGAGAGTTTGAAAATGTCAGTGAAGACACTTGCCAGTTAGTCAGCTCATGCTCTGAGTACACGTCCTGGTAATCCGTCTGGCCCCGTGGCCTTATGAATATTGACCTGTTTAAAGGTCCTACTCACATCGACTGCGGAGAGCATGATCACACAGTCATCCGGAACAGCTGATGCTCTCATGCATGTTTCAGTGTTACTTGCCTCGAAGCGAGCATAGAAGTTATTTAGCTCATCTGGTAGGCTCATGTCACTGGGCAGCTCTCAGTTGTGCCTCCCTTTGTAGTCTGTAATAGTTTGCATGCCCTGCCACATCCGACGAGTATCGGTACCAGTGTAGTACGATTCAATCCTAGTCCTGTTTTGATGCTTTACCTGTTTGATTGTTCGTTGGAAGGCATATCAGGATTTCTTATAAGCTTCCGGAATAGAGTCCCGCTCCTTGAAAGTGGCAGCTCTACTCTTCATCTAAGTGCGAATGTTGACTGTAATCCATGGCTTCTGGTTGGGGTGTGTACATACAGTCACTGTGGGGACGACGTTCTCAATGCACTTATTGATAAAGCCAGTGACTGATGTGGTGTACTCCTCAATGCCATCGGAAGAATCCCGGAACATATTCCAGTCTGTGCTAGCAAAACAGTCCTGTAGTTGAAGCATCTGCTTCATCTGACCACTTTTTTCACCATCTGGCAGTCTGACGGACGAATCTGGGTTGGACGGATGCCAGGAGAATACTACCTGCCCCAATGCATAGTGCCAACTGTAAAGTTTGGTGGAGGAGGAATAATGGTCTGGGCTGTTTTTCATGGTTCGGGCTAGATCCCCGCAGCAATGTTACACCATCTAGTGGAAAGCATTCCCAGAAGAGTGGAGTCTGTTATAGCAGTAAAGGGGGGACCAACTCCACATTAATGCCCATGATTTTGGAAAGAGATGTTCGAAGAGCAGGTGTCCACATACTGTTGGTCGTTGTAATTAATTACAATACACTGTTTTGCAATGAAGGTCTACAGTAGCCTCAACATCACTTTCTGGGGTAGCAACATGGTGTAGCCGGAGGACAGTTAGTTTTCATCCTCCTCTGGGTACATTGACTTCCTCCTCTGGGTACATTGACCTCTGGGTACATTGACTCCCCTTCAATACAGTGCATAAAATGTGGTGTGTAGTAAAACAAAAGGTCATGTCGTTCGGTAAGAAGAATGCTCACTCCCCCCAATCTGAGATACTTATTGCAAGCCTCATTCTCCACATACAAGACCCATTCTGCCAATAACATTCTGTTAAAGGTCCCCAAAGCACACACATCCCTGGGTCGCTCCTCTTTTCAGTTCACTGCAGCTGACGGCTGGAACCAGGTGCAATAAACACTGAAACTGGACAGTTTTATCTCCATCTCTACATTCAAAGACTCAATCATGGACACTCTTACTGACACTTGTGGATGCTTCGTGTGATGTATTGTTGTCTGTTCCCAACAATGTTTGTACCATGTTTGTGCAGCTACCATATTGTGCTGCTGCCATGTTGTGTTGCTGCCATGATGTGTTGTCATCTTTGGTCTCTCTTTAGTGTTGTGGTGTCTCTCTTGTCCTAAAGTGTGTTTTGTCTTTCATATTAAAAAAAATACTTATGCCTCTTGGTAGGCCATCATTGTAAATAATAATTTGTTCACATAGAGAAAGACAATAGTTGAACAGTTTAGAACAAAATCATTTCAGCTAAACTGCATGCTAAACACTGTACTGCATGATTATAGCGTGTTTACTAGCGCGTTAGTTATAGTAGCTATGTTGACTATGACGTTAGCTAATATGGTGACAACGGTGTAGGCTGTGTATAGCAGTTATGGAAGGAAGGTTTTGCTTGGAAAGGTTTTTTTCGCCTGGTCACAGAGAGCTGTTGAAATCCACAAGCGAAGGGAATAGGTGAGAGGAGGTGAGCGCGTAGATGCGAGAAGGAATTCTACAACAAGCAAAGTGATTATGCTGTTTGTATGTGGCTGCTATGAAAGTGAACTGTGTTTACGGGTGATCAGGTGTGTATTCAAAAATGTTTCTTAAAAACAGTAGCAAATGGAACAAATGGGGATAAACATACCTGAATTTGTCCAATAGAAACTCTTGTTTGCAACTGTTTGGACTATTGATGGTCCCGTGTGGCTCAGTTGGTAGAGCATGGCGCTTGCAACGCCAGGGTTGTGGGTTCATTCCCCACGGGGGGACCAGGATGAATATGTATGAACTTTCCAATTTGTAAGTCGCTCTGGATAAGAGCGTCTGCTAAATGACTTAAATGTAAATGTAATTGATTACACCCTAGATGCAGGTAAGAGTGTGTAAGGCGGTATTGAATGTGTCACTGTCATCTTGATTACTCAAATATTTCTCTCGACTTGCGCAGCTACGTTGTAAACTTTTATTCGTAGGCATGATGGGTATAGTGAAAATTTGTATGTAGTAGCCTAAACCTAGCCTAGCCTGTTACATTGAGCTGGGTGAATGGAATATGAATGACAGTCATCAATATGCTGTAATATAAATAAGGCCATGCTCATTAAAATAAATCGTCCTCCCTAATCTTAAACGGCACTGACCGCCACTGCCTTCCATCCTTCCTCGAGGTATAAATGACAGGTGAAACCCATGTGGAGACAATTCACCTGTCCAATCAGTCAGTCTTCAAGGAAGGATGCACTTTTTAAAGGAATGTCAACCTAATCCTTCTCATTTGGAATCTCTGAAGAAATTAAGAATTGTTTTGGAATTTAGTCAATAATACACGTCTGAAATATCAGGAGGTTCATTATACAGATTAACTAAACTGACCTACTCACACCCTTGCAGTTTCCACATTTTGTTTCATTCAATTGCATTTTTACAATGTAGCTAACATCATTGGGACACTTGTACATAAGAACATTAAGAAGGTTAACTTGTCTAATTGTATTAATTTTATTGCAGACCCTCTACTTATTAATCCCAAGAGGGGACATTGGTCACCAGCAATACACTTACAGCAACAATAGGCTGAGCACAGATGGTGGTGAAACAAGCACAAACCATGACTTACAGAGAAGCAAATGGATTCAATAGAATAGACTGTAAACCCATGGAATCAAAAACATCAATACATTATCAATGCAATAAATACAAATACAAATGAATATAAATAAATACAAATACAAATAAAAAGCAAAGATACAATACAAATAACTATACAATCAAGGTGAAATCTGTCGATGTGTTCTTGAGCAAGGCACTTAACCCTAATTTGCTCCAGGGGCAGAGTACTCCTATGGCTGACCCTGTAAAACAACACATTTCACAGCACGTATCCCAGTGTGACAATAAAATGTATATTTTAGGAGGATTGTAAGAATAGAACTGTATACAGAACATTTGTCCCGTTGCTGTGCATCAGGGCTCCCGAGTGGTGCAGCGATCTAAGGCACTGCATCCCAGTGCAAGAGGAGTCACTACAGTCCCTGGTTCTAATCCAGGCTGTATCACATCCGGCCATGATTGGGAGTCCCATAGGGCGGTGCACAATTGGCCCAGCATTATCCGGGGTAGGCCGTCAATGTAAATAACAATTTGTTCTTAACTGACTTGACTAGTTAAATAAAAGTTTCACAAAATAAAAAATGGGTAACACTGGACATACACTGCACCATTGCCTCTTGATGTTTACTCTGTGGAATTATTACAAAATGGCATTTGTGTTTTATTCCAAATTCCGTCAAGTGACTTAGACTGACCATTTGAAATCATGGACACACCTGACCTTTCCCCGGACAGAACAGACCTGGCTCCTACTAAGGTTTCCTTCATCCCCAGTATTGGAAGACAGGCTGTCTATCAAGGTCATGGCCTTTTTAATCTTTACAACACAAATGTGCCAGCCTCCAACTTTCTAGATCACATTCACCATGTAGTGGACAGAAATTGGGCCCTACTGCCTAGTCTAGTTTTCAAGCCAATGAACCACACAGACTGGATTGTTCTGATGAAAGTCCTGGAGGCTTGAATCTGTATAATATTCATAAGACACATTTTAGCTCAAATCTGGCTGAAATTCATGAACAAGCACTCTGTACCATTCTGATGTTATAGGCTACCTTACCTGTTCTTGTTCCCACAAACAGCATTGACGTTCCCTCAGTGTCTGATACCTAGTAAAAGGAAACCTCAACTCAATAAAACAAAAAGTGCAACCCTTGTGGGAATATAAATTCCTGTCAGCCGTCTCCTTACCATATTGAGTATGATAGAAAATACTGCTGTATAAAGTGGGTATTGTGGGGTTATTCATTAACATACTTCTGTAGGGATTTGTGTCTCTGGAAAAGTACAAGAATCAACATTGAGACAAAAACAAATTTAGAACTCGATAACATACACTGTTTGACAGGGGTGTTGTCATGATTTTCAGAACATTATTGTGTATTTTGTTTTATTCATCTTGTGTGATCTTGTACTGGTACTTGTGTGATCTTGTGGTCCCGTGTGGCTCAGTTGGTAGAGCATGGCGCTTGCAACGCCAGGGTTGTGGGTTCAATTCCCACGGGGGGACCAGGATGAATATGTATGAACTTTCCAATTTGTAAGTCGCTCTGGATAAGAGCGTCTGCTAAATGACTTAAAATGTAAATGTAGCTCCATTATTGTATTTTAATAATTTAGCAGACACCCTTTTCCAGAGCTACTTACAGTAGTGAGTGCATACACTTTCCATACTGTTCCCCATGGGAATTGAACCCACAGCCCTGGCATTGCAAGCGCCATGCTCTACAAACAGTTCCCACGCGGGTACTGTACTGGTCCTCCCTGTATATAGCTGCATTCTTGTGCATTTTATTTGAATCCTCGTGTTACTATTTTGTATTTATTTGTTAACTGCATCATTTAGAAGGGCTCGTAAGCAACATTTCACGGTAAAGTCTGCACCCGTTGTATTTGGCACGTGACAAATAAAATGTGATTTGATTCAGTGTTGGATGTTTCTCACTTGTTCATCTGGGCAATTAAAACAATAAATGAAACTGTACAATTCCTCCAAATAAGCTCACCGGATACAGGATCTTTTCTTTTTCTTCTAATAGCTACTGCTGTCACTGCTGCTATCACAGCTAGTACCACCACCACCACCGCAGATATTATTGCTATGGAAAGGGAGGTCTGTGGTCCACATTCAGAATCGGACCAATGAGTTCCAGGTTTAATTTGCTGAAGCTTCAAGGTATCACATCTATAATAAGAGAAATAGACCACTGATAATCAACAATTCAGTCATCTAACTTTCAGTTTTACATTATGAAAACTGTTCGCATATTGCAGTATTTGAAGGAAATAACCATTATACATGAGCCACACTTACTGTGTGTGTGGCTGGCAGGATGTTAATGATCCATCTGAATAGGTATCACCAGTACAGTCAGAACACACAGTATCTGTAGATGTTGTTCCTGCACCAACACAGGGTGAAACTCATTAAGGATGTGCTTAACTCATGATTGCATAAATCATTCACCGATGTCAATGGAAGATTTGCATGAAGACCAACCTGTGTGACTGATGTATTGGCCAGGTTTACAGCTGCTGTGTCTCTGGGCTGCTCTACAACCATCCTTAGTTGGGTCTAGACAGTAGAACCCCTCCAGTGTCTCACAGACAGTGTCTGATGAAGGTCTACATGGCTGCTTTACCGACAAACCAAAGCCTGGGTCACAGTTGGTACACAGTATGCATGCTGTAAGACCATTGGGTTCATCAAGGAAAGTGGAGTCGGTACAGGGGGCACAGGAAGTACTTGAAAATTCTGTACAGTGTTTATGTACCCGGTTTCCTGTGGGATAGAAGGTGAGTGTCATGGATTGATTGGTATTGGAATGTATTTTCTTCATAATAGTCCATATAGTATACAGAGCTGGTCTTTACCTGGAGAACACATAGGACAGCATTCAACACCTGTTCTGTACTCTGCTCTACCACATGCACTAGAGCGCTGAATGGTTAGAAGTGTCAAAATGATAGCTAGGTTCATCTGTAAATACAGAAAAATAACACATTACCACTGTTGAACAATAGGGGGGGGTCACACATTGACTAAGCAGGGTTGAAGAGAGTTTTGGGGTTAAGGTAGAGATGAGACGGGAGGAGAGTTCAGATTGACAGTGTAAATAGAGAGAAAGCATAGTTAAGATTTCCATGTTTTCATCATACATTCAGTAAGTAAATGTAAGTGACATTAGTAATTTACTCAGGTCGATTTTTTTCCAGAGAAAAGTTTTATATTGATAATTTGTTTTTGAAAGGCCATGCCCCTTACTAGAAGATTTGACTGTTAAAAGACAATTTTCAAAACAAGAATTCAACCAAAAGTGCCGTGTTCAAATACCCAGACTTGCATTTTAGGTATGCGAAAATATAATGTTTAATGGTATGTGACATTTTCTTGCTTTAAATTCCAGGATGTTATACTAATTTAGGCTTTTCATCCAGTAGAATTAGAGAATCGTCTTTCCAGGCCTACGTGTTTGACAACAGTTGATAATGAGACGAGGGGATGCGATGTACCCAAATGAACAAAATGGCAGGAATCAACACAATTGTGTATTATATGGCCCATTCTCAATATGGGTGAGCCCAGTATGTTGCTTACTGCATTCATTTATACTAAACTTTACACTGTAAATAGTATGGAGTAAAATGAGGACACAGTATGTAGCCTAGTTTTAATAAGTAGTATTAGGAAATACAGATTTCAGACACAGCCCGTGTGTATACTCTGAGCATACTATCTGGTGCCAAGTTCTGCTGTACCATGAAATGATGCCAAGCTACGAAGCGTTACAAAACCGAAACGTTTAACTTACTATCCATATCAAGCTTTGAAACTGAGCCATGGTTCTCCAATTCCAATCACCTTCTATTGGACGATGCCTTTTCGTTGTCACGACCCGAATGCCAATCACCAAACGAAAGGACTCCCCTTCATCTACACTGATCGAAGTGGATTTAGCAAATTACATCATTAGGGGATCAGATCGTTCACCTGGTCAGTCTCATGGAAAGGGCAGGTGTTCCTAATGTTTTGTGTTCAGTGAAAACGTTTTTGGTCATATTGCCAGAAGATTCCACCCAAACCCTACTGTTAAGCTGGTTTACACTGAGCTGCACTGGGGTCAGAGTGCAACCATGGTCACATAGAGCCCCACAGTGGAGGTGTCATAAGGTGACTTTTATCAATATATTTGTCTCTATTTACTCTCAGATTCGAAAATGCTAATTAGCATCAAAGTAGACATCATGCAAAACTACAAATCCCTGCAAGCTCCTGCAAGTCATCTCTAGCTGACACCTTTGCTAACAGGTATTGTGTACATTTAAAACTTTCACAAGACAGTTCACAGAATTATCCATTTAAAGACATTTTGACATTTATTCCTTGCTACATTTAGCTAACATTAGATAGTTAATCCAGAGATTCTAAGCTTTGCCTCGATTCGGCAGTCTCATCCAGATCATTATGGCATTTGTAGTTCTTAATGATAGCCAAATTAGCAGCTAGTTAGCATTTCATTTTGGGGGGGTAAATACAGGTGTAGATATTGATAAAAGTCACCTTGTCCTAGAGAGATTTACAGTTATCAAAACGTCACGTCAGGATAAGCCTACATGAAACACAGCCGTTATTTTAAGTGTTTCTAAAATCTCCTATGGGAAAAATGAACGGACGTCAGGATAAGCCTACATGAAACACAGCCGTTATTTTAAGTGTTTCTAAAATCTCCTATGGGAAAAATGAACGGTGGAAAAACGATTGGAACCATTTTCCTGTTTGACCGCTAGGATTTATGGGTATTATGACTCATACGGTGGTACTCTATAAAAGACAACGTAGAGCCGGCCCGAGATGTGGGTCAGAAAATTTACCTCAATGCAGGGATGGGATATGCCACTATACTCATTGCATTGAACAACAAAGGAGCTGATTGGCTGACACTGCCATTCCAAAATGCTACAGTGGCTGGCTACTGCTCGCTAGCATTAGGAAGCCACTGCTCGCTAGCATTAGGACGAAAAGGGCAGTTGAAAAGTATTTTAAATCTTCTCGATGTATCAGTGTGGATAAAAGTAAAATTTGTAGTACAGAGGCATATCCCATCCCTGCATCGAGGTATGTCTTCCAACCCATATCTTGCACCGGCTCCACGGTGTCTTAACATAACCATGATTGCGTTCTGACCCCAGTGCAGCTGTGTAAACAAGCGTTACTGCAGGGCCAGAATCTTCTGGCAAGATTACTAACAAAATGTACATTGAGTGTACAAAACATTAGGAAAACCTGCTCTTTCCATGACAGACTGACCAGGGTAAAAGCTACTGTTTGATCACTTATTGATGTCATCTGTTAAATCCACTTCAATTAGTATAGATGAAGGGAAGGAGAGGTAAAATAATTATTTTTTAAGCCTTGAGACAATTGAGACATGGATAGTGTGTGTGCACCATTCAGAGGGTGAATGGGAAAGACAAAATATTTATACTGAACAAAAATATAAAAACACAACAATTCCAAAGATTCTACTGAGTTACAGTTCATATAATGAAATCAGTCAATTTAAATAAATTCATTAGGCCCTAGTCTATGGATTTCACATGTCTGTGAATACAGATATGCATCTGTTGGTCACATACACCTGAAAAAAAAGCAAGTGGATCAGAAAACCAGTCAGTATCTGATGTGACCATCATTTGCCTCATGCAGCATGACACATCACCTTCACATTGAGTTAATCAGGCTGTTGATTGTGGCCTGTGGAATGTTGTCCAACTCCTCTTCAATGGCTGTGCAAAGTTGCTGGATATTGGCGGGAACTGAACACGCTGTCATACACGTCGATCCAGGGCATCCCAAACATGCTGAATTGATGGGCATGTCTGATGTGTATACAGGCCATGGAAGAACTGGGACATTTTCAGCTTCCAGGAATTGTGTACAGATCCTTGCGACATGGGCAGTGCATTATCAAGCTGAAACATGAGGTGATGGCGGCGGATGAATGGCACGACAATGGGCCTCAGGATCTTGTCACTGTGCCTCTGTGCATTTAAATTGCCATCGATAAAATGCAATTGTGTTCATTGCAGGGCTGGGCGATATGGCCTAAAAATCATATCTACATTTTTTTATTATTTTTTAAACTTATGGGCAATTGATAATATATATTTATATATTTTTTGTATTTATTTTTTATGTTATCTAAATAAGCTTGTAGTGTTGGTCCTATGTTTCATAAGCTGAAATAAAAGATCCCAGAAATGTTCTATATGCACAAAAAGCTTATTTCTCTCAGATTTTGTGCACAAATTAGCTTACATCCTTGTTAGTGAGCATTTCTCCTTTGCTAAGATAATCCATCCACCTGACAGGTGTGGCATATCAAAAAGCTAATTAAACAGCATGATCATTACACAGGTGCACCTTGTGCTTGGGACAATAATAGGACACTAAAATGTGCAGTTTTTTTACACAATGCCACAGATGCCTAAAGTTTTGAGGGAGTGTGCAATTGGCATGCTGACTGCAGGATTGTCCAACAAAGCTGTTGCCAGATAGAGAAATAAACATTAAATTATCATAAACCGCCTGCAACGTCATTTTAGACAATTTGTCAGTAGGTCCATCTGGTTTCACAACCGCAGACCACATGTAACCACACCAGCCCACTAGATGTTGGAACATTGCTGCAGGGACTTGCTTCCATTCAGCCACAACAGCATTAGTGAGGTCGGGCACTGATGTTTGGCGATTAGGCCTGGCTCGCAGTCGACGTTCCAATTCATCCCAAAGGTTGAGGTCATGGCTCTGTGCAGGCCAGTCAAGTTCTTCCACACCGATCTTGACAAACCATTTCTGTATAGACCTTGCATTGTGCACGGGGGCAATGTCATGCTGAAACTGTAAAGGGCCTTCCCCAAACTGTTGCCACAAAGATGGAAACACAGAATCGTCTGGAATGTCATTGTATGCTGTAGTGTTAAGATTTCCCTTCACTGGAACTAAGGGGCCTAGCCCGAACAATGAAAAACAGGCCCTCTAGCAGTGCAGAAATTTGAGGAACTGACTTGTTGGAAAGTTGGCATCCTATGACGGTACCTCAATGAAAATCACTGAGCTCTTCAGTAAGGCCATTCTACTGCCAATGTTTGTCTACGGAGTGATGAGTGGTGGGAAGGTGGAGGTCCAGAGGGGTTTTTCCATAAAACATGAACGCGCTAGAACTAATCAAGAAATAACGGTGACAAAGTACAAGAAAACGACTTTAGGCGCTCTAGATACATTTGTTCGGGAGGTGGGTTAAACTGCATTCTAATGACTTTTCTTATGGAAAACCATAGCATGCTCAGTGGAAATATGAAATGGAAGTTATGGAACTCCCTCGCGTGCTTATGTTATGGGAAAAATACCAAAATGAAAATTACAATAAAAGTGGAGAATGATAGGCTACATTTGCATCCGTTGGCCATTAAGTAGGCTATTAATTCATGTGCCATTGTAGACTACTGTAACCTACCATTTGATACAATAAATATGTTGAAATTACGATATCACTGGAGTCATTTGACATCCATTTGTGCCACTTGTGTAGGCTACCTGCAATAAATAGCCTATAACTTAAATGTGTTGTTGTTGTAGCCTTGTATTATTATGCAATTATTAATAGCCATGTTTAGTTAATGAAATTGGAAGTTATCAATTGTGATCATGGTCACAGTTCTATCACAATTGCCGATCAGCTGTTATTAGAATGCATTAGATTGACGTGAACAGTCAGTCAGATTAGGCTACAGGTTAAAAAAAATAAACCCTTTAAAAAACACTAGCTGTAGGCCTATTCAGTTCATATCCATATTATTAATATATGATTCAGTGATTGAATATAAACTTATTCCAGCAGGCTATTGGACAACAGAAGCACTTCTTACCTCGAAATGGCCTCACTATTCATGTTGAATAAATGAGTCTGTCAATTTGAACAAAACAAACGGCTAAATAGTTCATTTTACATCCTGCCAATTCTACTGTAAACTACCAGGGGCTATAGGCTACCAATTGCCGATCAGCTGTTATTAGAATGGATTTGATTGACGTGAACAGTCAGTCGGATTAAGCTACAGGTAACAAAAAAAGCCTAGGCCTATTCAGTTCATATCCATATGATTAATATATGATTCAGTGATTGAAATTATGACCCCCATCCTCAGTAGCCTATTCCAGCAGGGCACCAGAAGCACTTCTTACCTCCAAATCGCCTCGCTATTCACGTTGAATAAATGAGTCTGTCAATTTCAACTAAGCAAGATGCTAAATCATTCATTTTACATCATGCCTAGGTTACTGTAAGCTATCGGGCTATAGACTACCTGCATCTAGCAACCTAAACTGCGTTGCGTCGTGCCTTACTGCTTAAAAATAGCAGTCAAACGTGCAGTGGTGTAAAGTACTTAAGTAAAAATACTTTAAAGTACTACTTAAGTAGTTTTTTTGGGTATCTGTACTTTACAATTTATATTTTTGACAACTTTTACTTTAACTTCACTACATTCCTAAAGAAAATATTGTACTTTCCCCCCATACATTTTCCATGACAACCAAAAGTGCTCGTTACATTTTGAATGCTTAGCAGGACAGGAAAATGGTCAAATTCACGCACTCCCTACTGCCTCTGGGCTGGCGGACTCACTAAACACAAATGTATCTTTTGTGAATAATGTCCGAGTGTTGGAATGTGCCCCTAGCTATCCGTACATTTAAAAAAAAGGAAATGGTGCCGTCTCCATTGCTTAATATACTCTTAATTTTGATACTTAAGTATATTTTAGCAATTACATTTACTTTTGATACTGAAGTATATTTAAAACCAAATACTTTGACTTTTACTCAAGTAGTATTTTACCGTCTGACTCACTTTTACTTGAGTAACTTTCTATTAAGGGATCTATACTTTTACTCAAGTATGACAATTGGGTACTTTTTCTATCACTACAAACAAGTTAAATCGACATTAATTGATGAAAAATTATCTGGCGAGTTTAATGAGGGCAAATTTTTATTTCTATTGTGACATATTTAAATTCCTTTTAGACACATTAGTTCGTAAGAATTATTGTTTTGATGGAAAACCGAATTTAACTTCTTACGTTGTTACAATTTACTTTGATATTCCTTCTTAATTCGCTCAATAACGTTATAGAAAAAGGGTTTATTGGCGAAATGTGGCAACTCGTCTCTTGCTGCGAAAACACAAATTTGGGCTAGTTTTTAGGCCTTGTGGGCAGGTTTTGAGTGGTTATTGTGCTACAAATTTTAGCAGGACCTGGTAACCCTGCCTGTACTAGGTAAAACAACACTGTCCATCCAGCCTCTTGGTGTTTGTCTTTCATCATACATGTAGATAGCCTAATAAAGTAGCTAGGCTAGCATAATGAAGGTACAATGTAGATAAGCTACAAAACAGCTTGCCCTATTTACTAACTTAAAATAATACTTTAGTTGGCAACGTAAGCCCCTTAACCCTCGTTTTTTGATCGAGTTTGCGAGTGTACAATTATGTTCAATCCGGGGCCTGAAACGCCCCATAATTCAATTCGCGATGATTGTACATCCGCTAAGAAGAGTCAGCCAAAACTTAAACCAGGTTTCGTGTGGAGAATAAACTACACATCAAAGAGGCTCTCACTCCAGAAGATGCTGCTGCAAGGGGAAAAAAGGCTAGAGAAAAAGGGAAGAGAGCATTTTCAGTGGCCCTTTTGCATTTATCGATGGAAAGAAGCTCGATTGCCAGGACATCAAATGAATGTCATGAGATTACTGAATGTTTTGAAAACACTGTGCTCAGGTATATACAGTAGCTACATTAACCTGAAATGGATGTCCTCTTCTTTCTAAGTCAAATGAAAACGTTAACCTTTCTGAACCACCCATCCCGGATCCGGGATAATTGTCATCAGAAACGCTGACTAGCATAGCGTAGCATAGCGCCACAGGTAAATAATATTACTAGAAAATATTCATATTCATGAAATCACAAGTGCAATATTGCAAAACCCAGCTTAGCCTTTTGTTAATCCACCTGTCGTCTCAGATTTTGAAATTATGCTTTACAGCGAAAGCAATACAAGCGTTTGTGTAAGTTTATCGATCGCTCGACAAAACAATAAGTACACTTAGCATCAGGTAACTTGGTCACGAAAATCAGAAAAGCAATCAAATTAATCGTTTACCTTTGATGATCTTCGGATGTTTTCACTCACGAGACTCCCAGTTAGACAACAAATGTTCCATTTGTTCCATAAAGATATTTTTTATATCCAAATACCTCCGTTAGTTTGCTGCGTTATGCCCAGGAATCCACCGGAAAGAGCGGTCACAACAACGCAGACAAAAATTCCAAATTATATCCATAATGTCCACAGAAACATGTTAAACGTTTTTTATAATCCATCCTCAGGGTGTTTTTCAAAAATATATTTGATAATATATCAACCAGGACAGTTGGCTTTTCACTAGGACCGGGAGTAACAATGGCTGCCTTTCCCTTTTGCGCACAACTCACTCTGAGAGCCCCCACCTATCCACTTACGCAATGTGGTCGTTCACGCTCATTCTTCAAAATAAAAGCCTGAAACTATGTCTAAAGGCTGTTGACACCTTAGGGAAGCCATAGAAAAAGAAGTCTGGTTGATATCCCTTTAAATGGGCAATAGGGATGCATAGGAACAGAGAGGTTTCAAAAAAAGAGGGACTTCCTGATTGGATTTTCCTCCGGTTTTCGCCTGCAATATCAGTTCTGTTTAACTCACAGACAATATTAAGACAGTTTTGGAAACTTTAGAATGTTTTCTATCCTAATCTGATATTCTAGTTTCGGGGGCTGAGAAATAGGCAGTTTCAAATGGGTACGTTTTTTAGCCAAAAACAAAAATACCGCCCCCTAGTCTTAAGAAGTTTTAAGAGTTAGCTAAATTACTTGAGTTAAGTTGGTGATTTTTACATTCACCCCATTCTATATCACCAGGTTTGTAAATGTGAATACGGGTTCATCATATTGATCGCACTGTAAATACCTCAGTTTAGGGTAGTTCAGTACTTTCTCTAAGCTCAGGTTTCCTTATTAGCTCCTTAGATTACTAGTTCAACTAGTTAACCAGTTATTCATATCACTACTGTATTTGTCTTCTTATTTTTATTTGATTTTTGTCAGGTTATGCAACGTTTTGAATTCAATGCACTACATATTGTATCTCTGATGCCAGGGGTTTACAAAACATACCTAAAAGAAAATCACTATTTTTATTTTGTAAACACTCTAAATGCAGATTTCATTCTACTCCAGGAGACTCAGTCCTGCGATTCAGATTCTAGTTTTTTGTAAATCACAATGGGGACATACTGTTTATTATAGTCACGGGTCTAACCACTCAGCTGGTACTATGATACTGCTTCATAAGTTTAGAGGTGATATTTCAGAGTCTTGTATGTCCAGAGATGGGTTATATTGATCTCCGAACTACATAATGATTGTTTTATTATATACAATGTATTTGGGTACAACTCTTACTCCTCAAAGAATACTTTATTTTTGGATCTTGCTAATAAGCTTACTGAGCTGCAAAACAAGTATACAAATGCATGGCTTATAACACCTGATAACTCTTCAGATAGATTTCCACCTAGAATAATAGCTAAAAGTCTCAGAATAGTGACATCATCACCTAATTTTGCAGTAAACTGACAGTGATCGATACATGGCGATTCTTTAATGTGAACTCAAACGAATACACCTGGTGTTATAGGTCAATGACGGCCAGGTCCAGAATGGATCTGTTTCTCATTTCTCCCCCCACTTTTACAGAATGTACAAGAAGTAAATCATAAACATGCTCCTTTGACTGATCATAAAATTATATTCTTGAAGTTAGAATGTTCTGAAAAATCTAGTGGCATTCGAGGATACTGGAAACTGTCACGTGTGCTCCCTCTCCGGCCTCTAGGTCACCAGGCTGCTCGTTATGGTGCACACCTGTCACCATCGTTGCGTGCAACAGCGCATTATGACACTCACCTGGACTCCATCACCTCCTTTATTACCTGCCCTATATATGTCACTCCCCTTGGTCCCTTCCCCAGGCGTCATTATTTCAGAAACTTAATAATTCACTCCTAAATGATCCAGTCTTTAACAAGAGTATAAAGAACTTGATCATAGACTCATTTAACTCGAATGATTTAAAACCAAAGCATGGAAGTAACTGGGAAATATTTAAATTCAAGGTAAGGTCTATTGCCATTACAACACAGTAAGGAACTAAAGAAGCAAACATTTTTGAAAGAAGATGAAAGAAGAAGCTTATGAATACATGTAATGTTCTTTTAGAAAACGGTTCCCTTTCAACAGAGGAAGAAACAGATTTGATCTCGAATAGAACTAGATCAAATGTGAATTTATTTAGCTAAAGGGGCTTTTATTACATCTAGAGCAAAATCGGTCGACGAGGGTGAGAAACACAAGATATTTTTTTGATAAATATATATATATTTATTTTTTTTCTTGAAAAAGAACTATAAGAGAATCTCTTTCTGCCTTAAATATTGACATGACCTTGTGTAAATACCCAACTTTGTGTATTCTTTCTATGAAAATGTGTATAAATCAAATTTGAATGGGATTGAATGTGTACATTTTATAAAACATGGTCATGTTCCAATGATTTCTGATGAGTTCAAGTCCATATGTGATGAGGAGTTTTCTATTGTAGAGATTAGAGACGCTCTTAAATCTATGAAGGGAAAAGCACCTGGAACAGATGGTCTTTCTGTAGAAATTTTATTTACACTTTTGGGAACATTTAGAGGGACCAGTATTCAACATGTTCCAGGAATGTCTAGCTAAAGGTGAGATGATTACTACCATGAAACAAGGGATTGTTTCCTTAATACCAAAACCTGATAAAAGATCCCCTTTTCATAGATAATTGGAGACCTATTACATTATTAAATACAGATTACAAATTCATTAAAAAATAATAATAATTAACCTTATTTTACCAGGTAAATTGACTGAACACATTCTCATTTACAGCAACGACCTGGGGAATAGTTACAGGGGAGATATGGGGGGGATGAATGAACCAATTGAAAGCCAGGACACCAGGGTTAACTCCCCTACTCTTACAACAAGTACCATGGGATTTTTAGTGACCACAGAGAGTCAGGACACCCTTTTAACATCCCATCTGAAAGACAGCACCCTACACAGGGCAATGTCCCCATCACTGCCCTAGGGCATTGCAATAAAACAATTTTGACCAGAGAAAAGGGTGCCTTCTACTGGCCCTCCAAAAACCACTACCTCAGCATTTGGTCTCCTATCCAGGGACTGACCAGGACCAACCCTGCTTAGCTTCAGAAGCAAGCCAGCAGTGGGATGCAGGGCGGTATGGTGCTGGCTAATCAGCTGTAACATTAGGTTCGTTTTTAGACTTGATTGATTACGCTGATTCAGTTGACTCGAAGGCTATTTTATTCCTTGACAAATTCCTAATACATTCGTTGTACACTTTTGGAGGATGCTTCCCTTTTGGAATGGAGCCTACGACTAGCTTTCACTTATTTTTTAGGGTATTTCCACCAGGGTCACCAGACCTAGTCTTTCCCCTAATGATTTTGGCTGCGTTCCATAAAAGGAGATGTTTTTCATATAGCTGGCTTCACATGCTATTTATTTGTGATTGGACAATATTTGCATATAGTTTGCATATTGTTATTTGACGTTATTTGTATTGATTTCAGTCGAGGAAATGTGGGAGATAAGGCGTCTTCAAGAGAGGCTTACCATCTCTCTCTGGCTGCAGACCAGGATAAAGAAAGTACGTATGTAATATAGCTTAGTAAATCTGTTCAAATCACACATCACAAACACTTACTTTTTCATACACAAAACAGATTAATTCAATACTTATTTTTGCCACAGGAGATGAAACGTTGTCGTTTTGAGGAGTGGGAGAGCAGGCAGAGGAAGGAAGGATTTCACCAAGTTGATGCCATCTGTGTATTATGTAAGGGATAAACGCAGACGTTCTGTACATTACCTTGGAAATAATGGACAACGCAGCGGGACAAGGTGGAGCCGAGTCACTTTGGGGAGTTCATTTTTCCAAGGTAATGTACAGAAAGGAGGCGTTTATCCCGTTTATACCAGTTGCCAAAGATAACAATACTAAAGCACACATTTATCGGCAGAAATCCTGCTGTTACTGCTACTATGCACTGGCTTCTTAGAAAATATATGTAGTGTTGTTCTGTTTGTATTGTAATTTGAAATGTTCTAATAATACAACATTAAAATAAAACAATCAAATAATATAAATCGTAAAACCAACATTAATATGCAGAAGTCAACATACAAGTGTAAGTAAAAACAAATGTAAATAAGTTAGAAATTGTGCTACTAATGCACATGACGTCTCAAACACGTATCATAAAAGTGATGTTCATGTTTGGTTAGCTTTTGGAAACGTTAGCCTGCGCACATTACTTTTCCTGACATCACACTTATACATTGTACTTTTCGATTTACCTGATATAGTAGGATGGCTAACATTCGATGTCTGCGGATGCGTTGTCTTCTTGCCAAAATAAGAAATGCAATCATAATTGACTAGCGCTTATAAGGCACACACACACACAACAGTTCCATGATGACTAAAAGCAAGATCGTGGGATGAAATAGTGTTTGGAAATTAACCTACGACTGACTAGTTTACACTTGTTTTTAGGCTCTTTCCATCAGGGGTTTCCATATCCGCTGACGTCACCAGACCTAGTCTTTTTCCCCTAATGATTTTGGCTGCGTTCCTTAAAATTAGATGTTTTTCATATAGCTGGCTTCACACGCGATTTATTTGTGATTGGCCAACATTTACATATAGTTTGCATATTGTTATTTGACGTTATTTTGTATTGATTTCAGTCTCTAGAGGAAATGCGGGAGATACGGCGTCTTAGGCTTCAATCAAATTTCAATCAAATGTATTTATAAAGCCCTTACATCAGCTGATATCTCAAAGTGCTGTACAGAAACCCAGCCTAAAACCCCAAACAGGAAGCAATGCAGGTGTAGAACATCTCTCTCTGGCTGCAGACCAGGAGAATGTACGTATATAATATAGTTTAGTAATCTGTTCAAATCACACATCAAACACTTACTTTTTCATACACAAAACAGATTAATTTAATACTTATTTTTGCTACAAGAGATTAAACGTTGTCGTTTTGAGGAGTGGGAGAGCAGGCGGAGGAAGGAAGGATTTCACCAAGTTGATGCCATCTGTGTATTATGTAAGGGATAAACGCAGACGTTCTGTACATTACCTTGGAAATAATGGACAACGCAGCGGGACAAGGTGGAGCCGAGTCACTTTGGGGAGTTCATTTTTCCAAGGTAATGTACAGAAAGGAGGCGTTTATCCCGTTTATACCAGTTGCCAACGATAACAATACTAAAGCACACATTTATCGGCAGAAATCCTGCTGTTACTGCTACTATGCACTGGCTTCTTAGAAAAAATATGTAGTGTTGTTCTGTTTGTATTGTAATTTGAAATGTTCTAATAATACAACATTAAAATAAAACATAATCAATTTATAAAGCCCTTCTTACATCAGCTGATATCTCAAAGTGCTGTACAGAAACCCAGCCCAAAACCCCAAACAGCAAGCAATGCAGGGGTAGAAGCATCTCTCTCTGGCTGCAGACCAGGAGAAAGCACGTAGTGGGGCAAAAAAGTATTTAGTCAGCCACCAATTGTGCAAGTTCTCCCACTTAAAAAGATGAGAGGCCTGTAATTTTCATCATAGGTACACTTCAACTATGACAGACAAAATGAGAAAAAAAAATCCAGAAAATCACATTGTAGGATTTTTAATGAATTTATTTGCAAAATATGGTGGAAAATAAGTATTTGGTCAATAACAAAAGTTTTTCTCAATACTTTGTTATATACCCTTTGTTGGCAATGACAGAGGTCAAACGTTTTCTGTAAGTCTTCACAAGGTTTTCACACACTGTTGCTGGTATTTTGTCCCATTCCTCCATGCAGATCTCCTCTAGAGCAGTGATGTTTTGGGGCTGTTGCTGGGCAACACAGACTTTCAACTCCCTCCAAAGATTTTCTATGGGGTTGAGATCTGGAGACTGGCTAGGCCACTCCAGGACCTTGAAATGCTTCTTACGAAGCCACTCCTTCGTTGCCTGGGCGGTGTGTTTGAGATCATTGTCATGCTGAAAGACCCAGCCACGTTTCATCTTCAATGCCCTTGCTGATGGAAGGAGGTTTTCACTCAAAATCTCACGATACATGGCCCCAATCACACATCACAAACACTTACTTTTTCATACACAAAACAGATTTATTCAATACTTATTTTTGCCACAGGAGATGAAACGTTGTCGTTTTGAGGAGTGGGAGAGCAGGCGGAGGAAGGAAGGATTTCACCAAGTTGATGCCATCTGTGTATTATGTAAGGAATAAACCCAGACCTTGGAATTACCTTGGAAGTAATGGACCACGCAGCGGGACAAGGTAATGTACAGAAAGGCGTTTATCCCGTTTATACCACAGTTTCCAAAGAGAACAATACTAAAGCACACATTTATCGGCAGAAATCCTGCTGCTACTGCTACTATGCACTGGCTTCTTAGAAAAAATATGTAGTGATGTCCTATGTTTTGTTGTATTGTAATTTGAAATGTTCTAATAATACAACATTTAAATAAATAAATAAAAATATATATATAAATCTTAAAACCAACATTAATATGCAGAAGTCAACATACAAGTGTAAGTAAAAACAAATGTAAATAAGTTAGAAATTGTGCTACTAATGCACATGACGGCTCAAACACGTATCATAAAAGTGATGTTCATGTTTGGTTAGCTTTTGGAAACGTTAGCCTGCGCACATTACTTTTCCTGACATCACATTTATACATTGTACCTTTCGATTTACCTGATATAGTAGGATGGCTAACATTCGATGTCTGCGGATGCGTTGTCTTCTTGCCAAAATAAGAAATGCAATCATAATTGACTAGCGCTTATAAGGCGCACACACACACAACAGTTCCATGATGACTAAAAGCAAGAGCGTGGGATGAAAGAGTGTTTGTGATGCAGTCGACCATCTTTATTTAACCAGGTAGGCCAGTTGAGAACATGTTCTCTTTTACAACTGCGACCATGCCAAGATAAAGCAAAGCAGTGCGACACAAACAACAACACAGAGTTACACATGGAATAAACAAGCGTGCAGTCAATAACACAATATATATTTTTTAAGTCTATATACAGTGTGTGCAAATGGCGTGAGGAGGTAAGGCAATAAATAGGCCATAGTAGCGAAGTAATTACAATTTAGCAAATTAACACTGGAGGGATAGATGGGCAGATGATGATGTGCAAGTAGAAATACTGGTGTGCAAAAGAGCAGAAAAGTAAATAAAAACAATATGTGGATGAGGTAGGTAGATTAGATGGGCTATTTACAGATGGGCTATGTACAGCTGCAGCGATCGGTTAGCTGCTCAGATAGCTGATGTTTAAAGTTAATGAGGGAAATATAAGTCTCCAACTTCAGCGATTTTTGCAATTCGTTCCAGTCACACCTGTCCCCTCTCCTCACCTCTCGCCAGCCTTCTTTCATCTCCACTCATCTCCTTCATCACCAAACCTTCCTTCTTATCACCCCTCACCCTTAACATCCTCAATATTTTCTTTTTTTCAATGTAATAAATGATGTTTTTATTGACCTTAACACTTAGCTATAATATTGTTATAATGCCTTCATTATTAAAGCAGACGTGGTTGTAACACTTTGCTGCACCCCACAGATGAACCCGTTCTGCCTGTGCCAGATACTAACCTTACTCCCACACACACACAGAGAGAGATGGCTGACACAAACCATTTATGAGCACTGATAAGGCAGGGGGGCGCTCTGACCTCAGGGGGGCGCTCTGACCTCAGGCGCCAGTTGCTGGTGTCTGCTTCAACATCTTGTCAATACAAGAGACAACCCAGACCGGCATGGCACTCAACGAGCATGCGCATGCATACACACACACACACACACACACAAACCCCTGTTTCAGGCGGGAGTTCCAAGGACAAAGAACACTACTGAGAACCAATGGAACATTGATATTAGCCTGAAGGGGACCGCCCTCCACTCACAGCGACCAGTCAGGAGAGCAGAACTACTAGAATCTACCTACGTCATTTCACTGTATAAAATGTATTGCACAATATGAGTCGGGGCTCCTCCTGCTAGCTCCCTCTGAGCTAAATGGACGAGCCCGTGCACGTGTTGTCAGATATCTTTGCAACTTATTAAACTGCCTTAAATATCATACCTTATCCACCTGGTCTAGCGTCTCAACTTGGTCTCTCTCTTCTAGTAAATATCATCAATCTTTAACATCAACCCTCACCTTGTTATCTCCTTCTCCCTCATCTCCCTCATCTCCATCATTGGATCCAGAGACTTGAGTTTTTTTAAGAGCATTTGTTTATAAACAAAATGTAGTATTTAAAACCTCAATGTCAGAGTATTTTTCCTTAGGATCAATCCTTATTCGATTTTTCATACATTTTGAATGAGCTTGCTCCCCTCTAGAACAGACCTAAGTGCCATTTGGGCGGCAGGTAGCCAAGTGGTAAGAGCGTTGGGCCAGTAACCGAAAGGTTGCACGGTTGAATCCCAGAGTTGACAAGGTAAAAATCTGTCGTTCTGCCCCTAAGCAAGGCAGTTAACCCACTGTTCCCCGGGGGCCGAAGACATGGATGTCGATTAAGGTAGCCCCCCGCACCTCTGATTCAGAGGGGTTGGGTTAAATGCAGAAGACACATTTAAATTGAAGGCATTCAGTTGTACAACTGACTAGGTAACCCCCTTTCCCCATTTTACGTACGCTCTGGAGCTGAGTGTACCAGGACAACTGCCCCATTGCCAACATGATAAATGTCCGCAGGGGCAACGTCCTGAACAGACGCCTGCATGCGTTTCAACACAAACTTTAATGCAGGGGCTAAGATGGACGTTGCCGTTGTGAATGCTGAGTCCACGGTGGAGGGGGCAGTTGACCAATGGGGTCCCTCCAGGGAGTATTACATCTCCTCATGAGGGACATCAGAGAATCGGCCATCTTTGAGGGTCCGGAAGGAGCGAAACGTATGCCGCTTGATGTCCATGGTAAGCCTTCTCGTTTCTTTTTACCTGTATTAAGGTCTGATTTTCATTGTCAAATACAGAATTTAAGCCAAAACATTTTGTGAAGAGGCTTTTTCAAGTGCTTTGTCCAGGGGAATATATCATAGGGATAGTAAAGCTGGCACACATTTGAAATCATATTTTTAGCATCACATGAGGGCCTGTATGGAACCATTGGGGAAATGATCAGTGTGTGTGTGGTCCTTGGAGGGGTTGGGCCGCACTTCTTCTCTGAGCGACTCTTCCCAGCAGTGTGTGGGAAGCCTGTTCCACCACTCAGTCTGGAGGAGGTGAGTCACACTACTCTGAAAGCACATCGGAAAATGTGAGTTTTATGTCCTCCCTAACAGCAACAGGAAATAATAGATCATCATTTTTTACATTTGGTTTATTTTGCTGTGTTTAAAATTTTCGATTGCCTGTCATACATTTATTTTATTTTATTCTAGATCAAAAAATCAGAGGACCTATCCGAGGTGAAGAACAAATTGGAGGAATTGGTCGACTGGCTGAGCCTACTGGGGCTGAAAAGGATTGTTGTCAAGACAATGGAGGACAGGGATGGTGTGATTGAATTGGTGGCTCAACAATTTGTCCAAGGGAGCATGCAGGTGGCCTTGGAGCAGTACGTCAACTCTGTTATAAATCTGTGAAGTACTTGTCATTACCTCTTCTAACATAAGTATTTTGAATCGGTCCACCCTCCTAAATCAATACACATCACTATATTGTCCTTAACACTTATTTGTTTAATATTTATACTGTCTCTATACCATAACAAGTTCATATATGGTCTCAACTCTCTTGGGTTGCTGGAGGCATTGGGGACAGCTTCCGAGTACTTTTTGTTGACCCCATAAAGTCTCTCACTGCCAAGGACATGATGGACCTGTTTAAAGTAACCTATTCCATACCTGGCGGCAACCGGCGATGGTTGGAGAACGACACCATCTGCCGCTGGTTCAACTGGCTGGCCGAGGTGCAAGGTAAGATAGTAGTTAAATTGTTCAAGTTTATCGGTAACTGCATATTATTCCATTTTGTGATTTAAATGTGTATTTTAAATGTTTTACTGTGTACTCCTCAGATGTAGAATGTCCTGTAACAGTGGTGATGGTGTTGGAGTTTGCTACTGGGGCAACGGTGGTGCCACCCCTGGGGTTTGAGGACACCCCGACCATCGAATTCCTCCACGCAGCGCGAGGGAGTCTCGCTGGGCAGCAGAAGAAAAAGTACCCAGAGGCAAACACGTGTGCTGTGACACTAAGGCTCCCTCTTCATAGCACCTACAATCCCTTTAGGGAATTCATGACCTCCGGTATTGTGAATTTCCCGCATTTCGGTGTTGCATTTGGTTTTTTTTATGATACAGAATGTATAGAATTGTATCCAGTAGCACTACACTAACAATTGAGTGTTTCAAAATGTAACTGCACATCAACATTTTAAGCATTTATCTACTGATAGGTTTGGATTTCTGAGTTTTAACTGGGATTAAGTCAGGTTTTGGCCAGGACTATTCAGGTTTTGGTCACTAGATGCTCCCATTGCGCCTTTTTGAACCTTTTGTTTTTCCCTTGTTCTAGTTATTGTTTGCACCTGTGCCTCATTTTCTTGTAGGTATTTAAACCCTGAGTGTTCCTCAGTTCTTTCCTCTGTGTTTGTATGTTAGCACCCAGCCCCAGCCATGCTGTGAACATATATTTCTCTAGTTAGATTTTCCAGAGGTACTCTGATTTTGTTCTTGTTTATTTTTGATTAGTCTTTTGAGGTTTGTTTTTCCCTGCTGTTCTTACCACTTTGTGGATTTTCATTGTATTTTGGAGGTTATCCATTTTTTCTCTTGGCTTTACTTTTGACGTTGTGGATTTATATTTTTTGCCTGAAGATCTTTTACCTTGATTAAACCACCGTCTCTAGTACTGCTGTGTCTGCCTCATCTTCTGGGTTCTGCCGACTATTAGTGACTGTTTCTCACACCGGGTCGACAGGATTAATCATTAGTTATAGGATTAATCATTAGTTATAGGATTAATCATTAGTTATAGGATTAGGCTTCCTGCCTAGCAATAACATGCAATGTTTAGCGATAAGGAGGAGACTCCACCCAAAGTGGGGTATGTATACTACCACGGGTGAAACCATGTCTTCACAGCTGTTCGATCCTTTGGGATGAATAAACTTGGTTTAAGCTTTCCTAGTGTCCGTCGAGTTCTTACTCTAATAATAGAACCTAACACTACTTACCGTCTATGCATACCACTGCTGGCTTGATTCTGAAGCTAAGCAGGGTTGATCCTGGTCAGTCCCTGGATGGGAGACCAGATGCTGCTGGAAGTGGTGTTGGAGGGCCAGTAGGAGGCACTCTTTCCTCTGGTCTAAAAAATATCCCCAGTTTCCAATTGGCTCATTCATCCCCCTCCTCTCCCCTGTAACCATTCCCCAGGGAAATGCTGTAAATGAGAATGTGTTCAGTCAATTTACCTGGTAAAATAACAGGTAAATAAAAAAATGTTAGTACAGTGCACTTGGAAAGTATTCAGACCCCTTTTTCCACATTTTATTACGTTACAGCCTTATTATAAAACTCATGACATCCCTGCCCAGTCTCGCTGGGCAGCAGAAGAAAAAGTACCCAGAGGCAAACACGTGTGCTGTGACACTAAGGCTCCCTCTTCATAGCACCTACAATCCCTTTAGGGAATTCATGACCTCCGGTATTGTGAATTTCCCGCATTTCGGTGTTGCATTTGGTTTTTTTTATGATACAGAATGTATAGAATTGTATCCAGTAGCACTACACTAACAATTGAGTGTTTCAAAATGTAACTGCACATCAACATTTTAAGCATTTATCTACTGATAGGTTTGGATTTCTGAGTTTTAACTGGGATTAAGTCAGGTTTTGGCCAGGACTATTCAGGTTTTGGTCACTAGATGCTCCCATTGCGCCTTTTTGAACCTTTTGTTTTTCCCTTGTTCTAGTTATTGTTTGCACCTGTGCCTCATTTTCTTGTAGGTATTTAAACCCTGAGTGTTCCTCAGTTCTTTCCTCTGTGTTTGTATGTTAGCACCCAGCCCCAGCCATGCTGTGAACATATATTTCTCTAGTTAGATTTTCCAGAGGTACTCTGATTTTGTTCTTGTTTATTTTTGATTAGTCTTTTGAGGTTTGTTTTTCCCTGCTGTTCTTACCACTTTGTGGATTTTCATTGTATTTTGGAGGTTATCCATTTTTTCTCTTGGCTTTACTTTTGACGTTGTGGATTTATATTTTTTGCCTGAAGATCTTTTACCTTGATTAAACCACCGTCTCTAGTACTGCTGTGTCTGCCTCATCTTCTGGGTTCTGCCGACTATTAGTGACTGTTTCTCACACCGGGTCGACAGGATTAATCATTAGTTATAGGATTAATCATTAGTTATAGGATTAATCATTAGTTATAGGATTAGGCTTCCTGCCTAGCAATAACATGCAATGTTTAGCGATAAGGAGGAGACTCCACCCAAAGTGGGGTATGTATACTACCACGGGTGAAACCATGTCTTCACAGCTGTTCGATCCTTTGGGATGAATAAACTTGGTTTAAGCTTTCCTAGTGTCCGTCGAGTTCTTACTCTAATAATAGAACCTAACACTACTTACCGTCTATGCATACCACTGCTGGCTTGATTCTGAAGCTAAGCAGGGTTGATCCTGGTCAGTCCCTGGATGGGAGACCAGATGCTGCTGGAAGTGGTGTCTGAGGGCCAGTAGGAGGCACTCTTTCCTCTGGTCTAAAAAATATCCCCAGTTTCCAATTGGCTCATTCATCCCCCTCCTCTCCCCTGTAACCATTCCCCAGGGAAATGCTGTAAATGAGAATGTGTTCAGTCAATTTACCTGGTAAAATAACAGGTAAATAAAAAAATGCTAGTACAGTGCACTTGGAAAGTATTCAGACCCCTTTTTCCACATTTTATTACGTTACAGCCTTATTATAAAACTCATGACATCCCCCCCCCCCCCAATCTACACATAGTAGCCCATTTTTGCAAATGTATAAAAAAAACAACTAAAATATAACATTTACATAAGTTTTCAGACCCTTTACTCAGTACTTTGTTGAAGCACCTTTGGCAGCGATTACAGCATCGAGTCTTCTTGGGAATGACGCTACATTTATTTATTTATTTCATGAATTTTAGAATAAGGCTCTAATGTAACAAAATGTGGAAAACGTAAAGGGGTCTGAATACTTTCCGAATGCACCGTATATCCATATTGGCTGTTAATGTTCACTTAATGATCAGTAATACTAAATGAATTATACAGTCCATATTGTTGTTTGTCTTGGTGTTTTATGGTTTTAGTTTTTTAGAAACACTTTCCTGACACTTCGCTAATAACTGATATTGACTGATGTTGACTGAAGTACTGCTAATATATTGCAGCCAACTCATCCAAAGCTGATTAAGTTGATGTCCTACATTTTAAGAACAAATTAAACTTCAGCCATTATCATTTAATTAGAACTACATGCAATCTTCCCATTCATTGCATTAAGTGACAGCTCCACTTCTGGAAACTGCACCTTTGTAGTGACGTATCAAATTTCAAATGCATGGATCTAAGAACTAGATCCATTAGTCCAAGGCTCTCCATCCCTGTTCCTGGAGAGCTACCCTCCTGTAGGTTTTCAATCCAACCCCATTTGTAACTAACCTGATTAACTTATTAAGAAGGTAATTATTAAAATCAGGTGTGTTAGATTAGGGTTGGAGTGAAACCTACATGACAGTAGCTCTCCAGGAACAGGGTTGGAGTGAACCTACAAGACAGTAGCTCTCCAGGAACAGGGTTGGAGAGCCCTGCACTAGTCCATCTTCAACCACATCATTTGAGCTGTCACATTGTGTCAACAATGTTATGTTACTAACTGTAACAGGTTGCTGTTAATCAAAATTATATAAAATGTAACGGGGGCCGAACCACCGGTCCAGTACAATCTTCATAATTTATTTATTTAAATATAGGGTGTTCTCCAAACTATTTTTTATTTTAACAATTTTAAAAGTCCCGATTGGGCATTACAAAAATGAAAATTCTGTTTTAATAATGTCCATTCAGAATGTTCTGTTGTCCTCCCACAGCAGGGACGCTCCGACGGCGCCAATCCAGTGCTTGCAGTAGGCCTCTCCTGGGGCGTGTTGTACTGAGTGGAAGACAAATATTGTGTCAGCAGATGGGAATGTTGTGCTCAAGTGCCATAGAGCAAAATACAATAACCATAGGCCGTATATCTTAAAAGTACCTGACTCTCTCCAAATATGACCAAACAAAATCGTAATGGAATGGAGAAGTACATAACTGTTGTCCCCATCCGTTTAGAGTTGAAGATGTCTCTCGTACCTTTCTAGAGACCAAATCATACAGTGTGTGAAATAGGTGGAAGGGGTTTCCAAAAGCAGGAATACAGTAATGGCAAAGAAAAAAAACAATGAATAATATTACATAAATCCACAACTCAACAGGGAAATCAACGAAGTGTGATAAGGTCATTCAAAATCGAAGGGAAATGGATAGGAATATGTTGAATGGAAAATGACTTAGCTTTTGGGAAGGTATCCTCTCATCGGTTCAAGGTCCGCTCCAGTTCAGCTACAGCACAAGTTGTCTAGTTCCCTCAACGGTGTTGGGACCACTGCTGCACTGGCATCTCCAGTAGTACCTAAACACATAGATATATCTCTGAACCCACCGAGGGGCCATACACCTTGACACTCTTTGTTAAGGGTTGAACATGTCTGTAGTACCTTTCTAGAGACCAAATCATACAGTGTGGGAAAAAGGGGGAATGGCACCTCTGGAACAGTTTAGTTAGTATTACAAAATATATACTAAACTCAGCAAAAAAAGAAACGTTCCTTTTTCAGGACCCTGTCTTTCAAAGATAATTTGTAAAAATCCAAATAACTCCACAACTCTTCATTGTAAAGGGATAAAACACTGTTTCCCATGCTTGTTCAATGAACCATAAACAATTAATGAACATGCACCTGTGGAACGGTCGTTAAGACACTAACAGCTTACAGACGGTAGGCAATTAAGGTCACAGTTATGAAAACTTAGGACACTAAAGAGGTCTTTCTACTAACTCTGAAAAACACCAAAAGAAAGATGCCCAGGGTCCCTGCTCATCTGCGTCAACATGCCTTAGGCATGCTGCAAGGAGGCATGAGGACTGCAGATGTGGCCAGGGCAATACATTTCAATGTCCGTACTGTGAGATGCCTAAGACAGCGCTACAGGGAGACAGGACGGACAGCTGATCGTCCTCGCAGTGGCAGACCACGTGTAACAACACCTGCACAGGATTGGTACATCCGAACATCACACCTGCGGGACAGGTACAGGATGGCAACAACAACTGCCCGAGTTACACCAGGAACGCATTATCCCTCCATCAGTGCTCAAACTGTCCGCAATAGGCTAAGAGAGGCTGGACGGAGGGCTTGTAGGCCTGTTGTAAGACAGGTCCTCCCCAGACATCACCGGCAACAACGTCGCTGGACCAGACAGGACTGGCAAAAAGTGGTCTTCACTGACGAGTCGTGGTTTTGTCACACCAGGGGTGATGGTCGGATTTGCGTTTATCGTCGAAGGAATGAGCGTTACACCAAGGCCTGTACTCTGGAGCGGGATCGATTTGGAGGTGGAGGGTCTGTCATGGTCTGGGGCGGTGTCACAGCATCATCTGACAGAGCTTGTTGTCATTGCAGGCAATCTCATCGCTGTGTGTTACAGGGAAGACATCCTCCCTCATGTGGTACCCTTCCTGCAAGCTCATCCTGACATGACCCTCCAGCATGACAATGCCACCAGCCATACTGCTCGTTCTGTGCGTGATTTCCTGCAAGACAGGAATGTCAGTGTTCTGCCATGGTCAGCGAAGAGCCCGGATCTCAATCCCATTGAGCACGTCTGAAACCTGTTGGATCGGAGGGTGAGGGCTAGGGCCATTCCCCCCAGAAATATCCGGGATCTTGTAGGTGCCTTGATGGAAGAGTGGGGTAACATCTCACAGCAAGAACTGGCAAATCTGGTGCAGTCCACAAGGAGGAGATGCACTGCAGTACTTAATGCAGCTGGTGGCCACACCAGATACTGACTGTTACTTTTCATTTTGAGGGGCACATTATTTCAGTTCTGTTTGTCACATGTCTGTGGAACTTGTTCAGTTTATGTCTCAGTTGTTGAATCTTGTTATGTTCATACAAATATTTACACATGTTAAGTTTGCTGAAAATAAACGCAGTTGACAGTGAGAGGACCTTTCTTTTAGTTTAGTTATAATAGTATTATAAAAATGAACTGATACAAAGGAATGAGTGGCTCTGAAGATTTCACTGCCATAACCCTCTATAGAATGTCAACTACCAGGCTGCCTCTGGGACTTTCCAATTAATTTATTGTCCGCAACAGTTCCATCTGTGTGTTGCTGATGGTGTACTGGATTTGTGGCACAATCACCGTTTCCGACCAATAAAGAGCTGCGGCGCCAAGGTTGGAGGAGCTGAGGTGGTGGGGGTTGGAGGAGCTGAGGTGGTGGTGGTTGGAGGAGCTGAGGTGGTTGGAGGAGCTGAGGTGGTGATGGTTGGAGGAGCTGAGGTGGTTGGAGGAGCTGAGGTGGTGGTGGTTGGAGGAGCTGAGGTGGTTGGAGGAGCTGAGGTGGTGATGGTTGGAGGAGCTGAGGTGGTTGGAGGAGCTGAGGTGGTGGTGATGGTTGGAGGAGCTGAGGTGGTTGGAGGAGCTGAGGTGGTGGTGGTTGGAGGAGCTGAGGTGGTTGGAGGAGCTGAGGTGGTGGTGGTTGGAGGAGCTGAGGTGGTTGTGATGGTTGGAGGAGCTGAGGTGGTGGTGGTTGGAGGAGCTGAGGTGGTTGTGATGGTTGGAGGAGCTGAGGTGGTTGGAGGAGCTGAGGTGGTTGGAGGAGCTGAGGTGGTGGTGATGGTTGGAGGAGCTGAGGTGGTGGTGGTTGGAGGAGCTGAGGTGGTTGGAGGAGCTGAGGTGGTGAATGTTGGAGGAGCTGAGGTGGTTGGAGGAGCTGAGGTGGTGGTGGTTGGAGGAGCTGAGGTGGTGAATGTTGGAGGAGCTGAGGTGGTTGGAGGAGCTGAGGTGGTGGTGGTTGGAGGAGCTGAGGTGGTGAATGTTGGAGGAGCTGAGGTGGTGGTGGTTGGAGGAGCTGAGGTGGTTGGAGGAGCTGAGGTGGTGGTGGTTGGAGGAGCTGAGGTGGTGGTGGTTGGAAGAGCTAAGCTGATGATTGTATTGGATTTATTTTGATCTGTTAAAGAAATTGAATACATGTTGTTTAGTATATTTACTAAATTTAGTATGTTTTATTTTCTTGTCTGTGAAGTAAGTTCATTTAAAATTATGTGATTGGGTATACAGTACCAGTCAAAAGTTTGGACACACCTACTCATTCAAGGGTTTTTCTTTCTTTCTTTTTTAGTATTTTCTACATTGTAGAATAATAGTGAAGACATCAAAACTGTCACGCCCTGATCTGTTTCACCTGTCCCTGTGATTGTCTCCACCCCCTCCAGGTGCCACTTATTTCCCCCAGTTTATTTATCCCTGTGTTTCCTGTCTCCCTGTGCCAGTTCGTCTTGTATGTTTGGAAGGCTGTCTTGAAGGAGTTCCCACATATACTGAGCACTTGTTGGCTGCTTTTTCTTCACTCTGTGTTCCAACTCATCCCAAACCATCTCAATTGGGTTCAGGTCGGGTGATTGTGGAGGCCAGGTCATCTGATGCAGCACTCGCATCACTCTCTTTCTTGGTCAAATAGCCCTTTCACAGCCTGGAGGTGTGTTGGGTCATTGTCCTGTTGAAAAACAAATGATAGTCCCACTAAGCGCAAACCAAATGGGATGGCGTATTTCTGCAGAATGCTGTGGTAGCCATGCTGGTTAAGTGTGCTTTGAATTCTAAATAAATCACTGACTGTGTCACCAGCAAAGCACCCCCACACCATCACACCTCCTCCTCCATAATTCACGGTGGGAACCACACATGCAGAGATCATCCGTTCACCTACTCTGCGTCTAACAAAGACACGGCGGTTGGAACCAAAAATGTCAAATTTGGACTCATCAGACCAAAGGACAGATTTCCACCGGTCTAATGTCCATTGCTCGTGTTTCTTGACCCAAGCAAGTCTCTTCTTATTAGTGTCCTTTTGTAATGGTTTCTTTGCAGCAATTCGACCATGGCCTGAGTCACGCAGTCTCCTCTGAACAGTTGATGTTGAGATGTGTCTGTTACTTGAACTCTGAAGGATTTATTTGGGCTGCAATCTGAAGTACACATAACTCTAATGAACTTATCCTCTGCAGCAGAGGTAACTCTGGGTCTTCCTTTCCTGTGTTGGTCCTCGTGAGAGCCAGTTTCATCATAGCACTTAAGTAAACTTTCAAAGTTCTTGAAACTTTCCGAATTGACTGACCTTCCTGTCTTAAAGTAATGATGGACTGTCGTTTCTCTTTGCTTATTTGAGCTGTTCTTGACATAATATGGACTTGGTCTTTTACCAAATGGTGGTATACAGAAGATAGCCTTCTTACCTTCTCACAACACAACTGATTGCCTCAAATGGATTAAAAAGGAAAGAAATTACACAAATTAACTTTTAACATGGCACACCTGTTAACTGAAATGCATTCCAGGTGATATCTCATGAAGCTGGTTGAGAGAATGCCAAGAGTGTGCAAAGCTGTCATCAAGGCAAAGGGTGGCTACTTTGAAGAATCTCAAATATAACATATATTTTGATTTGTTTAACACTTTATTGGTTACTTCACGATTCCACATGTGTTATTTCATAGTTTTAATGGCTTCACTATTATTCTACAATGTAGAAATTGTAGAAATAAATAAAATCCCTTGAATGAGTAGGTGTGTCCAAACGTTTGACTGGTACTGTATGTAGACACAACATTTGAATTTTAACACAGTGACCAAAAACCTGATCTAATTTGAATATTCATACTGAGTTTCTAGCATACAGACTGTTGGTAAGTTTCCCAGAATTGTTGGCCAGAAGTTCACAAGTTGCCGCAAATTTACCTCAACAGTTTGACCCAAAACTAATTTGCATGTGAAAATACGAGCTTGCCGCAAAGGTTTGCAACAACTGTTTGCCAGAAGCCTGTTTTTTCGTTAAGAGATGGTCTGGAGATCAGCCTTTGTTGTGTTTTCACTGGAGATCAGCCTTCTTTGTGTTTTCGATGGACACCAAAGCTCGTGGGGGGGAGGCCTTGCAGGGACCGAAAGGTTGTGTTCAAATCCCAAGTGAGGTTGACCCCAAAAATCCCAACACAAAACAAGCCACCTATATATGATTCTCAATCAGGGACAACGATTGACAGCTGCCTCTGATTGAGAACCATATTAGGCTGAACACAGAAACAGACAAACTAGACACACAACATAGAATGCCCACCCAGCTCACATCCTGACCAACACTAAAACAAGCACAACACATAAGAACTCTGGTCAGGACGTGACATAATCAGAATTTTTCTGGCAAAACCACGCTTATTGTTATCATATTTCCCAGGATGCTCTATTGCAGTTAGATTTTTATAATTGTTTCTTTCAATATCTGTGTTTATGATTAACAGTGGTGTACCACAGTTTTGCGAGGCCCCTCACGCAGTCTGAGCAAGGTATAGCTAATCTCATACTATTCAACACATTTTCCATGAAGCTGAGAGAAAATGTTGCTGTTTTAAAGCAAATTTCCTGCAATTCTTTTCATATTGCCTGAACTGAACTAGGTGCCAGAAGCTCAGTAAACAGAGAGTGCATACAGTTGGGGAAAGCTGAACTATATGCACATTTCCTGTGATATCCCAGCACAAGAGGTTTACTATATCTTCCAGTTCATGCTGAATTGGCGGTTACCTAGCATGCTGTGGGCTTGCTGCTGGAAAGAAACCCCTACATAATGTAGCCTAAAACAATACCGTCACTCTGACTGCGTATTAGTGATCGCTATATGTGGCTGTTTCTTTCCAACAGCAAGCCTACAGCATGTAGCAACCGTTTGCAAAATAGGCGTTCTGTCACCTCATCGGAAATCCGCTGTCAGAGTGCTATGACTATTGTTTTAGGCTACTCAACAAGTTTTAACCTTTGACGTGTTTTTTTTATAATAGTAAATTTTTATACAGACATAATTACCACAGCAGCACTATAACTTGAGTAATGGCATATTTTAAGTTGCATAAAAGTTATCTTTCTTAAATTACTTTTACATATAATCTTGCCTTGAATGATATCCTCATCCAATTCTCTTTCACTTTGCCTTTGCCTAAAATGTCATCTAAAATAGAACACATCTGATTGAAAGAACCTGCTGTAAAATGTATACTGAAACTTGCATGAATGAACTTCAAATGAAAGTGAACAAAATAATTTCTACATACATTTAACAGGCTGCACGTAATGTAAAGGTTGCGCGTAAATGTTATCTTCTGGTATAAGACCTAAAACTGATCTAATTGTGCATGGTGGCCTTGTCTGTGTCTTGAAACCTGGCCACAAAAACAGCTCTTCAGAGATACAGAGGATTATGTGGACAGTGAGGAGGAAGACAACAGAGTATCACTTACTGAACAGATGAGAGAAGTGGAGAGAACCAACAAACCACTGAGGAGGGAGTTAGAGGCCAGGAAGAATCATGTGATCTCCTCTGGTGTGTATGCACGCATCAAAAGGGTTTAGAACCCTAAACTGTGGGTGGATGAGCCCTCAATCCCAAATTGACCCTTAGTACTTACCCCCTAACACCTATGTACTCTGAGATCCAAAATGATTGGATAGGTGTGAATAAAAGTGGACAGACACTCATATTGTATGTTATCCCTATCAATACTGTATTTGTACTCTGCAGTTACAGTGAGTTCCTTGTGTAAGCATTTATCCCTTACTACATGTCTTCAAGCAAGAGAGGCTGAGATTGAAGATCATGCAGGCTGTGTTCTCTTCTCCTGGAGCCAAACACCCCCAGACTGAAATCAGTGATCAGGCTCTTCTCCCCACTATGCAGGTACCTTTAGGGAGTTTAGGTCTGGGTACAGTTTGTGACAAATCACTGTATTACAAGCTGTGTATATGTCCAGGTAAAAAAATTTTACCTTGTAGATACCAGATTCCTAAAAGGTTAAAACTCTTGAATCAACTGAATACCAGATAGGCTACCCATTGTTGAAACACCTATTTACCAAATACCCACGTTTTATGACGCCCTGGCAAATGGTTGCTTTTCCTAGAATGTAGACAAACTGTGAACATGACAATTTATACGTTACATTTTTGTATTGATGAACATTGAAAGTTTTACCAAAAACTGCAGTAGAAAGGGGAGAAAATCCCTCCTCTTACTCTCAGTGATGTACAGGGAGCTAAAGCTGAGACTGGAGGAGTGAAAGCAGCAGCTCCAACACCACAGAAGAAGATCTAATGAGAGAAAGCAGCAGCTCCAACACCACAGAAGATCTAATGAGAGAAAGCAGCAGCTCAAACACCACAGAAGAAGATCTATTGTCACACACAGAGGGGCTAGTGACACAGCTGAAACTGGGACAATGTTTTTATATTATTCTTGATCTATTCAGGGAAAACCCATTGAGACCAGAGACTCATTTCCAAGGTTACCCTGATCACAACAATACAACAACCAATACAATATAAAAGAAAGCAGCAATCAATACTAAAAAGGATGCCCTGCATAAAGCTCATGGACACTTCTGATTGTCCTCATCCAAAGGCAGATGGATCTCTCTCTGACCTTTGACTGGATTTCTTGTAATTGACAGTGTCAGATCAATCTGTCAAAAGAAAGTGATTGTAGTATGTTCACCTGGTTAACTCTTTGATCACTCCACTGGGCAGAGATGTCAGATTAACATTTAGTTTTGATTGATATTTCATTGAGTTGCCAACCAACATAATTTACATGTGAATTGGGTTAAAGCTGCAATATGTAACTTTCTGGATGACCCGACCATATTCACATAGTACTATGAGTTATAGATCTGTCATTCTATTTGAAAGCAAGTCTAAGAAGCAGTAGATGTGTACTATTTGCGCTATTTCTATGCTTCCCGTACTTAAATTTCGTTTTTGCGTCTTTAACTTTCTGTTTGGTACACCAGCTTCAAACAGCTGAAAATACTATATTTTTGGTTAATGAAAATATATTTCAAAGTGGTTTAGATGGTACAATGATTCTCTACATTATACATGGCTTGTTGTGTCGCATATGCTGAAATTAAGCGAACTATTATAATTTAAGCAACCAGGAAATTGCAAAGTGATTTCTGCATATTGCACCTTTAAAAGTTGCATAAAGAGACGGTCTACGTTCATGACGTCAAATCCAATTTGTTTTCCATGGAACAAAAAATATAAACGCAACATGTAAAGTGTTGGTCCCATATTTCATGAGCTGAAATAAAAGATCCCAGAAATGTTCCATATGCAAAAAAGCTTATTTATCTCAAATGTTGTCCACAAATTTGTTTACATCCCTGTTAGTGAGTATTACTCCTTTGCCAAGATAATCCATCCACCTGACAGGTGTGGCATATCAAGAAGCTGATAAACAGCATGATCATTACATGGGTGCATCTTGTGCTGGGGACAATAAAAGTCTACTCTAAAATGTGCAGTTTAGACAACACAATGACAGATGTTTTGAGGGAGTATACAATTGGCATGCTGACTACAGGAATGTCCACCAGAACGGTTGCCAGATCATTTAATTTAAATTTCTCTACCATAAGCCGCCTCCAACACCGTTTTAAAGAATTTGTACGTCCAACCCGCCTCACAACCACAGACCACGTGTAACCACGCCAGCCCAGGACCTCCACATCCGACGGAGGAGTATTTCTGTCTGTAATAAATCCCTTTTATGGGGAAAAACTCATTCTGATTGTGTCGGCCTGGCTCCCAAGTGGGTAGGCCTATGCCCTCCCAGGCCCACCCATGGCTGTGCCCCTGCCCAGTCATGTGAAATCCATAGATTAGGGCCTAATGAATTTATTTAAATTGACTGATTTCCTTATATGAACTGTAACTCTGTAAAACCTTTGAAATTGTTGCATGTTGCGTATATATTCTTGTTAAGTATATTTCCAAGCTCCATCTCTTGTGATCTTTACTAGTCACACATACATAGACTAGAGAGAGAGAGAGAGGATTCTTAATTTTCACTTTCAGGAACTTGCTGACATAATTTTTGGTCTAATAAAACCAACACAATCACAAATAATTGTATTATTCCAGTCTGCCAGGCAGCTCTAGAAACATGATTTGAGTCTGATCTATGAGCTGAATTTCTGAGAACAGTTCCTGTTTGGTGCAGCAGTCTACAAATCCATCATCAGCAAGTTGGTAAACTAGCATCACAAGTTTGGTCACCTCATAGATATACTATATACACCAAAGTATCTGGACACCCCTTCAAATTAGTGGATTTGGCTATTTCAGCCACACCCGTTGCTGACAGGTGCATAAAATCGAGCACACAGCCATGCAATCTCTATAGATAAACATTGGCAGTAGAATGGCCTTACTGAAGAGCTCAGTGACTTTCAACACGTCACCGTCATAGGATGCCACCTTTCCAACAAGTCAGTTTGTCAAATTTCTGCCCTGCTAGAGCTGTCCCGGTAAACTGTAAGTGCTTTATTGTGAAGTGGAAACGTCTAGGAGCAACAACAGCTCAACCGGAAGTGCTAGGCCACACAAGCTCACAGAACGGGACCGATGAATGCTGAAGTGCATAAAAAAACATCTTTCCTCAGTTGCAACACTCACTACCGAGTTCCAAACTGCCTCTGGAAGCAACTTCAGCACAAGAACTGTTCGTTGGGAGCTTCATGAAATGGGTTGCCGAGCAGTCGCACAAGCCTAAGATCACCATGTGCAATGCCGAGCATTGCCATTGGACTCTTGAGCAGTGGAAACGCGTTCTCTGGAGTGATGAATCACGCTTCCCCACCTGGCTGTCCGACGGACGAATCTGGGTTGGGCGGATGCCAGGAGAACGCTACCTCCCCCAAGGCATAGTGCCAACTATAAAGTTGGGTGGAGGAGGAAAAATGGTCTGGGGCTGTTTTTCATGGTTTTTCAAGGCCGAAATCTTAACGCTACAGCTTACAATGCTATTCTAGACGATTCTGTGCTTCCAACTTTGTGGCAAGTTTGGGGAAGGCCCTTTCCTGTTTCAGCTTGACAATGCCCCCGTGCACAAAGCGAGGTCCTTACAGAAATGGTTTGCCGAGATCGGTGTGGTATAACTTGACTGGCCTGCACAGAGCCCATCGAACACCTTTGGGATGAATTGGAACGCCGACTGCGAGCCAGACCCAATCGCTCAACATCAGTGCCCGACCTCACTAATGCTCTTTTGGCTGAATGGAAGCAAGTCCCCGCAGCAATGTTCAAACATCTAGTGGAAAGCCTTCCCAGAAGAGTGGAGTCTGTTATAGCAGCAAAGGGGAAACCAACTCCAAATGAATGCCCATGATCTTTGAATGAGGTGTTCCACGAGCCGGTGTCCACATACTTTTGGTCATGTAATGTATGAGTCATGTCACCAAATAATTTATTAAAATAAACTGTTTTGCAATGAAGGTCTACAGTAGCCTCAACAGCTCTCTGTAGGGTAGCACCATGGTGTAGCCGGAGGACAGCTGGTTTCCGTCCTCCTCTGGGTACATTGACTTTAATACAAAACTTAGGAGGCTAATGGTTCTCACCCCCTTCCATAGACTTACACAGTAATTATGACAACTTCCAGAGCACGTCCTCGAACCTATCAGAGCTCTTGAAGCATGAACTGACATGTTGTCCACCCAATCAAAGGATCAGAGAACGAATCTAGTATTGAAAGCATGAGCTACAGTTAGCTAGCACTAAAATGTGGTGAGTAGTAAAACAAAAGGTCATGTGGTTCGGTAAGAAGAATGGTCACTCCCCCCTATCTGAGATACGTATGGCAACCCTCAAACTCCACATTTAACACCCGTTCTGCCTGTCACATTCTGTTAAAGTTCCCCAAAACACACACATCACTGGGTCGTTCCTCTTTTCAGTTCGCTGCATCTAGCGACTGGAACGAGCTGCAAAAAACACTGAAGCTGGACAGTTTTATCTACATCTCTACATTCAAAGACTCAATCATGGACACTCTGACACTTGAGGCTGCTTCGTGTGATGTATTGTTGTCTTGACCTTTTTTCACTTTGTGTTGTTGTCTGTGCCCAACAATGTTTGTACCATGTTTGTGCTGCGGCCATGCTGTGTTGTTGTCTTAGGGCCCTCTTTATGTAGTGTTGTCTCTCTTGTCGTATTGTGTTTTTTGTCCTACATCTTTTTCTTTTAAAACAGCCACCGTCCGCCACGCACAAGGCTTTTCCCTCTTGGTAGGCCATCATTGTAAATAAGAATTTGTTCGTAATTTACTTGCCTAGTTAAATAAATAAAATGACAACAAATTGATACAAAGAGAGAGGAAGACATTAGTTTAAAAGTTTTGAACAAATACATTTCTTCAAATATGAAGAAGCAAGAGCGAGATCTAGCTTTATTTTGTTGTATTTTTTTCACTTACTTTGCTAGTGAATGCAGCTAGCTAGTTTAGCCTACACAAACACCCGGCTCAAACAGAGAGGGATGCTTCGTTAGCTAGCTTGCTATGGCTATCCAACACTGGTACTCTTCCAAGTCAGGCTAAGCTTTTGGTTTTATTAATTTATTGCCACGGGGGCCTGCCGGTGTAACTGCTAAACTTCAGTTCCAAGATGGCGTAGCAGAAGAACGTCTGTTTGTCTTGTCCCGTCCCATGTAATATATATTTTTCTTCGTATATATTTTTTTATCTCAATTTCCATCTACGCACTGAACATACTCTCCTGCAACCCGTCTCACCCAATGTGGTTCGGATCTGCAATTTTTTTACCCTTTAGAACCGGAACCCCCATCAGAAGCTAGGCAGCTAACTAGCTACTAGCCAGTAGTCAGTTAGCCAACAATAGCGATCATCACCGTTAACTCGGACATCAGCCAGCCTCAGCCCGGTCAATTCCTGCCAGTCTGCACAGCGCGATATCAACCCAGAGAAAATCGGACTGCTTTTTCTCTACCTCATCTCCGGATTCCTACCGCAAGCTCTGAATCATTACACCGGATCATCGCAGCTAGCTAGGTGCTATCCGAGTGACTACTCCTCACTAACGTCTCTGTCCCAAAGCAAGCACCAGTTAGCCTCGAGCTAGGCCCGTCTCCCGGCTAGCTGAAGAGGTCCATCAGCCAATTCTTGGGCTACAATACCTATTTTGCCAATTGGCCTGAACCCTTCTACAGCCGGCACGGAGCACCGCCGATCCATCACGACTGGTCTGCCGACGTAACCGCCCGAGGAGGTTTCAACAGGTCCTTCCATTGCGACATCCCCCGAAGGCGCATCTGCTACCCTGCTACCCCCAGCCTGCTAGCTGTCTGAATCGCCGTGTCTCCAGCTCGCCTAGCTACTCACTGGACTCTATGATCACTTGGCTACACATGCCTCTCCCTAATGTCAATATGCCTTGTCTATTGCTGTTTTGGTTAGTGATTATTGTCTTATTTCACTGTAGAGCCTCCAGCCCTGCTCAATGTGCCTTAGCTAGCCCTTTTGTTCCACCCCCCACACATGCGGTGACCTCAAATGGCTTAAATGGTGCCAATCGAGACAAAACCTCTCATCGTCACTCAATTCCTAGGTTTACCTCCACTGTATTCACATCCTACCATACCCTTGTCTGTACATTATGCCTTGAATCTATTCTTCCTCGCCCAGAAATCTGCTCCTTTTACTTGTTCCGAACGCACTAGACGACCAGTTCTTATAGCCTTTAGCCGTACCCTTATCCTACTCCTCCTCTGTTCCTCTGGTGATGAGGAGGTTAACCCAGGCCCTGCAGCCCCTAGCTCCACTCCCATTCCCCAGGCGCTCTCATTTTTTGACTTCTGTATCCGTAAAAGCCTTGGTTTCATGCATGTTAACATTAGAAGCCTCCTCCCTAAGTTTGTTTAATTCACTGCTTAAGCACACTCCGCCAACCCAGATGTCCTAGCCGTGTCTGAATCCTGGCTTAGGAAGGCCACCAAAAATCCTGTAATTTCCATCCCTAACTATAACATTTTCAGACAAGATAGAACTGCCAAAGGGGGTGGAGTTGCAATCTACTGCAGAGATAGCCTGCAGAGTTCTGTCATACAATCCAGGTCTGTGCCCAAACAATTCGAGCTTCTACTTTTAAAAATCCACCTTTCCAGAAACAAGTCTCTCACCGTTGCCACTTGTTATAGACCCCCTCCAGTCCCCAGCTGTGCCCTGGACACCATATGTGAATTGATTGCCCCCCATCTACCTTCAGAGTTCGTACTGTTAGGTGACCTAAACTGGGGCGTGCTTGACACCCTGGCCGTCCTACAATTTAAGCTAGATGCCTTCAATCTCACACAAATCATCAAGGAACCTACCAGGTACAACCCTAAATCCGTAACCATGGGCACTCTCTTAGATATCATCCTGACTAACTTGCCCTCTAAATACACCTCTGCTGATCTCAGCGATCATTGCCTCATTGCCTGCGTGCGTAATGGGTCCGAGGTCAAACAACCATCCCTCATCACTGTCAAACGCTCCCTAAAACACTTCAGCAAGCAGGCCTTTCTAATCGATCTGGCTCGGGTATCCTGGAAGGATATTCACCTCATCCCGTCAGTAGAGAATGCCTGGTTGCTTTTTAAAAGTGCTTTCCTCACCGTCTTAAATAAGCATGCCCCATTCAACAAATGTAGAACTAAGAACAGATATAGCCCTTGGTTCTCCCCAGACTTGACTGCCCTTGACCAGCACAAAAACATCCTGTGGCGCACTGCATTAGCATCGAATAGCCCCCGCGATATGCAACTTTTCAGGGAAGTCAGGAACCAACATACTCAATCAGTTAGGAATACTAAGGCTAGCTTTTTCAAACAGAAATTTGCATCCTGCAGCACAAATTCCAAAAAGTTATGGGACACTGTAAAGTCCATGGCGAATAAGAGCACCTCCTCCCAGCTGCCCACTGCACTAAGGATAGGAAACATTGTCACCACTGATAAATCTACAATAATCGATAATTTCAATAAGCATCTTCCTACGGCTGGCCATGCTTTCCACCTGGCTACCCCGGCCAACATCTCAGCACCCCCTGCAGCAACTTGCCCTCTTTCGTATTGTCTGAGATCCCAAAATATTGGAAAGCTGCCGCAGTCCTCCCCTCTTCAAAGGGGGAGACACTCTAGACCCAAACTCTTATAGACCTATATCCATCCTGCCCTGCCTTTCTAAAATCTTCGAAAGCCAAGTTAACAAACAGAGCACCGACCATTTAGAATCCCACTGTACCTTCTCCACTATGCAATTTGGTTTCCGAGCTGGTCATGGGTGCACCTCAGCCACGCTCAAGGTCCTAAACGATGCCATAACCGCCATTGATAAAAGACAGTACTGTGCAGCCATATTCATCGACCGTGCCAAGGCTTTAGACTGTCAATCACCGCATTCTTATCGGCAGACTCAATAGCCTTGGTTTCTCAAATGACTTTCTCGCCTGGTTCACCAACTACTTCTCAGATAGAGTTCAGTGTGTCAAATCGGAAGGCCTGTTGTCCGGACCTCTGGCAGTCTCTATGGGGGTGCCACAGGGTTCAATTCTCGGGCCGACTCTTTTCTCTGTATATATCAATGATGTCGCTCTTGCTAATGGTGATTCTCTGATCCACCTCTACGCAGACGACACCATTCTGAATACATCTGGCCCTTCTTTGGACACTGTGCTAACAAACCTCCAAACGATCATCAATGCCACACAACACTCCGTCCGAGGCCTCCAACTGCTTTTAAATGCTAGTAAAACTAAGTGCATGCTCTTCAACCGATTGCAGCCAGCACCCTCCCGCCCGACTAGCATCACTACTCTGGTTCTGACTTAGGTATTTGTAGTTGTCCACATATTCTAGGTGTCTGGTTAGACTGTAAACTCTCCTTCCAGACTCACATTAAGCATCTCCAATCCAAAACTAAATCTAGAATCGGGTTCCTATTTCGCAACAAAGCCTCCTTCACTCAGGCTGCCAAACATACCCTCGTAAAACTGACTATCCTACCGATCCTTGACTTCGGCGATGTAATTTACAAAATGACCTCCAACACTCTTCTCAGCAAACTGGATATATTCTATCACAGTGCCATCCGTTGTCACCAAAGCCCCATATACTACCCACCACTGCAATCTGTATGCTCTCGTTAGCTGGCCCTCACTATATATTCGTCGCCAAACCCACTGGCTCCAGGTCATCTATAAGTCTTTGCTAGGTAAAGCCCGCCTTACCTCAGCTCACTGGTCACCATAGCAACACTCACCCGTAGCACGCGCTCCAGCAAGTATATTTCACTGGTAATCCCCAAAGCCAACACTTACTTTGGCCGCCTTTCCTTCCGGTTCTCTGCTGCCAATGACTGGAACAATTGCAAAAATCACTGAAGCAGGAGTCTTATATCTCCCTCTTTAACTTTAAGCATCAGCTGTCAGAGCAGCTTACCGATCACTGTACCTGTACACAACCAATCTGTAAATAACACACCCAACTACCTCATCCCCATATTGTTATTTATCCTCTTGCTCTTTTGCACCCCAGTATCTCTACCTGCACATCATCATCTGCACATCTATCACTCCAGTGTTAATGCTAAATTGTAATTATTTAGCCTCTATGGCCTATTTATTGCCATACCTCCCTACTCTTCTATATTTGCACACACTGTTCATAGATTTTTCTATTGTGTTATTGACTATACGCTTGTTTGTGTAACTCTGTGTTGTTTTTGTCACACTGCTTTGCTATATCTTGGCCAGGTCGCAGTTGTAAATGAGAAGTTGTTCTCAACTGGCCTACCTGGTTAAAAAAAAAGGTGAATTCAATTTTTTTAATAAAAATATTTTTTATAAAAAACTGCTTGCTAAACACTGTATTGCATGATTGTAGTGGGTTTACTAACGCGTTAGTTATAGTAGCTATGTTGACTATGACGTTAGCTAATATGATGACAACGATGTAGGCTGTGTGTAGCGGTAATAGTAGGAAGGTTTGGCTTGGAAAATGTTTTTTCGCATGTTCACAGACAGCTGTTTAAGTCCACAAGCGAAGGGAAAAGGTGAGAGGAGAGCGCATAGATGTGAAAAGGATTTATACACCAAGCAAAGTGATCATGCTGTTTGTATGGGGCTGCTATGAAAGTGAAATGTGTTTGCGGGTGATCAGGGGTGAATTCATTCTGCCGATTCTGTTGAAAAACATTTCTTAGAAGCAAACGGAACGAAATGGGGATAAACATTCTTAAATTTGTCCAATAGAAACTCTTGTTTGCAGTTGTTTGGACTATTGATTACACCCTAGATCAGCTAGATAGATGCAAGGAAGAGTGTGCAAGGCCGCATTGAATGTGTCACTGTCTGTCACCTTGATTTCTCGACATGTTGTACGTTGTAAACTTTCATTCGTAGGCTAGGTTGTAGCAATCTCATGATGGGTATAGGGATAATTAGAGTATTATGTAGTAGCCTAAACCTAGCATAGCCTGTTACATTGAGCTGGGTGAGTGGAATATGAATGAGTCATCCAATATGCTGTAATAGAAATAAGACCATGCTCGTTAAAATAAATCGTCCTCCCTAATCTTAAACGGCACTGACCGCCACTGCCTTCCATCCTTCCTCGAGGTATAAATGACAGGTGAAACCCATGTGGAGACAATTCACCTGTCCAATCAGTAAGTCTTCAAGGAAGGATGCACTTTTTAAAGGAATGTCAACATAATCCTTCTCATTTGGAATCTCTGAAGAAATTAAGAATTGTTTTGGAATTTAGTCAATAATACACGTCTGAAATATCAGGAGGTTCATTATACAGATTAACTAAACTGACCTACTCACACCCTTGCAGTTCACATTTTGCCTCATTCAATTGCATTTTTACAATGTAGCTAATGTCATTGGGACACTTGAACATAAGAACATTAAAAAAGTTAGCTGGTCTAATTGTATTGATTTTATTGCAGATCCTCTACTTATTAATCCCAAGAAGGGACATTAGTCACTAGCAATACACTTACAGCAACAATAGACATCAGATAGACTGAGCACTGATGGTGGTGAAATAAGCACAAACCATGACTTATAGAGAAGCAAATGGATTCAATAGAATAGACTGTAAACCCATGGAATCAAAAACATCAACACATTAATACAATGAATAATGGAATATAATAATGTGCAACGCATAATACAATACCTACAAAATACACAGGAACTGTACAATACAAATAACTATACAATCAAGGTGAAAAATCTGTCTGTGTTCTTGAGCAAGGTACTTAACCCTAATTTGCTCCAGGGGCAGAGTACTCCTATGGCTGACCCTGTAAAACAACACATTTCACAGCACGTATCCCAGTGTGTGACAAAAATATATACACTGCTCAAAAAAATTAAGGGAACACTTAAACAACACAATGTAACTCCAAGTCAATCACACTTCTGTGAAATCAAACTGTCCACTTAGGAAGCAACACTGATTGTCCATAAATTTCACATGCTTTTTGCTCAAATGGAATAGACAAAAGGTGGAAATTATAGGCAATTAGCAAGACACCCCCAAAAAAGGAGTGATTCTGCAGGTGGTGACCACAGACCACTTCTCAGTTCCTATGCTTCCTGGCTGATGTTTTGGTCACTTTTGAATGCTGGCGGTGCTCTCACTCTAGTGGTAGCATGAGACGGAGTCTACAACCCACACAAGTGGCTCAGGTAGTGCAGCTCATCCAGGATGGCACATCAATGCGAACTGTGGCAAGAAGGTTTGCTGTGTCTGTCAGCGTAGTGTCCAGAGCATGGAGGCGCTACCAGGAGACAGGCCAGTACATCAGGAGACGTGGAGGAGGCCGTAGGAGGGCAACAACCCAGCAGCAGGACCGCTACCTCCGCCTTTGTGCAAGGAGGAGCACTACCAGAGCCCTGAAAAATGACCTCCAGCAGGCCACACATGTGCACGTTAATACGTTTATTATTTAGAAAGAGCATACATCCGGACACTGGCTAGGTGGCAGTAGCATGTAGCAGTGGCATTAACAGATATTAACTAAGACTGAATTCAGATGCTTCATGTTTAATGTAAAAGAAAGGGTTTAGATAATGTATCTCCAGCAACACAGGGCTTACATCCGGTCACTGTCTAGGTTGTACCTCCCTCTACTGTCAGTAGCATTAACAGATATGATCTAAGTCTAATGTCAATCCAATATCAATCCAAATAAATTGTCATTGATCCACTAATTGTGATCCTCTAGGTTGTAGTCCAGCTGCCTGAGGAAGTGTCCCAGAGGAAACAGGAAGAAGCTGAGGTTAAAGGTCAGACGAAGCAGCTCAGCTGGACGCTGAAAGTGGAGAAGCCTGAGAGGCCTAAGTCTGCCAGGAGACCATTGACTCTCTGAACCTGCAGAGCATCAGCAGCCTAGTGGCCCTGGAGTAGATACAGACCAGGGTATGACTGACCTCTCTCCTCATTTATAGTCATCTGGAGTAGATAAAGACCAAGGTATGACTGACCTCTCCTCATTTATTGTCATCTGGAGTAGATACAGACCAAGGTATGACTGACCTCTCTCCTCATTCATAGTCATCTGGAGTAGATACAGACCAGGGTATGACTGACCTCTCTCCTCATTTATAGTCATCTGGAGTAGCTACAGACCAGGGTATGACTGGCCTCTCTCCTCATTTATAGTCCTCCTTATCATGCTGTCACCGTAACCAATGATGTGGTATCCAGTGATGTAGTTATAAAAAGAACAGAAAGGCCTGGACACTGTATATGCTCCTTACTACCATCTTTAATGACAACGTTTCAATCCTTTTTCCATCTAGACTTTATTAGGCCAGCACCTACAGTACCAGTCCCGAAGTTTGAACACACCTACTCATTCATGAGGTTCTTTATTTTTACAATTTTTTCATTGTACAATAATAGTGAAGACATCAAAACTATGAAATAACACATGGAATCACATAGTAACCAAAAAGTGTTAAACACATCCAAATATAGTTTATATTTACTTTATATATACTTTGCCTTGATGACAGCTTTGCACACTCTTGGCATTCTCTCAACCAGCTTCATGAAGTAGTCACCTGGAGTGTGCCTTGTTAAAAGTTAATTTGTGGAATTTATTTCCTTCTTAATGCGTCTGAGCCAATCAGTTGTGTTGTGACAAGGTAGGGGTGGTATACAGAAGATAGCTCTATTTGGTAAAATACCATGTCCATATTATGGCAAGAACAGCTCAAATAACCAAAGAGAAACGACAGTCCTTCATTACTTTAAAACATGAAGGTCAGTCAATACGGAACATTTTGAAAGTTTCTTCAAGTGCAGTCGCGAAAACCATAGAGCGCTTTGATGAAGCTGGCTCTCATGAGGACCGACACAGGAAAGGAAGATCCAGAGTTAACTCTGCTGCAGAGGATAAGTACATTAGAGTTACTAGTTTCAGAAACTGCAGCCCAAATAAATGCTTCAGAGTTCAAATCTCAACATCAACTGTTCAGAGGAGACTACGTGAATCATGCCTCCATGGTCGAATTTCTGCAAAGAAACCACTATTAAAGGACACCAATAAGAAGAGACTTGCTTGGGCCAAGAAACACAAGCAATGGACATTAGACCAGTGCATCCTGCACCAGTTTCCAGTAATCTGTGTCTCAAGATATTATCAAGTCCCATTTGAAGTTCCATAGTCTGGGCTGACAGACGTTGTGGTCCTGAAGTTATGAACACATTTAAAGCTGTTTCCTAGCAAGGTTAGGCTACTTTATACTCATCACATGGTCCTTTTCATTTTAGACCAGTCTGTAGTCTGTAGGCAGAAGCTGATATGTTTCCGCCCTCCCGAAGCATCTTACCAGTGGCGCCCACATGAAAAGCTAGCTATTCGCTGACACAAGTGGGAACAGTTCAGGCTGATGAGTACGTTTCAAACATCCCCATGTGATACAAAGACACAGTGGTCCTCTCCCAACAGGTATCTAGAAGTCACATTCTTCCTACTGGAGGTTGGATTTCAATGTGTTTCATTTCTTTACTCTACAATGAATCTGGTGTAGAATCCTGTTTTCATATCAACCAGATTCTTCAATATCACACTTAACATGTAGTGTTAAGATACACTAGAGATGGCTGGACCAGCCAGCCAGTGGACCACAGATTACAGAATGTGGAGTCCCTGACTGTGACGGGGGCTTGAATCTGGGGAGAGAAGTCATTTGTAATTTATCAGTAATTCATTTACATTCTGGACAATGTTTTGTAGTACAATAGCTTGTCCTATATTCTTGTATCATATCATTGGTCTTAGCATTGATGAAGTTATATACCATTTACACTTACTTATACTATGTTTGAAATTCTTTTAACTCAAACTATTCTGTACACAAATTTAGAAACCCTTGAAGGTGTGCCTTACTGTTTCCAGTTCCCCCAGACAGCATTGGTATTTCCTGATCTGGAGATGCCTATCAAATGGAATCAGTAATTAGTTAAACACATTGGGCGGTTTCCCGGACAGAGATTACACTCAGTCCTGGACTAAGAAGCGCATTCAATGAAGACTTTCCATTTAAAGTGCTTTTTATTCCAAAACTAGGCGTAATCTCTGTCTGGGAAACTGTCCAAATAAATTACAATGTCAGTCAGAAGAAAGCACAAAATAGTACAATGTCATGAAAGATATTCATAGATTTCCAAACATACCTGTTTAGGTATTTGAGGGTCTATAAAAAAGACAGATGACCAATATTGTAATAAACATACCATGTAACCATGACGATAACAAACAGTAGTAATCTACACTATGAGAAGTAGAACATGTAGCATTCACAGAGTAAACTGAATATCACAGGCAATGAACACAATGAATGGAACAAATACAATTCCAGTCATCTTACCTGAGTTTTGTCTTGTTCTCACTATTTCTCTTCTCTCCATTTCTCTTCTTCTCATAAATAAACAAACACCAGTTATGGTGGCTATCAGAAAAAATAGGACACCTATCAGAACACCAGCTCTGACTCGAGCTGTGGGGAGTGAGGCTACTCCACATTCTGAATCCAACCAAGGAGTTCCTGGTTCAATTTCCAAGAATTTACATCTGTTAAAGATAAACAGAGGTATGTTTTTTTAAAGTTTCTATTTGAGTATATTCATGTATTTATATCTTCAGGGGAATAACCTTTTGAACTAACTAATCATGTTCACACTTACTCTGTATGTGGTTGACAAGATGTTAATGATCCATCTGAATAGGTTTTACCAGGGCAGTCAGAACACACAGTATCTGTAGATGTTGTTCCTGCAGAAATACATGTTGAAATGTTAATGAAAGATTGCATTCGTTCCCCCCCTTTATATAATTCCATTAACTGTTAATGATTGTTCACAATGAAGATAAAAACTTGACTCAATTGAATTATAACGATACAATTAGTATTATGAGTGAGACAGAAGACCAACCTGTGTGACTGATGTATTGACCAGGTTTACAGCTGCTGTGTCTCTGGGCTGCTCTACAACCATCCTTAGTTGGGTCTAGACAGTAGAACCCCTCCAGTGTCTCACAGACAGTGTCTGATGAAGGTCTACATGACTGCTTTACCTTCAATCCAAAGCCTGGGTCACAATTTGTACACAGTATGCATGCCGTAAGACCATTGGGTTCATCAAGGAAAGTGGAGTCGGTACAGGGGGCACAGGAAGTACTTGAAAATTCTGTACAGTGTTTATGTACCCGGTTTCCTGTGGGATAGAAGGTCAGTGACATGGACTGATTGGTATTGAAATGTATTTTCTTCATAATAATCCATATAGTATACAGAGCTGGTCCTTACCTGGAGAACACATAGGACAGCATTCAACACCTGTTCTGTACTCTGCTCTACCACATGCACTAGAGCTCTGAATGTTTAGAACAAGTGTCAAAATGATAGCTAGGTTCATCTGTAAATAGAGAAAATGAACACATTACCACTGTTGAAAAATAAGGGGGCGGGGTCACATTGACAAAGCAGGGTTGAAGAGAGTTTGGGGTTAAGGTAGAGATGAGACGGGAGGAGAGTTCAGATTGAAAGTTCCAAATAGAGAGAAAGCATAGTTAAGATATCCATGTTGAGTAATAAATATCAGTGAAATGTACTTATTACACAGATGGATTTTTTTTCCAAAGAGTCAATATAATAATTTGTTTTTGCAAAGCCAATGTTCAAAGACCAAACAATTTTCAAAACAAGAATTTGACACAGACAATTTGTATAAACCCAGGATGATTGACAGGGCCCTGAATTGAGCACCAATGGTAAAGATTTAGACAGTTATAGAAATGCATGTATTAATGTCCACATTCATTTTTGAGCAGGTTTTCATCAAGGATCTCTGTACTTTCCCCCGTTTCATCTTTCCATTGATCCTGACTAGTCTCCCAGTTCCTGCCGCTGAAAAACATCCCAACAGCATGATGCTGCCACCACCATGCTTCACCGTAGGGATGGTGCCAGGTTTCCTCCAGAAGAGAAGCTTGGCATTCAGGCCAAAGAGTTCAATCTTGGTTTCATCAGACCCGAGAATCTTGTTTCTCATGGTCTGAAAGTCCTTTAGGTGCCTTTTGGCAAACTCGAGGCGGGCTGTCATGTGCCTTTTACTGAGTGGCTTCCGTCTGGCCACTCTACCATAAAGGCTTGATTGGTGGAGTGCTGCAGAGGTGGTTGTCCTTCTGGAAGGTTCTCCCATCTCCACAGAGGAACTCTGGAGCTCTGTCAAAGTGACCATCGGTTTCTTGGTCACCTCCCTGACCAAAGCCCTTCTCCCCCTGATTGCTCGGTTTGGCCGGGCGGCTAGCTCTAGGAAGAGTCTTGGTATTTCCAAACTTCTTCCATTTAAGAATGATGGAGGCCACTGTGCTCTTGGGGACCTTCAATGCTGCAGACATTTTTTGGTACCCTTCCCCAGATCTCTGCCTCAACACAATCCTGTCTCAGAGCTCTACGGACAATTCCTTCGACCTCATGGCTTGGTTTTTGCTCTGACATGCACTGTCAACTGTGGGACCTTATATACACAGGTGTGTGCCTTTCCAAATCATGTCCAATCAATTGAATTTACCACAGGTGGACTCCAATCAAGTTGTAAAAACATTTCAAGGATGATCAATGGAAACAGGTTGCACCTGAGCTCAATTTCGAGTCTCATAGCAAAGGATCTGTATACTTATGTAAATAAGGTATATTTTTTCACTTTGTCATTATGGGGTATTGTGTGTAGATTGATGAGGAAAAATATTGATTTAATTCATTTTAGAATAAGGCTGTAATGTAACAAAATGTGGAAAAGGTGAAGGGGTCTGAACTTTCCAAATGCACTGTACATCATTGGTGTACACTCTGAGCATACTATCTGGTGCCATTTACTGCTGTAGCATGAAATGATGCCAAGCTACTAAGCTTACAAAACCCAAACGTTTAACTTACTATCCATATCAAGCTTTGAAACTGAGCCATGGTTCTCCAATCCTCAACACCTCAGTGGAAGAATGTCCACCGCCCTGGATTTTAAGTTTTGAATTAAGAACATCCTGGTTGTCGTCAATCCTCATGTAGACCTTGAGTCACACACAAATAAAATTGGAAAAGTTTAATATCATACAACATTAAAATATTTTCCGTACACTATTTAACAAACGTTAAATTAGAACTGATTCTTTTTGGTTCAATGGAATTTTATCGTATATGGCAATTACATTTTTCTGTGTGAAGGGTGACATATTGTGGTGACAACCAACATATTAAAACCCCAAAATGCTGTCTCCCATAGCCAGCAACCAAATGCCTTGTATCACAGTGATTTGTAGTACAACGGTGGTGTCATGCTGGACCATAAATGTATGCCCTTCTGTTAAAAGGGTAGATTTTTTTACTCACCAATATTTTATTTAACCTTTATTTAACTAGGCAAGTCAGATAAGAAAACATTCTTTTTTTCAATGACGGCCTAGGAACAGTGGGTTAACTGCCTCGTTCAGGGGCAGAGAGGCAGATTTTTACCTTGTCAGCTCAGGGATTCGATCTTGCAACCTTTCGGTTACCAGTCCAACGCTCTACCCACTAGGTTACTTGCCGCCCCACGGCGTCCAATATAAGGACACAGTGTGGTCAAAGACTTAGTTGTAGTCACAATCTGGTTACCTGTAAGTACAAACAGTTATATTTTGGGGTTATTACATACACTACATTTCCAAAAGTATGTGGACACCTGCCCGTTGAACATCTCATTCCAAAATCATGGGCATTAATATGGATACAATGAAATTCTAGACGATTCTGTGCTTCCAACTTCGTAGCAACAGTTTGGGGAAGGCCCTTTCCTGTTTCAGCATGATAATGCCCCCAAGCGAGGTCCGTACAGAAATGGTTTGTTGAGTTCGGTGTGGAAGATCTTGACTGGCCTGCAGAGCCCTGACCTCAACCCCATCAAACACCTTCGGGATGAATTGGAACACCGACTGCAAGCCAAGCCTAATCGCCCAGCCTCACTAATCCTCGTGGCTGAATAGAAGCAAGTCCCCGCAGCAATGTTCCAACATCTAGTGGAAAGCCTTCCCAGAAGAGTGGAGGCTGTTATAGCAGCAAAGGGGGGACCAACTCCATATTAATGGCCATGATTTTTGAATAAGTTGTTCGACGAGCAGGTGTCCACATACTTTTTCATGTAGAGTATTTCACAGTGGTTTATATGGTACAATGACTCTCTACACCAGGGGTTCCCAAACGGTTTCACTGAGGCCCCCCTTCCATCATTGTGGGACATCCCGATCCCACGTCTATTTCTATGGACACAAGCCTGTTCGTGATAAAACTGTTCACACCCCTCTGGTTGGTGGAGAGAATTCAGCAGAATTAAAGCATATTTCCTGCAATTCTACACATTTTGTCACAGGGTGCAGAGAACATTTAGCTGTTTTAACAGGTCATTTTCTTGCAATTCTATACATTTTGCCATGTCTAATGTGTATTCATGTCATCTTTGAGTGTCTCAAACATTACAACAAAATCTATGGGCTAACAAAACCTAGCTAAAATGTTTACTGACATGTTTCCTGATCAGGACATTTCTGACAAGTTATAAATTGTTATGCAATGCCTGACAAGAGAAACTAAAGACGCCCTACCCAATTTCTAAATTGCACCTTCGGAATTCTGATCGGATTTATGTAATAACTCAAACTGTAAAAGCGAGGTGTCACTTTGCTTTGGGAGTTTTGATGCGTATACTAATGCAAAGCCATATGTTACATGTAGTTACGGTTATGCTACTTAATGTTACCCTTTAAGCCTGGGTCTAGCTAAAACAACGCTGACCAGTCTCTTGGTGTTTGACTTGTATTGTCTTGGCTGGACAGCGTCGTGTCCTTTAGGGCTAGCACTAACGTAAAATAACACTAAAGCTGCAGTATGTAGCTTTTGGGAGACCATCCAAATGTGCATATAAATTAGAGTTATAGATCTGTCATTCTCATTTAAAGCAAGTCTAAGAAGCGGTAGATCTGTTATACAGAGTATGTTAACTGTTTATATGCTTCCCATGTTTAAGTAAATGTTTAGCGTCTTATTTTCATTTTGGAAATACAATATTATTGGTTATGGAAAATATATTTCACAGCGGTTTAGATGGTACAATGCACTTAAGAATGTGAATCGTCCTATACAATTAACAGAGCAGTCTTTTACCTGTTGAACTCAGACTTTTTGTTCTTGAAATTGGCGAATCGCAAACAACTGACAGGTGCATACACCAGCACCTACTGTGTGAGGCTAGTCACGACCTATCTATACCGCTATTTGTCTTGGCTACACAAACAACTGGACAGTGTATGCACTAAAGGAAGCAAAGCAATCTGGCCATGTACTATCTCCACCCGGCACAGCCAGAAGAGGACTGGCCACCCCTCAGAGCCTGGTTCCGCTCTAGGTTTCTTCCTAGGTTCCTGCCTTTCTAGGGAATTTTTTCTAGAGCCACCGCTCTTCTACATCTGTATTGCTTGCTGTTTGGGGTTTTAGGCTGGGTCTCTGTATAGCACTTTGTGACATCAGCTGATGTAAAAAGGGCTTTATAAATACATTTGATTGATTACGTTTGATTGAAAATATTCTCTTAAGTTACCCAGAATTTTAAATAAAATAATTCTCTACAAACCTCACTACTCCCATCACCCCACCCAAAATACCACCCACTCCCCATTCCTGTCCAACTCCTCTGACCCTGTCACACAACCGCTCCCTTTCTACATCATACATCTCACAAAATAATAATACGTGTTCAACCGTTTCCTAAACCGTACAGCCATTACACATTCCAGTACCATGTTTCCCCATTCCAGTACCATGTTTCCCTATCAATTTAAAAGATGTATCCAATCCTGTATGCTCAAATCTCATTTTACACAACATAATTTCCCCCCTACTATTCCCATTACATGACACTATCTCTCGTATAGATTTCCTTGTACAATAAAAATGTCTTCCCTTACATCATCCCATTGTCTCTGCCAAAAATCGACCCCGTTTTTCAGAATTCATGTTTTATTTTCCCCTCTACCCAACTGCACCTGTATATCTAATTTCAATACCATTTCTTTGTAAACCCAACAACCGCGTCATTGCTTCTAACCATAAATCCTCACTTTCTGACCGTCCAGATCTTAAACTACACAAAACTGTTGTAGAGTTCCAACAATATTACTACTCTTCTTGGTCGCACCACTATCCATTTAAAACCAAAAATCAACGCAAACATTTCTGTTGAATATACAGATAAATTATTCGTTAGTCTCTTGCATAGATTAGTCCTTCCTTTTCTGAATCCACTCTGGTATGGACTTAATAGATCCTTATGTACAAGGTAATACATCTGCCTACAATCAACTGTTCTATTAATTTACAGAGATTTGATGCAAGTCCAATAGGTCTATAACTAGCAGGATGGATCTTTACCAGGTTTCACAAAAGGCAACACCACAGCACATTTCCCTCCTGATCCTTACTTCCCTACCCTCAACTCCAAAGCTTTCATTTTTGTTTTTGAGGGACTTTCCATGGTTAGTACCAGAGGTGGGACCAAGTCATTGCTTTATAAGTCACAAGTAAGTCACAAGTCTTGGCACTCAAATCAAGACCGACAAATCTCAAGTCCTAAACTTTGAGTTTTGAATCCTAAACAAGTCATAATGTGCTCTTCACCAAATGTAATACCATTTCATATTTTTAACAAGAGTAATAGTTAGAATATTACACAAATCATGAATGGTTTTAAAAATATATTTTTTACTTTCCAAATAAACTTTATATTTCCATGGAAATAGTCGCTATGGGGCACAATCTATCGACCAACTCTCTCTCTCGTTACAGTAGGCTAACATATGTCAATGGTTTTAGGAACAGCAGTAACATCCGGCAGGATTTAGGCTACCAACTGCCTAGCCAGTTGTAGCTCAATCTTGGGTGCAATGATCACGTACCCGCACTGACTGACTGTGTGGAGGCTCATTGATTTAACGTTACGTAAGCCTACATGCTATACTAGCAAAGATATTAAATTATATAGCTGTTGGCTATATTAGCCACGACTTACCGTTCTTTGTGCAACTTCAAATGTCGAACAAAGTTGGAAGTTGTTGCGCCTCCGTCTAATTTTCTTCCCGCATGTTTTGCAAGTTGAAATCCGTTTTTTGTTGATACAGTGTAGTCTTTATATCCGATTTTTTTCTTTCTTAACACTTTTTTAATAGCGTCATTTTTAGTATCTGGGCTTGGGGACGGTATCAAGTCAGGTCGAGTCAAAAGGCTAAAATCCAAGTTAAGTGACGAGTCATTGGTGTTAAAGTTTGCACTTTTGACCCCACAGCTTGTGGGCGGGCTTTAGTGGGAGGTGTGGAGGATGCTTCTCCGTTGGTCAGTCATTTTTTGAGTGTCAGTTTAGCTACAACCAAAAGTGTTCAGCCTTTCTTTCCGACACAAAGGAAGTCATAGACACTTAAAGTACAAAGAAGGACTGTGTGATGATGGCGTCTCAGGTAACCAGCACTGGGCGTTCTTCCGTCCAACTTCTACATAGGTAGTAGTTCAGTGATGGGGGGGTTGGATCACTACTGGCTGTAGGCGAACAAGTGATGCGCGTTTGGAGCAATACTAGCTGCTCTATCCAAGGGTCAGACAGTCGTTCACATGACAACAGAAGAGAACCAATTTACTAGTTACAGCAGCGCGTCCCCTGAACTATAACGAAGAGGAAACGTTAGGAGAGAAGCCTGACCACGGAGACACCGGAGACACCGACAGTTTCAAGTTGGATATTAATAAGTGTCATTATCTGTCTTTACCTTGGTCACGGAGAGGGGGGTGAGAAGGTGATGAAGCGTACTTCATGAGCTGTAACCGAAAAACTACTGGCATTTGGAAAGTTTGAGTTGATGGAGAAAGTGTGGTGGTACAAGTGTTAGCATTGTTAAGTATCTTGCTAGCTGGGTCGAATTCTCCGTTAGCTAGCCAGAGAAATGTTGAGGAATGGGGGATTATATATTTTTTTACTCAGTAAATGTTATTTTTGCACACATGTAGCCTTGTGCACTTGATCGATGTCTATAGTTGCCATTATAATAGAGCAAAAATAGAATGCCTGTTTGTTTCATTATATTTCTACTTTAAAATGTTTTTTCCCAAGTGCAATATTAGTATATTGTTGTTTTCTCACGACTTGAGTGTCATTTGCAGTAAAGTCTAGGCAACAAATAACATTGGATTCCTTTCTTTACATTTTTTAACTGTGAGTTAGATTCACATTAACCACTTTTTATTTTACACACACTGATCATATAGATCATATTCTTTGTTGTTTAGTTAGTTAAAACCTGCATTTCCCCCTGCATGTTTCAGTGCAACAACAAAAAAAGTGTTCACATTTTGGGCCCTCGGCAGTTTGCAACCCTGGTAGTTAGCTCCTACGAGTGTCGGTTCATAACATTATACTATATTACATACATACCTGTATTACATGCATACCGTAGAATGATAAATCATGCAATTTTTATTCTCAAGCTAACCAAAAGCATTTAGCCAAGATCGCCTGTTCTCCCCGTTTTCAGTTGAATTAATCTAACTTTCTTTCATGGCAACCCATAAGCAGGCCATGTACTATTTGTTTCATAGTCGATATATAGTCACCTGTATGTACATACATACAGTACTGTACAAAAGTGTTAGGCACATGTACAATTCTGTAAAACACATACATTTCTAAATGTTAAAAAAAATACTATGAAGGAACATTTTCTTATTTCACCTTCTCTTATATCCAGAGTGGTAGGTGAAATATTTGCAGTGAGCCTTGCACAAGGTGGACCGTTTCCACGATTTATGCAGGAGTGGTGTTACCACTATCTGTTGACCGGGACCCTGAAGGACCTAACAAAGGGTAGTGTACATGACGCAGAGTTGTCCCCATTAATCAAAACGATGTGTTGATGAAATTGAAAGCATATTCTTCTCATTAATCTTTCAACAATTAGTTGTGTTTGAAAAATAAAATGTGCTTTCAGATCAAAGATGCCTTTGACCTGTCACCCTACGCTGAAGGACTCCTCAACTGTCACCCTACGCTGAAGGACTCCTCAACTGTCACCCTACGCTGAAGGACTCCTCAACTGTCACCCTACGCTGAAGGACTCCTCAACTGTCACCCTACGCTGAAGGACTCCTCAACTGTCACCCTACGCTGAAGGATTCCTCAACTGTCACCCTACGCTGAAGGATTCCTCAACTGTCACCCTACGCTGAAGGACTCTTCAACTGTCACCCTACGCTGAAGGACTCCTCAACTGTCACCCTACGCTGAAGGACTCCTCAACTGTCACCCTACGCTGAAGGACTCCTCAACTGTCACCCTACGCTGAAGGACTCCTCAACTGTCACCCTACGCTGAAGGACTCCTCAACTGTCACCCTACGCTGAAGGACTCCTCAACTGTCACCCTACGCTGAAGGACTCCTCAACTGTCACCCTACGCTGAAGGAATCCTCAACTGTCACCCTACGCTGAAGGAATCCTCAACTGTCACCCTACGCTGAAGGAATCCTCAACTGTCACCCTACGCTGAAGGAATCCTCAACTGTCACCCTACGCTGAAGGAATCCTCAACTGTTACCCCACGCTGAAGGAATCCTCAACTGTTACCCTACGCTGAAGGAATCCTCAACTGTTACCCTACGCTGAAGGAATCCTCAACTGTGGCTACACTGAAGGAATCCTCAACTGTGGCTACACTGAAGGAATCCTCAACTGTGGCTACACTGAAGGAATCCTCAACTGTGGCTACACTGAAGGAATCCTCAACTGTGGCTACACTGAAGGAATCCTCAACTGTTACCCTACACTGAAGGAATCCTCAACTGTTACCCTACACTGAAGGAATCCTCAACTGTTACCCTACACTGAAGGAATCCTCAACTGTGGCTACACTGAAGGAATCCTCAACTGTGGCTACACAGGAAACTTGGATCACAAGGACAGCATAATAAGGTATGTGCAATGTTTTCTTATTGTAACAAAGCACCCATTAGCCTATATGGGTTGATACATTTGATCTGAGTTGAAATTGTGTTTTAAATTCCATTATTCTTACATTACAACAACCCACAATTTGTGTCAACTGATTTCATTTATTATGTTTCAAACAAATTGGTTTTTAGAGTACATTATCATGACCATCATACAAGAGCACCAAGGTTTCTGCAGTAAGATATGCAAATCTCAATGAATATCGATGTCTATCCTTTTCCTTTTGTAAAGAGCTATTTTGCTACATGCAATCACAAAACGTACAGCGATGCTTCAGCAGCTGAGTGAAGGCCTTGAAGTCTACATCCTAATTGAGGTCATGCAGAAGAAACCGAAGGAATGTCTCAATCTCTTTGTGATTGGGGATGATGACATGGTAATTAACTGTGCTGTTTAATATTCTGATTGTTATTTATGGGGTCCTGGTTTTGGTCAGTGACCTGTGTATCAGAAATATAGTGAAAGTAATGTATGTCTTGGAATTCATTGTCTAGGTTGATGCACACTACAAAATCTCAAACCTGGCCCCAGAGATGAGTGAAAGTGGTTCTCCAAAACAAAAGGAGACAGAAATATTTCTTTCAAGATTTCCTCCAAGAACTTGATGGTAATGTTAGGGTTCGTTTCTTACGTCCTTCTTTGTCAATCATTGGTTCATTGGTGAAATTAGCATTATGACAATATCTTTAATTAAATCATTCAAAAACCTTTATTAATGCAATTGCAGACAGAAGTTGACAAACAGGAACATAGCACGCATGTTTCCGAGTAAGTTCTGCATCAAACAAAAGGTCTCAAGTTGTTTTATTAAACCGAAGTCCCGCCTTAGTGATGTCACTGCCTATATCATCATCCTCTACTCCTGGGACCAAAACCATGCCTACAAAGCTGTATAAACAGGGCCTTTATTGTTAGCTAAACACTTAGCAGTAAATGTCCCCTTCCCCCAAAGTTGACCCATTGTGGAATGTTTACCTAGTCTTATCTCCTTCACTCCCCTGCAGAGTTCTGTCTAAGGGCCTCTTTATCATGAGGCAGAGAGAGAATTAAAATACAAATGTAGAACAATACTAAACTTCTACAATGAATATATCTATTGTTAATCAGTAGTCTAAAACCCTGTAACTGTAAGGAAGGAGGGGTCTTTTAACCCCTCCCCTTCTATTAATAAAACATAAGCATAATACATTATTCTAATACACCAAACATTTGGGTACAACCCTTTTTATGACCCCAAGGTGAACCCGACAGTATGTATTGTTTGCATGTTTGTACTCGTGCTTACTCCCTGTTTTTGTTACTGTAGTATCTAATGTTTTTCTCTTTAAACTCAAATGAGCTGCTCCATAGTAATGATGTCAATGTAACGCTTTAAACTGTTATTTTGTTTTCAGTTTATATTGCACTGACCGCTTATACATTTGTCCCCCCCCACATATCAATATGCTAAACCAGATGGGAAATTGAGCCTGTCTGTGGCTGAAGACAATGGAGAGAAAGAAGACAGTGGAGAGAAAGAAGACAATAGAGAACCACTTTCTGTTCCCAGTGTAATGCAGTGGCTGACAGGGCAGCCACACACACCTGCTTGTCTCAGAGAGAGAAAAGTTAAGGATAGTGGTCATTTTGGACCACTCATGTCTACAACGCATGCCGAACCACACTGTTTGTTACCTTGTTGTTAGTACATACACCAAAACGATAACATTTCCCACAGCCCTCTGAGAGATTACGATGCATTTAAATCAAACACTGAAACAACAATCAAATACGGTGCAAGGTTTGATAGAGTGTAGCTGAAAGACTACTCAATTTAGCTGACTAATAATCCACATACAGTACATTATGTTCCTGTGTAAAGAAGTCAAATCTTTCTTGCTTTATTTTGGGGTTAATGCTTAAATATACACCCTTGACAACTGTGATTTAGAAAATGTTTTTTATTAACCTCTTACTACTCAACATTCATAGAAGGATGGTAGACTGCAGCGATAGCTCAGAGGTCTAAACACTGGAGGGATGAATGGACTATTGGAAATAGTCAGAGAGACTGATATAGTATTTGGGCTTTTGTAAAGTTTTTGCATTATGTTTTATACACTGGTCCTACGCTATACCTTCAAACACCAAAACCTTAGGTGGCTCCATTGCTAGTAAAGAGTGTTACACTGTATCAACAAAATGTGTGTTTTGTAACATCCTAGTCCATGGGAATTATGTAATTGAAATGACATACAATTCACTAATTTTCTGGTCCTTGCCAACATACAGTGTTCCAGATGTACTGCAACTACTTTAGTATATCATCGGTTCTCTCCCCTTTAATATGTGATTCTTTCTGTTTTTATTCTTTATTTTGTTTAACAAGTGCCTGAAGCTGTTCTATATACAGTTGACCTATGGTGGCCAAAGACTCCATTTTAGTATAGTGTACACCAAGTGGTGTAGAATACAAGTATATAAACTTTATCCAAATGCAATGTAATAGACCAATTTATCTCCGGGCTTGACGTCTATCTCATTGAGAGATTCTTTAAGCTAGCATTATACACAAGTAAAGGTGCTAGGTCTGTCTTTATGTTATTCATTTGTAGTACTGTATCCTGTTTATTCAGTGGTCTCCAACTTGACCTCTGGAGCTCAGAAATGATGAAGATAACACTGAGACAGTGCCACTCTGTTAGACAGGAATTTGGTGCTGAAGTACAATAATACTTTACAAGTCCTTTTGATTACCCAAGGTTCATTTGTATGCAGCGAGGGATGGACGGTTTTATTAAAATGTACATTTAAGGGATTTTTCAGTTGCTAATTTTTATATTTTGACATGACAAAGTTGTGTATTTGTGGATCTACTGTATTGGTGTTTACATAATTGTACTAACCACCGTTCACTGAGCTCTGTGTCACTTTAGCATTGTTATGTCATTGCCTGCTTTTGATTTTCATGTTAAGACACTGGATGTCATGTACCACTAACTGTAAAGGTGACAGCTCGATAAATTATATGGGGAGAGAAAGTCACCTCAGGAGCCTTTATGACACCTATGGATTCTTGGACTCTTCTGTAATTGGATAGTGTTTTATTGATCACTGCATTATTAGAACGTACTATAGATTCACCTCTGAACTTGGAACCCGTTTGCTGTATGTCCAATGGTAGTGCCGTGAACATGTTACAATTATTCACGTGATTATTTTGACACTGTTATACTACATAATGTTGATTGTTACATGGTATTTATCAGTTTTATATGTTCAAATGTTGGGTTTGTTTTTAGAGAGAAGTGTCAATTAACAAAGATGCTTTGTGGAAAATAAATACCATTGGTTTACAATAAGTCTAATTACATTTCATAAAAGCTCTTTTCAATGAATGAAACGAGTTTGTTTACATCATACCAATTAAGCGGTGCCGTTTTCTTTTCTAGCAAAAGATATACACATTTTTGCCATTGTCAAGAGGGGCACTGGGGCTAAAACAATATCCTCCATAGTGTGGGAGGACTGCACCTAAAAAGGCTGGAGACTCATAACTAATTGAAGAGCATGCACGTATATGTCCAGACCAAAGGATGAGGAGTCAGTGGTAGGGGTCACTTGACGTTGCAGCTCAGCATTCTCAGTAGACAGGGGGCATGGGATGGCTGGAACAATGACCCCATTATCAGTGTTTCCAGATTATCCTCCTGATAAAGCAGGTCCTCCACCTGCTGAATCTTGAATGCTCAAAATAAACAAATAGTGACGATAAATTTATACGAAGATCTGTCAAGCCATTCACATCACAGACACATACCTCTGCATAGTCTGGCTCAGACACAGGTGTTTGGAGCATTCCAATATGCCACAGCTGATGAGGTGTCAGGTTCACCTCTGTGCTTAAAGGGTGATTATTCCAAATCTCTGAAATGCTGCAGATCTGCCCGCAGACGAGGTAGGAACACATGTCCCACACAGAAGAGGCAGATAGAATTCTACAGGTCAAGGTTGCCTTCTTCCTCCAAACTATGCAGCAAGTTATAGTACTGACATGTCACAGCACTCCAAATATCTCTCCATAAGCGTTCCACTCATCAACCCGAGAACACCTTCCCCACAATAAAGCATGGTGGTGGCAGCATCATGCTGTGGGGATGTTTTTCATTGGCAGGGACTAGGAAACTGGTCAGAATTGAAGGAATAATGGATGGCACTAAATACAGGGAAATTCTTGAGGGAAACCTGTTTCAGTCTTCCAGAGATTTGAGACTGGGATGGAGGTTCACCTTCCAGCAGGACAATGACCCTAAGCACACTGCTAAAGCAACACTCGAGTGGTTTAAGGGGAAACATTTAAATGTCTTGGAATGGGGGAGATAAAGCCCAGACCTCAATCCAATTGAGAATCTGTGGTATGACTTAAAGATTGCTGTACACCAGTGGAACCCATCCAACTTGAAGGAGCTGGAGCAGTTTTGCCTTGAAGAATGGTCAAAAATCCCAGTGGCTAGATGTGCCAAGCTTATAGAGACATACCCCAAGAGACTTGCAGCTGTAATTGCTGCAAAATAGATGGCTCTACAAAGTATTGACTTTGGGGGATGAATAGTTATGCACACTCAAGTTCTGTTTTTTGTCTTATTTCTTGTTTTCTTCACAAGAAAAAATATTTTGCATCTTCAAAGTGGTAGGCATGTTGTGTAAATCAGATGTTACAAACCCCCCAAAAATCTATTTTAATTCCAGGTTGTAAGGCAACAAAATACGAAAAATACAAAGGGATTGAATACTTTGCAAGCCACTGTATTCTTATTCATCCCTTTACATTTGTGTTTATAAGGCAGTCGTTGTGAATTTGCTAGATTACTTATTAGATATTACTGCACTGTCGGAACTAGAAGCACAAGCATTTCGCTACACTTGCATTAACATATGTATGTGACCAATAAAATTTTATTTGATCATGTACTGAACAGCAAGTTGTGATCATTGTCCATTTGATAAGGTTTAATGGGTATACAGCCATATACTGATTACCACAGCAGTGCTATAACTTTAATAGTGTAATCTATCCTTCTATATCTTACCCTAACTACAGTATAAAAGTACTATAACTATAACAGTGTCATCTATCCCTCTATACCTGACCCTAACTACAGTATAAAAGTGCTATAACTTTAATAGTGTCATCTATCATTCTATAGCTGACCATAACTACAGTATAAAAGTACTGTAACTATAACAGTGTCATCTATCCCTCTATCCCCGACACTAACTACAGTATAAAAGTGATCTAACTATAATAGTGTCATCTATCCCTCTGCCTTTGAACCATAAAGGTGGACTAACATTTAAACTAAAACAAATTTAAAAAGAAACAAAAATGAAAGTAAAAACTTGAAGCTTCAGGTTACAAGACTCTGCAAACTAAAACAGATACCAGATCAAACAGAGCACAACACACATCTATCATTAAATATAAAACCTGTCAAACTAAAAGAAAACCAATGAAAAGCCACATTGGTATAGAAATCAAATAGTTAAATTGAGGAGCTGAAGTAACCTTGGTCACCTCACATACTTTTCCGTGTTTTTCTTTGTATTGAAGGTGGAGTTGATAGTGTGTCTGTCAGAGGTCAGGAATCAGAGGGAGGTGGAGAAGGAGGTGCAGGAGAAGAGCCAGCAGATAGACCGGATAGAAGTGGAGTTCCACAGGCTTAGAGATGCCAGCCCTGGGTGGGGTCCTGAACATGGAGGGTTCCTAGCCCTGTTGGACAGAGAAGCAACTCAATCTGAGACAGACTGATAATGGAATTTATATGTTTAAATTAATGATTAGATTATTCCACCCTGAAAACATATAATATCTGTACAATATGTCTTTTTGTATCTTAAACACAGACTGTCTGAGCAAAATTCGGTGCCGACCTGACTAGAGATTTGGGAGAGGACAGGGAGTTCTGCTCAAGGTCCCCCTAATCTTTGTCGGCTGGGTAGTGATACAGTATGTGCGTAGGATACCTACTGTTTGTGTGTGGAAGTATGTGCGCAGCTATAAAATTGATGTTTTTGTATTCTTGACTTTAGAACGTTCTCTGAATAAACTATACTAGCCTATTGACTAATTATTATTATACTACCCATGGTCTTATAAACCTCGGGGATTAGTCAAAGCTATTGATTGTTAGTAATTAGTAATTATCATTGGGATTGAAAATTCTCTTGACACAGACACCAAGCCATACAGAATGAGGTTAACCCTTAGTAAACTCATCAGAGTTAGGAATTCATTATTTGTTAACATTTGAATTATATAGGCTGCATGTAATGTTATCGTTTGGTATAAGACCTAAAACGGATCTAATCTTGCATGGGGGCCTTGTCTGAGTCTTAGAACATGGCCACAAACACAGCTCTTCAGATATATAGAGAATGCTGTGAACAGTGAGGAGGACGACAACAGAGTGTCACTTACTGAACAGATGAGAGAAGTGGAGAGAACCAACCAACCACTGATGAGGGAGTTAGAGGAGGCCAGGAATAATCATGTGATCTCTTCTGGTGTGTTCACATGGAGATACAGTATCAAACACAGCTTTAGAGCCTAAACTGGGGGAGGATGAGCCCCCAATCCTCAATCAACCCTTAGTTCTCACCCTCTGAGATCTGAAAGGTTTGGATAGGTGTGAACAATCCTGTCAATTAAAGGTGAAACTTGTGTTGTATGTTATCCCAATCAATACTGTACTCTGCAGGTACAGTGAGTTCCTTGTGTAGAACTCTGTCCATAAAGGAAGGAGAGTTGATCACTGCTAAAGGCCAGCAGGATGAGTTGAGACAGCAGCTGAAGAACCAGTTTGACCAGCTACAGGTCATGTCCAGGAAGGTAGTGAAGGACAGGTTAGTCCAGCTATAGACCATATCCAGGAAGGTACAGTATGAACAGTAGGATCATGCATTGAGCGGGTAGATTTGTAGATGAGGCTGTATGTGTGAATCAGACCTGGGTCATATATCTTTAAATACTACAGCTGCTCATGATTTAGCTTAACTGGCAGGTAGAGTTTGCCCTTTTGGGACTATTCAGTTGTTTCCATTGTGTCTAAATATAGCACACACACGTTATATTCAGTTCACCTGTTTACATGACGGTATGAGGAACTAACTCATGGTAATGGAGGAGGAGAATGACACCCTGATGCAGGTTGCGACACACCTTTCCTGTTACTTCATCAGATAAATGTGTTTATACGCTACACTTCCTCTTAAAGAGACAAAGTTAGAAAGCCTGGCTCACGGTTAGGAAACCTAAATACTTGTGTGTCTTTGTAATGTACACTAGAATATAATACAGCATATCTACCATATGTGCTGTTGGAAACTTGCTGTGTTTGTGACTGTTACAATTAGAGCAAGCTGAAAGTGAAAGTTAAGTCAAACTTGAAAAAACACTCTTTCTAACCACAGAACAGAAGTGTTCCAACCCCTGCCTCTCCAGTCTGAAACATGGTTACGCCTCTTTCTGCTTGAGTCAGGTTTTTTGTGGTTCTAAGAGAGAAGCCTTGCAAAGTTCTTAATGACACCAAAATACATTATAGTGTGATTGTTACGTTCACGAGTTTCTGTGTTGTAGTTGGTGTATTTGAGTATGTGTGTTTCAGGAGATGGCTTCCTGAATTCTCCCCAAGCAGCTGATTGGTCAGCCCCATTGATGATTGGAGCTGACCCCGCCCCCTCGTCAAGTTACAGCTGTATCCGATTAGACTCCTTCTGAAGCTATATAAAAGCCAGTGTTCTGTTCAGGAGAAAAAGAATGCAGAGAGAGGGAGATCATAACTGAGAGATTGATTGTGATAGAGGGTTTGATTGTAATATCCTGAGATCATTGCTGAGAGAGGGATCATTGCGGAGGGTTATATCATATGCTGGTTGTGTTCTCAGAGAGATCATTGCTGAGAGAGAAGGCTGATGGCTGTGGGTTATTTACTGTGTTAGTTGTTGCTGGGCGCAGCTTTGGTATGTTCTGTGTTAGTTTGTTGCTCAGTCAGATAGAGCTTATTTGATGTCCTGTGTTTCTCAGTTTGTTTGTGTAATTGTTTAATATTCTGTTTCATTTGTTCCCAGGGGGGAAGGGGAAGGCACCTAGGGAGTGCTTAGGCAAGAGGCCCGCGGGCATACATATACCTGTAGTATATTCACTGTCTAGGCACACTAGGTAAGACCTGGGCGGACCACCCCCTGTATTTCGGTTAGCGTTCCAGGTGGTGCTAAATTAGGTAAGTAGTGGGTAGGCATGTGAGGTAGGAGGGGCTTTGGATATTTACGTTCTTTGGTTCCGTCCAGCCCCTTTTCCCCATATTACCGTGTGAAGGAATACATTCCTAGTAAATGGTCAATTCTCTGCCTTTTGTCATCCTTACTCGCACCTACAGTCCATACCTCTTTCACTTCACGGAGAGTTGAGTTGTAGCAGGGTGTTGCGTTCCCTCTTCATAGAGGCGTGCTTAACAGTGATGTAACTTGTTCATGGGTGTCTAAGAAAATAGACTAGTGCATTGATGAAGCATTCCTTGACATAAATGAGAAACTTCAACGATTGGCAGGTAATGTTAATGAAAGGGTTTAGATAATGTATCTCCAACAACACAGGGCTTACATCTGGTCACTGGATAGGTTGTACTGCCCTCTAGTGTCAGTAGTATTAACAGACATGAACTAAGTCTGAGAGGGTGGTATGAGGGCCCGACGTCCACAGGTGGGGGTTGTGCTTACAGCCCAACACCGTGCAGGACGTTTGGCATTTGCCAGAGAACACCAAGATTGGCAAATTCGCCACTTGTGCCCTGTGCTCTTCACAGATGAAAGCAGGTTCACACTGAGCACATGTGACAAGAGTCTGGAGACGCTGTGGAGAACGTTCTGCTGCCTGCAACATCCTCCAGCATGACCGGTTTGGCGGCGGGTCAGTCATGGTGTGGGGTGGCATTTCTTTGTGGGGCCGCACAGCCCTCCATGTGCTCGCCAGAGGTAGCCTGACTGCCATTAGGTACCGAGATGAGATCCTCAGACCCCTTGTGAGACCATATGCTGACACATGCACATTTGTGGCCTGCTGGAGGTCATTTTGCAGGGCTCTGGCAGTGCTCCTCCTTGCACAAAGGCGGAGGTAGCGGTCCTGCTGCTGGGTTGTTGCCCTCCTACGGCCTCCTCCACGTCTCCTGATGTACTTACTGGCCTGTCTCCTGGTATCGCCTCCATGCTCTGGACACTACGCTGACAGACACAGCAAACCTTCTTGCCACAGCTCGCATTGATGTGCCATCCTGGATGAGCTGCACTACCTGAGCCACTTGTGTGGGTTGTAGACTCCGTCTCATGCTACCACTAGAGTGAAAGCACCGCCAGCATTCAAAAGTGACCAAAACATCAGCCAGGAAGCATAGGAACTGAGAAGTGGTCTGTGGTCACCACCTGCAGTACCACTCCTTTATTGGGGGTGTCTTGCTAATTGCCTATAATTTCCACCTTTTGTCTATTCCATTTGCACAACAGCATGTGAAATTTATTGTCAATCAGTGTTGCTTCCTAAGTGGACAGTTTGATTTCACAGAAGTGTGATTGACTTGGAGTTACATTGTGTTGTTTAAGTGTTCCCTTTATTTTTCTGAGCAGTGTATATCTGTTTTGAATAGTCTGCACACTAGTGAGTCCGTGGTAACAAAATAAGTTAATTATTTAGAAAGAGCATGCATCCGGTCACTGGCTAGGTGGCAGTAGCATGTAGCAGTGGCATTAACAGATATTAACTAAGACTAAACATGAAGCATCTGAATTCAATGTAAAAGAAAGGGTTTAGATAAAATATCTCCAGCAACACAGGGCTTACATCCGGTCACTGTCTAGGTTGTACCGCCCTCTACTGTCAGTAGCATTAACAGATATGATCTAAGTCTAATGTCAATCCAATATCAATCCAAATAAATTGTCATTGATCCACTAATTGTGATCTTCTAGGTTGTAGTCCAGCTGCCTGAGGAAGTGTCCCAGAGGAAACAGGAAGAAGCTGAGGTTAAAGGTCAGACGAAGCAGCTCAGCCGGACGCTGAAAGTGGAGAGGCCTAAGTCTGCCAGGAGACCATTGACTCTCTGAACCTGCAGAGCATCAGCACCCTAGTGGCCCTGGAGTAGATAAAGACCAGGGTATGACTGACCTCTCTCCTCATTCATAGTCATCTGGAGTAGATAAAAACCAGGGTATGACTGACCTCTCTCCTCATTTATAGTCATCTGGAGTAGATACAGACCAGGGTATGACTGACTTCTCTTCTCATTTATAGTAATCTGGAGTAGATAAAGACCAGGGTATGACTGACTTCTCTCCTCATTTATAGTCATCTGGAGTAGATACAGACCAGGGTATGACTGACTTCTCTTCTCATTTATAGTCATCTGGAGTAGATACAGACCAGGGTATGACTGACTTCTCTTCTCATTTATAGTCATCTGGAGTAGATACAGACCAGGGTATGACTGACCTCTCTCCTCATTTATAGTCATCTGGAGTAGATGCAGACCAGGGTATGACTGACCTCTCTCCTCATTCATAGTCATCTGGAGTAGATACAGACCAGGGTATGACTGACCTCATTCATAGTCATCTGGAGTAGATACAGACCAGGGTATGACTGACCTCTCTCCTCATTCATAGTCATCTGGAGTAGCTACAGACCAGGGTATGACTGGCCTCTCTCCTCATTCATAGTCCTTATCATGCTGTCACCGTAAGCAATGATGTAGTAACCAATGATGTAGTTATAAAAAGAACAGAAAGACCTGGACACTGTATATACACACCTACTCATTCATGAGGTTCTTTATTTTTACTATTTTCTACATTGTACAATAATAGTGAAGACATCAAAACTATGAAATAACACATATGGAATCACATAGTAACCAAAAAGTGTTAAACAAATCCAAATATAGTTTATATTTGAGATTCCTCAAAGTAGCCACCCTTTGCCTTGATGACAGCTTTGCACACTCTTGGCATTCTCTCAACCAGCTTCATGAAGTAGTCATCTGGAGTGTGCCTTGTTAATTTGTGGAATTTATTTCCTTCTTAATGCATTTGAGCCAATCAGTTGTGTTGTGACAAGGTAGGGGTGGTATACAGAAGATAGCCCTATTTGGTAAAATACCATGTCCATATTATGGCAAGAACAGCTCAAATAACCAAAGAGAAATGACAGTCCTTCATTACTTTAAAACATGAAGGTCAGTCAATACGGAACATTTTGAAAGTTTCTTCAAGTGCAGTCGCGAAAACCATAGAGCGCTTTGATGAAGCTGGCTCTCATGAGGACCGACACAGGAAAGGCAGATCCAGAGTTAACTCTGCTGCAGAGGATAAGTACATTAGAGTTAACCAGCCTCAGAAACTGCAGCCCAAATAAATGCTTCAGAGTTCAAATCTCAACATCAACTGTTCAGAGGAGACTACGTGAATCATGCCTCCATGGTCGAATTTCTGCAAAGAAACCACTACTAAAGGACACCAATAAGAAGACTTGCTTGGGCCAAGAAACACAAGCAATGGACATTAGACCAGTGCATCCTGCACCAGTAATCTGTGTCTCAAGATATTATCAAGTCCCATTTGAAGTTCCATAGTCTGGGCTGACAGACGTTGTGGTCCTGAAGTTATGAACACATTTGACTTTCCCCTGGGAAGAGGGGAAACAGCTTCTAAATCTGTTTTCTAGCAAGGTGAAGCTAATTTATACTCATCACATGGTCCTTTCCATTTTAGACCAGTCTGTAGGCTGTAGGCAGAAGCTGATATGTTTCCGCCCTCCCGAAGCATCTTACCAGTGGCACCCACACAAAAAGCTAGCTATTTGCTGACACAAGTGGGAACAGTTCAGGCTGAGGAGTAAGTTTCAAACATCCCCATATGATACAAAGACACAGTGGTCCTCTCCCAACAGGTATCTAGAAGTCATATTCTTCTTACTGGAGGTTGGGTTACAAAGTGTTTTTCATTTCTTTACTCTACAATTGAATGTGGTGTAGAATCCTGTTTTTATATCAACCAGATTCTACAATATCACATTTAACATGTAGTGTTAAGATACACTATAGATGGCTGGACCAGCCAGCCAGTGGACCACAGATTACAGAATGTGGAGTCCCTGACTGATGGGGGCTTGAATCTGGGGAGAGAAGTCATTTGAAATTGATCAGTAATTCATTTACATTCTGGACAATGTTTTGTAGTACAATAGCTTGTCCTATATTCTTGTATAATATCATTGGTCTTAGCATTGATGACTTGATAAAGTAATATACCATATACATTTACTCATAAATATGTTTGAAATTCTTTTAACGCATAAAAACTATTCTGTACATATTTTGAAAACCTTGACGGTGTGCCTTACCGTTTCCAGTTCCCACAGACAGCATTGGTATTTCCTGATCTGGGGATGCCTATCAAATGGAATCAGAAATTAGTTAAACACATTGGGCCAGTTTCCCGGACAGATATCACACTCAGTCCTGGACTAAGAAGCGCATTCAATGAAGATTTTCCATTTAAAATGCTTTCTATTCCAAAACTAGGCATAATCTCTGTCTGGGAAACTGGCCCAATAAATTAAAATGTCAGTCAGAAGAAAGCACAAAGTAGTACAATGTGATGAAAGATATTCATAGATTTCCAAACATACCTGTGTAGGTTTTTGAGGGTCTATAAAAAAGACAGATGTCTAATATTGTAATAAACATACCATGTAACCATGACGATAACAAACAGTAGTAATCTAGATTATGAGAAGTAGAACATGTAGCATTCACAGAGTAAACTGAATTTCACAGGCAAGGAAAACAATGAATGGTACAAATACAATTCCAGTCATCTTACCGAAGTTTTGTCTTGTTCTCACTATTTCTATTTTTCTCATAAATAAACAAACACCAGCTATGGTGGCTATCAGAAAAAAACATATGAGAACACCAGCTATGATTCCAACTGTGGGAAGTGAGGCTACTCCACATTCTGAATCCGACCAAGGAGTTCCTGGTTTTATTTCCAAGAATTCACATCTGTTAAAGACATAAATCGAGGTATGTTTTTTAAAATTTCTATTTGAGTATATTAATGTATTTATATCTTCAGGTGAATAAACTTTTGAACTAACTAATCATGTTCACACTTACTCTGTGTGTTGTTGACAAGATGTTAATGATCCATCTGAATAAGTTTTACCAGTACAGTCAGAACACACAGTATCTGTAGATGTTGTTCCTGCAGAAATACATGTTGAAATATTAATGAAAATTGCATTTGTTCCCTCCCTTTATTTTTAATTCCATAAACTGTAATGATTGTTCACACTGAAATTAACAACTTGACTCGATTGAATTATGACAACACAATTAGTATTATGAGTGAGACAGAAGACCAACCTGTGTGGCTGATGTATTGACCAGGTTCACAGCTGCTGTGTCTCTGGGCTGCTCTATCAATCAATCAATCAAGTTTATTTTATATAGCCCTTCGTACATCAGCTAATATCTCGAAGTGCTGTACAGAAACCCAGCCTAAAACCCCAAACAGCTAGTAATGCAGGTGTAGAAGCACGGTGGCTAGGAAAAACTCCCTAGAAAGGCCAAAACCTAGGAAGAAACCTAGAGAGGAACCAGGCTATGAGGGGTGGCCAGTCCTCTTCTGGCTGTGCCGGGTGGAGATTATAACAGAACTATGCCAAGATGTTCAAAAATGTTCATAAGTGACAAGCATGGTCAAATAATAATCATGAATAATTTTCAGTTGGCTTTTCATAGCCGATCATTAAGAGTTGAAAAACAACAGGTCTGGGACAGGTGGCGGTTCCATAACCGCAGGCAGAACAGTTGAAACTGGAATAGCAGCAAGGCCAGGCGGACTGGGGACAGCAAGGAGTCACCACGGCCGGTAGTCCCGACGTATGGTCCTAGGGCTCAGGTCCTCCGAGAGAAAGAAAGAGAGGAGAAAATTAGAGAGAGCCAAGATTTTCAAAATGTTCATAAATGACAAGCATGGTCAAATAATAATCAGGAATAAATCTCAGTTGGCTTTTCATAGCCGATCATTAAGAGTTGAAAACAGCAGGTCTGGGACAGGTAGGGGTTCCATAACCGCAGGCAGAACAGTTGAAACTGGAATAGCAGCAAGGCCAGGCGGACTGGGGACAGCAAGGAGTCACCACGGCCGGTAGTCCCGACGTATGGTCCTAGGGCTCAGGTCCTCCGAGAGAAAGAAAGAGAGAAGGAGAAAATTAGAGAGAGCCAAGATTTTCAAAATGTTCATAAATGACAAGCATGGTCAAATAATAATCAGGAATAAATCTGTTGGCTTTTCATAGCCGATCATTAAGTGTTGAAAACAGCAGGTCTGGGACAGGTAGGGGTTCCGTAACCGCAGGCAGAACAGTTGAAACTGGAATAGCAGCAAGGCCAGGCGGACTGGGGACAGCAAGGAGTCATCATGCCCGGTAGTCCTGACGTATGGTCCTAGGGCTCAGGTTCTCAGAGAGAGAGAAAGAGAGAACGAGAGAATTAGAGAGAGCATACTTAAATTCACACAGGACACTGGATAAGACAGGAGAAGTACTCCAGGTATAACCAACTGACCCTAGCCCCCCGACACATAAACTACTGCAGCATAAATACTGGAGGCTGAGACAGGAGCGGTCAGGAGACACTGTGGCCCCATCCGAAGAAACCCCCGGACAGGGCCAAACAGGAAGGATATAACCCCACCCACTTTGCCAAAGCACAGCCCCCGCACCACTAGAGGGATATCTTCAACCACCAACTTACAATCCTGAGACAAGGCCGAGTATAGCCCACAAAGGTCTCCACCACAGCACAAACCAAGGGGGGGCGCCAACCCAGACAGGAAGATCACGTCAGTAACTCAACCCACTCAAGTGACGCACCCCTCCTAGGGACGGCATGAAAGAGCACCAGTAAGCCAGTGACTCAGCCCCTGTAATAGGGTTAGAGGCAGAGAATCCCAGTGGAGAGAGGGGAACCGGCCTGGCAGAGACAGCAAGGGCGGTTCGTTGCTCCAGAGCCTTTCCGTTCACCTTCACACTCCTGGGCCAGACTACACTCAATCATATGACCTACTGAAGAGATAAGTCTTCAGTAAAGACTTAAAGGTTGAGACCGAGTCTGCGTCTCTCACATGGGTAGGCAGACTGTTCCATAAAAATGGAGATCTATAGGAGAAAGCCCTGCCTCCCGCTGTTTGCTTAGAAATTCTAGGGACAATTAGGAGGCCTGCGTCTTGTGACCGTAGCGTACGTATTGGTATGTACGGCAGGACCAACTCGGAAAGATAGGTAGGAGCAAGCCCATGTAACGCTTTATAGGTTAACAGTAAAACCTTGAAATCAGCCCTTGCCTTAACAGGAAGCCAGTGTAGGGAAGCTAGCACTGGAGTAATATGATCAAATTTCTTGGTTCTAGTCAGGATTCTAGCAGCCATATTTAGCACTAACTGAAGTTTATTTAGTGCTTTATCCGGGTAGCCGGAAAGTAGAGCATTGCAGTAGTCTAACCTAGAAGTAACAAATGCATGGATTAATTTTTCTGCATCATTTTTGGACAGAAAATTTCTGATTTTTGCAATGTTACGTAGATGGAAAAAAGCTGTCCTTGAAACAGTCTTGATATGTTCGTCAAAAGAGAGATCAGGGTCAAGAGTAACGCCGAGGTCCTTCACAGTTTTATTTGAGACGACTTTACAACCATCAAGATGAATTGTCAGATTTAACAGAAGATCTCTTTGTTTCTTGGGACCTAGAACAAGCATCTCTGTTTTGTCCGAGTTTAAAAGTAGAACGTTTTCAGCCATCCACTTCCTTATGTCTGAAACACAGGCTTCTAGCGAGGGCAATTTTGGGGCTTCACCATGTTTCATTGAAATGTACAGCTGTGTGTCATCCGCATAGCAGTGAAAGTTAACATTATGTTTTCGAATAACATCCCCAAGAGGTAAAATATATAGTGAAAACAATAGTGGTCCTAAAACGGAACCTTGAGGAACACCGAAATGTACAGTTGATTTGTCAGAGGACAGACCATTCACAGAGACAAACTGATATCTTTCCGACAGGTAAGATCTAAACCAGGCCAGAACTTGTACGTGTAGACCAATTTGGGTTTCCAGTCTCTCCAAAAGAATGTGGTGATCGATGGTGTCAAAGGCAGCACTAAGGTCTAGTAGCACGAGGACAGATGCAGAGCCTCGGTCTGACGCCATTAAAAGGTCATTTACCACCTTCACAAGTGCAGTCTCAGTGCTATGATGGGGTCTAAAACCAGACTGAAGCATTTCGTATACATTGTTTGTCTTCAGGAAGGCAGTGAGTTGCTGCGCAACAGCTTTTTCTAAAAATTTTGAGAGGAATGTTAGATTCGATATAGGCCGATAGTTTTTTATATTTTCCGGGTCAAGGTTTGGCTTTTTCAAGAGAGGCTTTATTACTGCCACTTTTAGTGAGTTTGGTACACATCCGGTGGATAGAGAGCCGTTTATTACGTTCAACATAGGAGGGCCAAGCACAGGAAGCAGCTCTTTTAGTAGTTTAGTAGGAATAGGATCCAGTATGCAGCTTGAAGGTTTAGAGGCCATGATCATTTTCATCATTGTGTCAAGAGATATAGTACTAAAACACTTAAGTGTCTCTCCCGATCCCAGGCCCTGGCAGAGCTGTGCAGATCCAGGACAGCTAAGCCCTGGAGGAATACGCAGATTCAAAGAGGAGTCCGTAATTTGCTTTCTAATGGTCATGATCTTTTCCTCAAAGAAGTTCATGAATTTATTACTGCTGAAGTGAAAGCCATCCTCTCTTGGGGAATGCTGCTTTTTAGTTAGCTTTGCAACAGTATCAAAAAGAAATGTTGGATTGTTCTTATTTTCCTCGATTAAGTTGGAAAAGTAGGATGATCGAGCAGCAGTGAGGGCTCTTCGGTACTGCACGGTACTGTCTTTCCAAGCTAGTCGGAAGACTTCCAGTTTGGTGTGGCGCCATTTCCGTTCCAATTTCCTGGAAGCTTGCTTCAAAGCTCGGGTATTTTCTGTATACCAGGGAGCTAGTTTCTTATGACAAATGTTTTTCGTTTTTAGGGGTGCAACTGCATCTAGGGTATTGCACAAGGTTAAATTGACAACCACCTCTACAACCATCCTTAGTTGGGTCTAGACAGTAGAACCCCTCCAGTGTCCCACAGACAGTGTCTGATGAAGGTCTACATGGCTGCTTTACCTTCAAACCCAAACCTATAGAGAGAAAACATGTCACTTGGTATCTGAAGCTAAATGTAAAGTCTGTTGTATTTCATTAAAACAACAGCTGATATAGTAAAGTAGCTCAGTGTTTATGCCCAGAACAAAGAATTCTCACCTGGATCACATGTGGTACAGTTGTTGCATGTTGTTTTACCACTGGGCTCTTCAAGGAATGTGGAGTCAATACAGGGAACACAGGAAGGTATACTTGTAGATTTAGTACAATGACTATGTACACAATATCCTGTTGAAAAGAAAAACAGAAAATAATTATGTTTTGGTATTATTATCATAATTATTAGTTATTATAATTAACCCTTCATAAAAATACACAAGGTCCTTACCAGGCCTACACATTCTGCAATATCTATCACCTATTTTATACATGGCTGGATCATATGTGGAACAGGGGTCAACGTTTAGAAGTAGAAAGTTATATGCATCTGCAGAGAAGAAATATAACATCAGCATACATTACATTTAAAGTTGTGACACCAAACCCAAGAGAACCTGTTATCTGCAAATTCAGTCAATAAATGTTACTGAAATGCATTTCTCTCCTCCATGTTTTATCTACAAGGTTTCAGTAAAATTGAAACTAAGACTATATAGTAGGCTAATAATAACTCTGATTCATATTTCATAAAGGAAATATTTACATTGATCATTTGTTTTTAAACAAGACAAGCCACAAATCAGAAATGGTTCACTTACAGTCCATGTGAAGGTTTCAAACTGTGCCATGGTTCCTCAATCCTCTCCAACTCACTGGAAGACCCACACACTGGATTTGTGACGTTCTTAGGAGTTTTGAAGTATTGAGATGAACTGACCTGTAGACTTAATGTATTTTAGTACCTGTACTGTATAGTAAGAATAGTTCAATTATATTCTGCATAAATATTGCATACACTGCCCAGTTAATAAATATAATATAGTAATGTACGTTGAGTTATCAGTCACCAGTCACCATCAGTAATGTACCCCTGAGTTATCAGTCACCACCATCAATGTGAATAAAACTGAACTGAATCATAATAAAATATAATAACCTTTCAAAATGTAAATGGTGAGATCTTGCTGAATTGAATGACTGAAAAATAACTGTAATAAGCTAATTATCAACTGAGAAATTGGCAAATAGTTAGAGAATGGTGCCCTCTTGTGGTGAAGTAGCCTTGTACATGGAGCAATGTCCGTTCTACCAAAGACAGCACAGTATGAAGACAGACTATAACTGCTTCACCAATAGAAATCCTCGATCACACTTGTAGGTGATGTCATGGCCATTCATGCATAGAAACAAGTAATCGGGTCTGTTATCTCGAGACGATCTGCGCATGTGCAAGCCGTCAAATCAAAGACACTTTCGATATAAAGTCGTTTTTGAAAAAAATATAAACGTGTCAGTTAATCACTTTCACTGGGTTGGAGTAATAACATGTTCAACTAAAGTTTCAAGGTTTTACTTTCTTTTTTGTTTCTATTCAATTTTAGTCAACTAAGAGGGTTTTAAGGCAGAGGGATAGATGACACTGTTAAAGTTAGAGCACTGCTGGGTTAATCAGTATATGGCTGTATACCCATTAAACCTTGTAAAATGAACAAAGGTCACAACTTGTTGTTCAGTACATGTATGAGTGCATGATTATTGTACACGCTCATAGCACTCAAATATACACTGAGTGTACAGAACAGCCTCAATTCGTCGGGACATGGACTCTACAAGGTGTCGAAAGCGTTCCACAGGGTTGCTGGCCCATGTTGACTCCAATGCTTCCCACAGTTGTGTCAAGTTGGCTGGATGTCCTTTGGCTGGTGGACCATTTCTGATACACAGGGAAACTATTGTGTAAAAAAACCCAGCAGCGTTGCAGTTCTTGACAAAACGGTGCGCCTGACACCTACTACCATACCCCGTTCAGAGGCACTTAACCCTGGTCATTCGGTTGAAAAACGTTTCTTAAACAGCAGCTAACGGAACAAAACAGGGATAAATATTCTTGAATTTGTCCAATAGAAACTCTTGTTTGCAGTTGTTTGGACTATTGATTACACCCTAGATCAGCTAGATGCAGGCAAGAGTGTGCAAGGCCGCATTGAATGTGTCACTGTCTGTCACCTTGATTTCTCGACTTGTGCACCTACTTTGCTACAACCTAGCCTACGATTAAAAGTTTACAATCTCATGATGGGTATAGGGATAATTTGAGTATTATGTAGTAGCCTAAACCTAGCCTAGCCTGTTACATTGAGCTGGGTGAATGGAATATGAATGACAGTCATGAATATGCTGTAATATAAATAAGGCCATGCTCATTAAAATAAATCGTCCTCCCTAATCTTAAACGGCACTGATCACCACTGCCTTCCATCCTTCATTGAGGTATAAATGACAGGTGAAACCCATGTGGAGCCAATTCACCTGTCCAATCAGTAAGTCTTCAAGGAAGGATGCACTTTTTAAAGGAATGTCAATATAATCCTTCTCACTTGGAATCTCTAAAGAAATTAATAATTGTTTTGGAATTTAGTCAATAATACACATCTGAAATATCAGGAGGTTCATTATACAGATTAACTCAACTGACCTACTCACACCCTTGCAGTTTTCACATTTTTGCTTCATTCAATAGCATTTTTACAATTTAGCTAATGTCATTGGGACACTTGTACATAAAACACTAAGAAAGTTAGCTGGCCTAATTGTATTCATTTTATTGCAGATCCTCTACTTATTAATCCCAAGAGGGGACATTACACTTACAGCAACAATAGGCTGAGCACTGATGGTGGTGAAACAATCACAACCCATGACTTACAGAAAATCAAAAGGAATCAATAGAATAGACTATAAACCCATGGAATCAAAAACATCAATACATTATCAATGCAATGAATAATGTGCAACGTATAATACAATACCTACAAAATACACAAAAGGAACTGTACAATACAAATAACTATACAATCAAGGTGAAAAATCTGTCGATGTGTCCTTGAGCAAGGCACTTAAACCTAATTTACTCCAGGGGCAGAGTACTCCTATGGCGGACCCTGTAAAACAACACATTTCACAGCACGTATCCCAGTGTGACAATAAAATATATATTTTAGGAGGATCGTAAGAATAGAACTGTTTACAGAACATTTGTCCCGTTGCTATGCATCAGGGCTCCCGAGTGGTGCAGCGATCTAAGGCACTGCATCCCAGTGCAAGAGTCGCCGCTACAGCCCCTGGTTCTAATCCAGGCTGTTTCCCATCCGGCCGTGATTGCGAGTCCCATAGGGCGGTGCACAATTGGCCCAGCATCGTCCGGGGTAGGCCGTCATTGTAAATAAGAATTTGTTCTTAACTGACTTGCCTAGTTAAATAAAAGTTTAACAAAATTTTAAAAATGGGTGACACTGGACATACACTGCACCATTGCCTCTTGATGTTTCCTCTGTGGGATTATACAAATCCATGGTCACTCAACAAATGGAGTCCATTTTTTCCCCATACCAGTGTCCAGGAAATCTAATTTGTATGTCCTTTGCACAGTTTCTTTTCTTTTTCTTCTTGTAGTAGTTACTATCACTACTGCTGCTATCACAGCTAGTAACACCACCCCCACCACAGCATATATTATTTCTATGGGAGGGGAGGTCTGTGGTCCACATTCAGAGTCGGACCAATGAGTTCCAGGTTTAATTTGCTGAAGCTTCAAGGTATCACATCTATAATAAGAGAAATAGACCACTGATAAATCGACAATTTAGTCATCCAACTTTCAGTTCTACATTATGAAAACTGTTCGCATATTGCAGTATTTGACGCAAATAACCATTTGCATGAGCCACACTTACTGTGTGTGTGGCTGGCAGGATGTAAATGATCCATCTGAATAGGTATCACCAGTACAGTCAGAACACACAGTATCTGTAGATGTTGTTCCTGCACCAACACAGGGTGAAACTCATTAAGGATCCTAACTTGAGATGTGCTTAACTCATGACTGCATAAATCATGTACTGATATCAATGGAAGATTTGCATGAAGACCAACCTGTGTGGCTGATGTATTGACCAGGTTTACAGCTGCTGTGTCTCTGGGCTGCTCTACAACCATCCTTAGTTGGGTCTAGACAGTAGAACCCCTCCAGTGTCCCACAGACAGTGTCTGATGAAGGTCTACATGGCTGCTTTACCGTCAAACCAATGCCTGGGTCACAGTTGTTTGTGCACGGTATGCATGCAGTAAGACCATTGGGTTCATCAAGGAAAGTGGAGCCGGTACAGGGGACACAGGAAGTTACTGTAAATTCTGTACAGTGTTTATGTACCCGGTGTCCTGTGGGATAGAAGGTCAGTGTCATGGATTGATTGCTATTGGAATGTATTTTCTTCATCATAATCCATATAGTATACAGAGCTGGTCCTTACCTGGTGAACACATAGGACAGCATTCAACACCTGTTCTGTACTCTGCTTTACCACATGCACTAGAGAGCTGAATGTTTAGAAGAAGTGTCAAAATGATAGCTAGGTTCATCTGTAAATAGAGAAAAAGAACACATTACCACAGTTGAAAAATAGGGGTCACACATTGACAAAGCAGGGTTGAAGAGAGTTTGGGGTTAAGGTAGAGATGAGACGGGAGGAGAGTTCAGATTGACAGTGGAAATAGAGAGAAAGAATAGTTAAGATTTCCATGTTTTGATTAATAAATGTTAGTGAAATTTACTTACTCAGATTGATTTTTTCAAAGAGGAAATATAATAATTTGCTTTTGCAAGGCCATGTCCCCTGCTGGAAGATTTGACAATGTTCAAAGACCAAACCATTTTCAAAACAAAAATGGAGTATAAACCCAGGATGACTGACAGGGCACTGAATTGAACACCATGCAGCCATTTTGGTAAAAAGATTTAGACAGTTATAGAAATGCATGTATTAATGTCCACATTGGTTTTTGATAAGTAGCCTATATTCTATTAGACACAGTAATGCATACTTATTAATTATGACGTGAATTAAACTTGACCTATTCGTTCGTTTTTTTTGTAGTAATATTACTGTCCCCACTTCAACAAAGAAATACTAAAATACAAGTAATTTCACCCTTGAAACATTTTATTGAATGTAAAAATCCATTCATTCCTATTGAGAACTGCTTCCAATATACAGTGCATTCAGAAAGTATTCAGACCCCTTGACTTTTTCCACATTTTGCTATGTTACAGCCTTATTCTAAAATGTATTAAATAGTTTTGTCCCTCAATCTACACACAATACTCCAGAATGAGAAAGCAAAAACAGGTTTAGATTTTTTTTGCAAATGTATAATTAATATTACCGGTATATATAAATAAAATAATTGAAATATCACATTCACATAAGTATTCAGACCCATTACTCAGTACTTTGTTGAAGCACCTTTGGCAGTGATTACAGCCTTGAGTCTTCTTGGGTATGACGCTACAAGCTTGGCACGCCTGTATTTGGAGAGATTCTCCCAGTCTTCTCTGCAGATCCTCTCAAGCTTGGTTGGATGGGGAGCTTCGCTACACAGCTATTTTCAGGTCTCTCCAGAGATGTTCGATCGGGCTCTGGCTGGACCACATTCAGAGACTTGTCCTAAAGTCACTCCTGCATGGTCTTGGCAGTGAGCTTAGGGTCGTTGTCCTGTTGGAAGGTGAACCTTTGCCACAGTCTGAGGTCCTGAGCGCTCTGGAGCAGGTTTTCATCAAGGATCTCTCTGTACTTTGCTCCGTTCATCTTTGCCTCGATCCTGACTAGTCTCCCAGACCCTGCCGCTGAATAACATCCCCACAGCATGATGCTGCCACCACCATGCTTCAGAGTTGGGATGGTGCCAGGTTTCCTCCATAAGAAAAGCTTAGCATTCAGTCATTTGGCAAACTCCAAGCGGGCTGTCATTGCCTTTTACTGAGGAGTGGCTTCCGTCTGGCCACTCTACCATAAAGGCCTGATTGATGGAGTGCTGCACAGATGGTTGTCCTTCTGGAAGGTTCTCCCATCTCCACAGAGGAACTCTGAAGCTCTGTCAAAGTGACCATCGGATTCTTGGTCACCTCCCTGACCAAAGCCCTTCTCCCCCTGATTGCTCGGTTTGGCCGGGCGGCTAGCTCTAGGAAGAGTCTTGGTGGTTCCAACATTTTTAAGAATGATGGAGGCCACTGTGTTCTTGGGGACCTTCAATACTGCAGAAATTTTTTGATACCCTTCCCCAGATCTGTGCCTCGGCACAATCCTGTCTCGGTGCTCTATGGACAATTCCTTCGACCTCACGGCTTGGTGTTTTCTCTGACATGCACTGTCAACTGTGAGACCTTATATACACAGGTGTGTGCCTTTCCAAATCATGTCCAATCAATATAATTTACCACTGGAGGACTCCAATCAAGTTGTAAAAACATTTCAAGGATGATCAATGGAAACAGGTTGCACCTGAGCTCAATTTCGAGTCTCATAGCAAAGGATCTGTATACTTATGTAAATAAGGTATCTTTTTTCGCTTTGTCATTATGGGGTATTGTGTGTAGATTGATGAGGAAAAATATTGATTTAATTCATTTTAGAATAAGGCTGTAATGTAACAAAATGTGGAAAAGGTGAAGGGGTCTGAACTTTCCAAGTGCACTGTACATCATTGGTGTACACTCTGAGCATACTATCTGGTGCCATTTACTGCTGTAGCATGAAATGATGCCAAGTTACTAAGCTTACAAAACCCAAACGTTTAACTTACTATCCATATCAAGCTTTGAAACTGAGCCATGGTTCTCCAATCCTCAACACCTCAGTGGAAGAATGTCCACCGCCCTGGATTTTAAGTTTTGAATTAAGAACATCCTGGTTGTCGTCAATCCTCATGTAGACCTTGAGTCACACACAAATAAAATTGGAAAAGTTTAATATCATACAACATTAAAATATTTTCCGTACACTATTTAACAAACGTTAAATTAGAACTGATTCTTTTTGGTTCAATGGAATTTTATCGTATATGCAATTACATTTTTCTGTGTTATGTGAACCAACATATTAAAACCTAAAAATGCTGTCTCCCATTGCCAGCAACCAAATGCCTTGTATCACAGTGATTTGTAGTACAACGGTGGTGTCATGCTGGACCATAAATGTATGCCCTTCTGTTAAAAGGGTAGATTTTTTTACTCACCAATATTTTATTTAACCTTTATTTAACTAGGCAAGTCATATTAGAAAAAATTCTTATTTTCAATGACGACCTAGGAACAGTGGGTTAACTGCCTTTTTCAGGGGCAGAGCGGCAGATTTTTACATTGTCAGCTCAGGGATTCGATCTTGCAACCTTTCGGTTACCAGTCCAACGCTCTACCCACTAGGTTACTTGCCGCCCCACGGCGTCCAATATAAGGACACAGTGTGGTCAAAGACTTAGTTGTAGTCACGATCTGGTTACCTGTAAGTACAAACAGTTATATTTTGGGGTTATTAACATACACTACATTTCCAAAAGGATGTGGACACCTGCCCGTTGAACATCTCATTCCAAAATCATGGGCATTAATATGGATACAATGAAATTCTAGACGATTCTGTGCTTCCAACTTCGTAGCAACAGTTTGGGGAAGGCCCTTTCCTGTTTCAGCATGACAATGCCCCCAAGCGAGGTCCGTACAGAAATGGTTTGTTGAGTTCGGTGTGGAAGATCTTGACTGGCCTGCAGAGCCCTGACCTCAACCCCATCAAACACCTTCGGGATGAATTGGAACACCGACTGCGAGCCAAGCCTAATCGCCCAGCCTCACTAATCCTCGTGGCTGAATAGAAGCAAGTCCCCGCAGCAATGTTCCAACATCTAGTGGAAAGCCTTCCCAGAAGAGTGGAGGCTGTTATAGCAGCAAAGGGGGGACCAACTCCATATTAATGGCCATGATTTTTGAATAAGTTGTTCGACGAGCAGGTGTCCACATACTTTTTCATGTAGAGTATTTCACAGTGGTTTATATGGTACAATGACTCTCTACACCAGGGGTTCCCAAACGGTTTCACTGAGGCCCCCCTTCCATCATTGTGGGACATCCCGATCCCACGTCTATTTCTATGGACACAAGCACTGTTCATGATAAAACTGTTCACACCCCTCTTGTTGGTGTAGAGAATTCAGCAGAATTAAAGCATATTTCCTGCAATTCTACACATTTTGTCACAGGGTGCAGAGAACATTTAGCTGTTTTAATAGGTAATTTTCTTGCAATTCTATACATTTTGCCATGTCTAATGTGTAATCATGTCATCTTTGAGTGTCTCAAACATTACAACAAAATCTATGGGCTAACAAAACCTAGCTAAAATGTTTGCTGACATGTTTCCTGTTTCCTGATCAGGACATTTCTGACAAGTTATAAATTGTTATGCAATGCCTGATAAGAGAAACTAAAGACGCCCTACCCAATTTCGAAATTCCACCTTCGGAATTCTGATCGGATTTATGTAATAACTCAAACTGTAAAAGCGAGGTGTCACTTTGCTTTGGGAGTTTTGATGCGTATACTAACGCAAAGCCATATGTTACATGTAGTTACGGTTAAGCTACTTAATGTTACCCTTTAAGCCTGTGTCTAACTAAAACAACGCTGACCAGTCTCTTGGTGTTTGTCTTTTATTGTCTTGGCTGGACAGCGTCGTGTCCTTTAGGGCTAGCACTAACTAACGTAAAATAACACTTTAGCTAACAGTTCATTTCGAACACGAAAATCATATTTCAAAATACGATATTACACATATTTAATCAATATTGAATATACTTTTCCTACACATGTAACAGAGCAGTCTTACCTGTTTGATTAAGTCGGACTAGTTCACACTTTCGTATTTGAGCAAGATACTTTCCAGAGTTAGTGCTATCTGGGATCAGTGGGACATCCCTAACCCTTAAAGCTGCAGTATGTAGCTTTTGGGAGACCATCCAAATGTGCATATAAATTAGAGTTATAGATCTGTCATTCTCATTTAAAGCAAGTCTAAGAAGCGGTAGATCTGTTATACAGAGTATGTTCACTGTTTCTATGCTTCTCATGTTTAAGTAAATGTTTTGCGTCTTTTATTTTCATTTTGGAAATACAATATTATTGGTTATGGAAAATATATTTCACAGCGGTTTAGATGGTACAATGCACTTAAGAACGTTAATCGTCCTATACAATTAACAGAGCAGTCTTTTACCTGTTGAACTCAGACTTTTTGTTCTTGAAATTGGCGAATCGCAAACAACTGACAGGTGCATACACCAGCACCTACTGTGTGAGGCCAGTCACGACCTATCTATACCGCTATTTGTCTTGGCTACACAAACAACTGAACAGTGTATGCACTAAAGGAAGCAAAGCAATCTGGCCATGTACTATCTCCACCCGGCACAGCCAGAAGAGGACTGGCCACCCCTCAGAGCCTGGTTCCTCTCTAGGGTTCTTCCTAGGTTACTGCCTTTCTAGGGAATTTTTCCAGAACCACCGCTCTTCTACATCTGCATTGCTTGCTGTTTGGGGTTTTAGGCTGGGTCTCTGTATAGCACTTTGTGACATCAGCTGATGTAAAAAGGGCTTTATTAAATACATTTGATTGATTATGTTTGATTGAAAATATTTTCTTAAGTTACCCAGAATTTTTTATAAAATAATTCTCTACAAACCTCAGTACTCATTATTATTTCTAACCATAAATCCTCACGTTCTGACTTTCCAGATGTTAAACTACACAAAACTGATGTAGAGTCCCAACAATATTACTACTCTTCTTGGTCGCACCTCTATCCATTTCAAACCAAAAATCAACGCAAACATTTCTGTTGAATATACAGATAAATTATTCGTTAGTCTCTTGCATAGATTAGTCCTTCCTTTTCTGAATCCACTCTGGTATGGACTTAATAGATCCTTATGTACAAGGTAATACATCTGCCTACAATCAACTGTTCTATTAATTTACAGAGATTTGATGCAAGTCCAATAGGTCTATAACTAGCAGGATGGATCTTTACCAGGTTTCACAAAAGGCAACACCACAGCATGTTTCCATCCTGATGGTAGCACTCCTGTCCTCCATATTTTGTTAAATAAACTCAATCTTTCCCAAAACTTATGTAGGGAGATGTTTAAACATAATGTAGCATAATGGATCCTCACCTGGAGCAGTACAACCACACCCCTCCAAAGCCCTCGTTATTTCAAACATGGTTAATTAAGCATCCAGCCATTCTCCAGAATCACACTTCTTATTGTCACGTTCCTGACCCGTTTTCTGTTAGTTTTGTATGTGTTAGTTGGTCAGGACGTGAGTTTGGGTGGGCAGTCTATGTTTTGTGTTTCTATGTTGGTTTAATGGGTACCTGATATGGTTCTCAATTAGAGGCAGGTGGTTTTCATCTCCTCTGATTGAGAATCATATTAAGGTAGGTGGTGTCACATTGTTTGTTTGTGGGTGGTTGTCTCCTGTGTCAGTGTCTGTATGTTACGCCACATGGGACTGTTTCGGGTTCGTTCGTTCGTTCGTTCGTTTTGTATGTAGTCTGTTTCCTGTTCATGCGTTCTTCACGTTATATGTAAGTTCGTGTCCAGGTCTGTCTACTTCTTTTATTTGTTTTGTAGTTTATCAAGTGTATTTCGTTTCGTCTTCGTCTTGTTTAATAAATCATTATGTCACATAACCACGCTGCATTTTGGTCGAATCACTACTCCTCCTCTTCGTATGAAGAGGAGGAGGAATTTCGTTACAGAACCACCCACCAACAAACGATCAAGCAGCGGTGTAACGGGAGAGAGAGACAGCGCACGAAGCAGGATTTCTGGTCTTGGGAGGAAATCATGGAAGGAAAAGGACCATGGGCTAAAGTTGGAGTGAATCGCCGCCCATGGGAACAGCTGGAGGCAGCTCGGAGAGCGGAGGAAACCGGAGAGAGGAACCGGCGTTATGAGGGGACGCGTCTAGCACGGAAGCCCGAAAAGCCCGTGAGTACTACCCAAAAATTTCTTGGGGGGGGGGGGGGGGGCTAAGAGGTAGTGGGCCAAGGGCAGGTAGGAGACCTGCGCCCACTTCCCAGGCTAACCGTGGAGAGCGGGAGTACGGGCAGACACCGTGTTACGCAGTAGAGCGCACGGTGTCTCCTGTACGTGTTCATAGCCCGGTGCGGGTTATTCCACCTCCCCGCACTGGTAGGGCTAGATTGAGCGTTGAGCCGGATGTCATGAAGCCGGCCCTACATATCTGGCCACCAGTACGTCTCCTCGGGCCGGCTTACATGGCACCAGCCTTACTCATGGTGTCCCCGGTTCGCCTACATAGCCCGGTGCGGGTTATTCCACCTCCCCGCACTGGTCGGGCGACGGGGAGCATTCAACCAGGTAAGGTTGGGCAGGCTCAATGCTCAAGGGAGCCAGTACGCCTGCACGGTCCGGTATTTCCGGCGCCACCTCCCCGCCCCAGCCCAGTACCACCAGTGCCTACTCCACGCACCAGGCTTCCAGTGCGTTTCCAGAGCCCTGTTCCTCCTCCACGCACTCTCCCTATGGTGCGTGTCTCCAGCCCAGTGCCTCCAGTTCCGGCACCACGCACTAAGCCACCTGTGCGTCTCCAGAGCCCTGTACGCACTGTTTCTTCTCCCCGCACTCGCCCTGAGGTGCGTGCCCTTAGCCCGGTACCACCAGTGCCGGTACCACGCACCAGGCCTATAGTGCGCTTCGAGAGGTCAGTGTGCCCTGTCCCTGCTCCCCGCACTAGCCTGAAGGTGCGTGTCCTTAGCCCGGTGCCTCCAGTTCCGGCACCACGCACCAGGCCTACAGTGCGCCTCATCCGGCCTGAGCCATCCGTCTCCCCAGCGCCATCTGAGCCATCCGTTTCCCCAGCGCCATCTGAGCCATCCGTCTCCCCAGCGCCATCTGAGCCATCCGTCTCCCCAGCGCCATCTGAGCCATCCGTCTCCCCAGCGCCATCTGAGCCATCCGTCTCCCCAGCGCCGTCTGAGCCATCCGTCTGCCCAGCGCCGTCTGAGCCATCCGTCTGTCCCGAGCCGTCAGAGCCGTTAGTCAGTCAGGAGCCGCTAGAGCCATTCGTCAGTCAGGATCTGCCAGAGCCGCCAACCAGACAGGATCTGCCAGAGCCGCCAACCAGACAGGATCTGCCAGAGCCGCCAACCAGACAGGATCTGCCAGAGCCGCCAACCAGACAGGATCTGCCAGAGCCGCCAGCGAGCCATGAGCGTCCAGAGCCGCCAGCGAGCCATGAGCGTCCAGAGCCGCCAGCGAGCCATGAGCGTCCAGAGCCGCCAGCGAGCCATGAGCGTCCAGAGCCGTCAGCCAGCCATGAGCGTCCAGAGCCGTCAGCCAGCCATGAGCGTCCAGAGGCGTCAGCCAGCCATGAGCTGCCCCTCAGCCCAGAGCTGCCATTAATCCTGAACTGCCCCTCAGTCCAGAGCTGTCTCTCTGTCCGGAGCTGCCCTTCAGCCCGGAGTTGCCCCTCTATCCTGAGCTACCTCTCTATCCTGACCTACCTCTCTGTCCTGAGCTACCTTATCCCGGTGCTGCCCCTTGTCCCGGTGCTGCCCCTTATTTTGATGTTATCCTGTAAATTAAGTGGGTGTAATAGGAGGGTGGTCAGTCGGAGGGGGAGACGTAAGCTGGGATTGACTATGGTGGGGTGGGGACCTCGCCCAGAGCCTGAGTCACCACCGTGGTCAGATGCCCACCCAGACCCCCCCCTAGACTTTGTGCTGGTGCGCCCGGAGTTCGCACCTTAAGGGGGGGGGTCATGTCACGTTCCTGACCCGTTTTCTGTTAGTTTTGTATGTGTTAGTTGGTCAGGACGTGAGTTTGGGTGGGCAGTCTATGTTTTGTGTTTCTATGTTGGTTTAATGGGTACCTGATATGGTTCTCAATTAGAGGCAGGTGGTTTTCATCTCCTCTGATTGAGAATCATATTAAGGTAGGTGGTGTCACATTGTTTGTTTGTGGGTGGTTGTCTCCTGTGTCAGTGTCTGTATGTTACGCCACACGGGACTGTTTCGGTATCGTTCGTTCGTTCGTTTTGTATGTAGTCTGTTTCCTGTTCATGCGTTCTTCACGTTATATGTAAGTTCGTGTCCAGGTCTGTCTACTTCGTTTATTTGTTTTGTAGTTTATCAAGTGTATTTCGTTTCGTCTTCGTCTTGTTTAATAAATCATAATGTCACCTAACCACGCTGCATTTTGGTCGAATCACTACTCCTCCTCTTCGTATGACGTTACACTTATGGTATACATCTTCATGCATTCTTAGCTTTTCTTCCGTAAATCTTTTACATTCATCGCTTAGATTGTCAACTTTATACACTGCTGAAAAAGCTCTTCCCAGACCGTCTGCTTTTTCTGTTTGAAACAGCCATAACATCTTCCTCATAACACAGATATCTGTTCTGTCTTTCCTTTCCCCATCATCCACTTTAACCTTTTCCACACATCCCCCAGTTGTTTCCCTTACTATAGAACAGGGGTACTCAAGTACTATTTGAGAAAGTCCGGTTACACACATTTCCTAGGTGGCAAAGGCTCGGCTGGAAAATGTAATTTATTGGAGTAGTAACCTCTGTTCTGGATCTGGTCCGCCAGTTGAGTATTGAAGCTATTGAAGAATAGAATTCCCGCCATACACCTTTCTTTGCCATTCTTAATGACTTTCCTAGCCAAAGCGCTCTCTCTCTCTGAAAGACTATCATGCTATCAAATGTCAAGTAATTCTTCAAAGTTTTAAAAGCATTATCACGATTATTGATGGCCTTAGTACATGCTTCAGTCCACCAAGGAACTATTTTTCATCTACCATCCCCAGCATCCAATATGACTGAATTCCCAGATGCAGCACAGTGTTTTACCGAACCTTCAGATTACATTTTTTGACTCTCCTTTTCACACAGTGTAAAAAAGGTCCCAGTTTGCTTTGTCAAAGCACCAATATGAAAACAGTTCCCTTTTATGAAAACACATGTCAAGACTTATGTTGCACTTGACTGGGAAGTGACCACTGTCTATTGTGGATTATTTCATCACATCCCACTCACATATACCAGCAATGGAGGACACCAATATAAGATATGAACATGACAATGTACCTCTAGTCACATTTACCCGTGTCCGCCGACCATCATTTATACAAACTAGTCCCATCCGCTCCAAAAAATCTTCAACCACTAAACCTGTGCTATTGCTGCCCCACAAGATGTTATGTGCATTGAAATCTCCACACTTTATCTCCTTATAACCTGAACTGGATTTCGCAACTATGTCTACTTCAGAAACAGAATTGGGTTGACAAGGATTATAGTAATTAAACAACGTGATTTCACCCCCTTTTCTACAAATCTCCGCTGCCATGCATTCATGTTCTTTGATAAATGTAGCAGACCTACCACCCGAACCCCCTATCTATCACTTCTCACAGAGAAAAACTCAGTTATAAAATAGTCCAATTGCGGTATGAACTCAGACTAACTTTTGTTTATGTGGGACTTAGCAATAACCATGGAATCTGGAATCTTTGTGACTGCCCTACCCTCAACTCCAAAGCTTTCATTTTTGTTTACGAGGGACTTTCCAGCATTGTGGAACATCCCGCGCCCCTGTCTATGGGCACAAGCTATGGAGATACATTTGTATTTTTGTCGAGAGCAAAACGTTTTTCTTTTCAATCAAATAATTGTTTTAAAAGCAAAAACGAGGCTTCAAAGTAAAAAACGTTATTCCCCCCCAAAATTGTAAGAACAAAAAATGTATTTGAAAACAAAACCACCCTCCGCAATCAACCACCCTCCATTTTGACTAGACTGCCCTCATTGCTTGCAGTGTCTCTTTTTATTTTGCTTTTGAAACGTTTTTGTTGTCGATTGAAACACTGGCTCTTTGTTTGCACTTTTGACCCCACAGCTTGTGGGCGGGCTTTAGTTGGGAGGTGTGGAGGATGCTTCTTCATTGGTCAGCCATTTTTTGAGTGTCAGTTTGGCTCCAACCAATACTGTTCAACCTTTCTTTCTGACACAAAGGAAGTCATAGAGGACACCTACAGTACGAAGAAGGACTTTGTAATGATGGCATTTCAGGTCAGCAGCACTAGGCGTTCTTCCGTTCAACTTCTACATAGCTGGTAGTTCAGTCAATTTTTGCACATAATTGTAGCCTTGTGGACTTGATCGATGTCTATAGTGGCCACTATAAAAGAGCAAACATTGAATGCCTGTTTGTTTCATTATATTTCTACTTTAAAATGTTTTTTCCCAAGTACAATATTTAGATGTGTGTGGTCACAAGCATTCTATTATAAAGGCTGTCATGGTAACAAGCTTTCTAATATAAAGGCTGTCATAGTAACAAGCGTTCTAATATAAAGGCTGTCATGGTAACAAGCATTCTATTATTAAGGCTGTCATGGCTAACTGCAATATTAGTGTATTGTTTGTTTCTCAAGACTTGAGTGTCATTTGCAGTAAAGTCTAGGCAACAAATAACATTGGATTACTTTCTTTACATTTTTTAGCTGTGAGTTAGATTCACATTAACCACTTTTTATTTTACACACACTGATCATATAGATCATATTCTTTGTTGTTTAATTAGTTTAAACCTGCATGTTTCAGTGCAACAACAAAAAGTGTTCACATTTTGGGCCCTCGGCAGTTTGCATCCCTGGTAGTTAGCTCCTACGATTCAGTGTCGGTTCATAACATTATACTATATTACATACATACCTGTATTACATGCATACCATAGAATGATAAATCATGCAATTTTTATTCTCAAGCTAACCAAAAGCATTTAGCTACGATCACCTGTTCTCCCCGTTTTCAGTTGAATTAATCTAACTTTCTTTCATGGCAACTCATAAGCAGGCCATGTCCTATTTGTTTCATAGTTGATATACAGTCACCTGTATGTACATACATACAGTACTGTACAAAAGTGTTAGGCACATGTACAATTCTGTAAAACACATATGTTTCTAAATGTAAAAAAAAAATACTATGAAGGAACATTTTCTTATTTCACCTTCTCTGAAATATTTGCAGTGAGCCTTGCACAAGGTGGACCATCTCCACGATATATGCAGGAGTGGTGTTACCACTATCTTTTGACCGGGACCCTGAAGGACCTAACAAAGTGTAGTGTACATGACACAGAGTTGTCCCCATTCATCGAAACGGTGTGTTGATGAAATTTAAAGCATTTCCTTCTCATTAATCTTTTAGCAATTAGTTAGTTGTGTTTGAAAAATAAAATGTGCTTTCAGATCAAAGATGCCTTTGACCTGTCACCCTACACTGAAGGAATCCTCAACTGTCACCCTACACTGAAGGAATCCTCAACTGTCACCCTACACTGAATTCCATTATTCTTTTACATTGCAACAACCCACCATTTGTGTCAACTGATTTAATTTAATATGTTTCAAACGAATTAGTTTTTAGAGTACATTATCATGACCATTCATACAAGAGCACCAAGGTTTCTGCAGTTAGATATGCAAATCTCAATGAATGTCGATGTCTCTTCCGTTTCATTTTTTAAAGAGACATTTTGCTGCATTTAGCCACAAAACGTACAGCGATGCTTCAGCAGCTGCGTGAAGGCCTGATGTCTACATCTTAATTGAGGTCATGCAGAAGAAACCGAAGGAATGTCTCAATCTCTTTGTGATTGGCGATGATGACATGGTAATTAACAAACTGTGCTTTTTAATATTCTGATTGTTATTTATGGGGTTTTGGTCAGGTGACCTGTGTATTAGAAATATAGTGAAAGTATTGTATGTCTTGGAATTCATTGTCTATGTTGATGCACACTACATAATCTCAAACCTGGCCCCAGAGATGAGTGAATGTGGTTCTCAAAAAACAAATGGAGACAGAAATCTTGGATTTCTTTCAAGATTTCCTCCAAGAACTTGATGGTATGTATTGTTTGCATGTTTGTACTCATGCTTACTCCCTGATTTTGTTACTGTAGTATGTAATGTTTTTCTCTTTAAACTCAAATGAGCTGCACCGTAGTAATGATGTCAATGTAACACTTCAAACTGTTATTTTGTTTTCAGTTTATATTGCAATGACCGCTTATACATTTGCCCCCCCACATATTACTATGCTAAACCAGATGGGAAAGTGAGCCTGCCTGCGGCTGAAGACAATGGAGAGAAAGAAGACAATGAAGAGAAAGAAGACAATGGAGAACCACTTGCTGTTCCAAGTGTAATGCAGTGGCTGACAGGGCAGGCACACAGACACGTGCTTGACTCCGAGAGAAAAGATCAAGATAGTGGTTCTTTTTGACCACTCATGTCTACAACGCATGCCTAACCACACTTTGTTACCCTGTTGTTAGTGCATACACCAAAACGATAACATTTCCCACAGCCCTCTGAGAGATTACGATGCATTTAAATCAAACACTGAAACAACAATCAAATACGGTGCAAGGTTTGATAGAGTGTAGCTGAAAGACTACTCAATTTAGCTGACTAATAATCCACATACAGTACATTATGTTCCTGTGTAAAGAAGTCAAATCTTTCTTGCTTTATTTTGGGGTTAATGCTTAAATGTACATCCTTGACAACTGTGATTTAGAAAATGTTTTTTATTAACCTCTTACTACTCAGAGCATTCATAGAAGGATGGTAGACTGCAGCGATAGCTCAGAGGTCTAAACACTGGATGGATGAATGAATGGCCTATTGGAAATAGTCAGAGGGACTGATATAGTATTTGGGCTTTTGTAAAGTTTTTGCATTATGTTTTATACACTGGTCTTAAACTATACCTTCGAACACCAAAACCTTAGGTGGCTCCTTTGCTAGTAAAGAGTGTTACACTGTATCAACAAAATGTGTTTTTTTGTATCATCCTAGTCCATGGGAATTATGTAAATGAAATGACATACAATTCACTAATTTTCTGGTTCTTGCCAACATACAGTGTTCCAGATGTACTGCAACTACTTTAGTGTATCATCGGTTCTCTCCCCTTTAATATGTGATTCTTTCTGTTTTTATTCTTTATTTTGTTTAACAAGTGCCTGAAGCTGTTCTATATACAGTTGACCTATGGTGGCCAAAGACTCCATTTTAGTATAGTGTACACCAAGTGGTATAGAATACAAGTATATAAACTTTATCCAAATGCAATGTAATAGACCAATTTATCTCCGGGCTTGACGTCTATCTTATTGAGAGATTCTTTAAGCTAGCATTATACACAAGTAAAGGTGCTAGGTCTGTCTTTTATGTTATTCATTTGTAGTACTGTATCCTGTAACCACCAGAGTCACTGCTTATTCAGTGGTCTCCAACTTCACCTCTGGAGCTCAGAAATGATGAAGATAACACTGAGACAGTGCCACTCTGTTAGACAGGAATTTGGTGCTGAAGTACAATAATACTTTACAAGTCCTTTTGATTACCCAAGGTTCATTTGTATGCAGCAAGGGATGGAAGGTTTTATTAAAATGTACATTTAAGGGATTTTTCAGTTGCTCATTTTTATATTTTGACATGACAAAGTTGTGTATTTGTGGATCTACTGTATTGGTGTTTACAAAATGTACTAACCACCGTTCACTGAGCTCTGTGTCACTGTAGCATTGTTATGTCATTGCCTGCTTTTGATTTTCATGTTAAGACACTGGATGTCATGTACCACTAACTGTAAAGGTGACAGCTCGATAAATTATATGGGGAGAGAAAGTCACCTCAGGAGCCACATGACACCTATGGATTCTTGGACTCTTCTGTAACTGGATAGTGTTTTATAGATCACTGCATTATTAGAACGTACTATAGATTCACCTCTGAACTTCGAACCCGTTTGCTGTATGTCCAATGGTAGTGCCGTGAACATGTTACAATTATTAACGTGATTATTTTGACACTGTTATACTACATAATGTTGATACATGGTATTTATCAGTTTTATATGTTCAAATGTTGGGTTTGTTTTTAGAGAGAAGTGTCAATTAACAAAGATGCTTTGTGGAAAATAAATACCATTGGTTTACAATAAGTTTAATTACATTTCATAAAAGCTCTTTTCAATGAATGAAACGAGTTTGTTTACATCATACCAATTAAGAGGTGCCGTTTTCTTTTCCAGCAAAAGATATACACATTTTTGCCATTGTCAAGAGTGGCACTGGGGCTAAAACAATATCCTACATAGTGTGGGAGGACTGCACCTAAAAAGGCTGGGGACTCATAACTAATCGAAGAGCATGCATGTATATGTCCTGACCAAAGGATGAGGAGTCAGTGGTAGGGATCACTTGAAGTTGCAGCACAGCAGGATTCTCAGTAGACAGTAGACGGGGCCATGGGATGTCTGGAACAATGACCCCATTATCATTGTTTCCAGATTATCCTCCTGATAAAGCAGGTCCTCCACCTGCTGAATCTGGAATGCTCAAAATAAATCTGTATTAGTGACGATACAGTTATAGGAAGATCTGTCAAGCCATTCACATGACAGACTCATACCTCTGCATAGTCTGGCTCAGACACAGGTGTTTGGAGCATTCCAATATGCCACAGCTGATGAGGTGTCAGGTTCGCCTCAGTACTTAAAGGGTGATTATTCCAAATCTCCGAAATGCTGCAGATCTGCCCGCAGACGAGGTAGGAACACATGTCCCACACAGAAGAGGCGGATAGAATTCTACAGGTCAAGGTTGCCTTCTTCCTCCAAACTATGCAGCAAGTTGTAGTACTGACATGTCACAGCATTCCAAATATCTCTCCATAAGAGTTCCATTTTAACAGAGAGAAAAGGTTTTGTGGGGGGGAGGAACCTAATCTCTGTGGTTCTGTAGGATCTCTGTGGTAGGCTAAGAACCATATAAATAGAATGAATATAATGGGCTTGGAAACTCTAACCCTGGAAATTCATTCCATTTCTATGTAACCACCACTCTATGACATTAGCAGCCATGGAGATAGAACGTGTGTCATCTCTATGATGGCATCTCTATGATGTCAATTTACCAACATTACGACCAGGAATACGACTTTCCCAAAGTGGATCCTTTGTTCGGACCTCCACCCTGGTCATAGGATCTAATCCCAGAGGCCGACCCAAAACAATGCCGTTGCCGCAGGAGAGGCAGACAGAGCGGCCTACTGGTCAGACTTAGCAGGCGAGCACACCATCCACCACTTCTGAACATATCACTCGCCAATGTCCAATCTCTAGACAACAAGATGGACGAAATTAGGGTACGAGTTGCCTTCCAAATCAAATCAAATGTATTTATATAGCCCTTTGTACATCAGCTGATATCTCAAAGTGCTGTACAGAAACCCAGCCTAAAACCCCAAACAGCAAAAAATGCAGGTGTAGAAGCACGGTGGCTAGGAAAAACTCCCTAGAAAGGCCAAAACCTAGGAAGAAACCTAGAGAGGAACCAGGCTATGAGGGGTGGCCAGTCCTCTTCTGGCTGTGCCAGGTGGAGATTATAACAGAACATGGCCAAGATGTTCAAATGTTCATAAATGACCAGCATGGTCAAATAATAATAATCACAGTAGTTGTCGAGAGTGCAGCAAGTCAGCACCTCAGGAGTAAATGTCAGTTGGCTTTTCATAGCCAATCATTAAGAGTATCTCTACCGCTCCTGCGGTCTCTAGAGAATTGAAAACAGCAGGTCTGGGACAGGTAGCACGTCCGGTGAACAGGTCAGGGTTCCATAACCGCAGGCAGAACAGTTGAAACTGGAGCAGCAGCACGGCCAGGTGGACTGGGGACAGCAAGGAGTCATCATGCCAGGTAGTCCTGATTCATGGTCCTAGGGCTCAGGTCCTCCGAGAGAGAGAAAGAAAGAGAGAAAGAGAGAATTAGAGAGAGCATACTTAAATTCACACAGGACACCGGATAAGACAGGAGAAGTACTCCAGATATAACAAACTGACCCTAGCCCCCCGACACATAAACTACTGCAGCATAAATACTGGAGGCTGAGACAGGAGGGGTCAGGAGACACTGTGGCCCCATCCGATGATACCCCCGGGCAGGGCCAAACAGGAAGGATATAACCCCACCCACTTTGGCAAAGCACAGCCCCCACACCATTAGAGGGATATCTTCAACCACCAAATACCATCTTGAGACAAGGCCGAGTATAGCCCACAAAGATCTCCGCCCAGGCACAAACCAAGGGGGGGCGCCAACCCAGACAGGAAGATCACGTCAGTGACTCAACCCACTCAAGTGACGCACCCCTCCTAGGGACGGCATGAAAGAGCACCAGTAAGCCAGTGACTCAGCCCCTGTAATAGGGTTAGAGGCAGAGAATCCCAGTGGAGAGAGGGGAACCGGCCAGGCAGAGACAGCAAGGGCGGTTCGTTGCTCCAGAGCCTTTCCGTTCACCTTCACACTCCTGGGCCAGACTACACTCAATCATATGACCTACTGAAGAGATAAGTCTTCAGTAAAGACTTAAAGGTTGAGACCGAGTCTGCGTCTCTCACATGGGTAGGCAGACCATTCCATAAAAATGGAGATCTATAGGAGAAAGCCCTGCCTCCAGCTGTTTGCTTAGAAATTCTAGGGACAATTAGGAGGCCTGCGTCTTGTGACCGTAGCGTACGTGTAGGTATGTACGGCAGGACCAACTCAGAAAGATAGGTAGGAGCAAGCCCATGTAACGCTTTGTAGGTTAACAGTAAAACCTTGAAATCAGCCCTTGCCTTAACAGGAAGCCAGTGTAGGGAGGCTAGCACTGGAGTAATATGATCACATGTTTTGGTTCTAGTCAGGATTCTAGCAGCCGTATTTAGCACTAACTGAAGTTTATTTAGTGCTTTATCTGGGTAGCCGGAAAGTAGAGCATTGCAGTAGTCTAACCTAGAAGTAACAAAAGCATGGATTAATTTTTCTGCATCATTTTTGGACAGAAAATTTCTGATTTTTGCAATGTTACGTAGATGGAAAAAAGCTGTCCTTGAAACAGTCTTGATATGTTCGTCAAAAGAGATATCAGGGTCCAGAGTAATGCCGAGGTCCTTCACAGTTTTATTTGAGACGACTTTACAACCATCAAGATTAATTGTCAGATTCAACAGAAGATCTCTTTGTTTCTTGGGACCTAGAACAAGCATCTCTGTTTTGTCCGAGTTTAAAAGTAGAAAGTTTTCAGCCATCCACTTCCTTATGTCTGAAACACAGGCTTCTAGCGAGGGCAATTTTGGGGCTTCACCATGTTTCATTGAAATGTACAGCTGTGTGTCATCCGCATAGCAGTGAAAGTTAACATTATGTTTTCGAATGACATCCCCAAGAGGTAAAATATATAGTGAAAACAATAGTGGTCCTAAAACGGAACCGTGAGGAACACCGAAATGTACAGTTGATTTGTCAGAGGACAAACCATTCACAGAGACAAACTGATATCTTTCCTGACAGATAAGATCTAAACCAGGCCAGAACTTGTCCGTGTAGACCAATTTGGGTTTCCAATCTCTCCAAAAGAATGTGGTGATCGATGGTATCAAAGGCAGCATTAAGGTCTAGTAGCACGAGGACAGATGCAGAGCCTCGGTCTGACACCATTAAAAGGTAATTTACCACCTTCACAAGTGCAGTCTCAGTGCTATGATGAGGTCTAAAACCAGACTGAAGCATTTCGTATACATTGTTTTATCTTCAGGAAGGCAGCGGGTTGCTGCACAACAGCTTTTTCAAAAAAAATTGAGAGGAATGGAAGATTCGATATAGGCCGATATTTTTTTATATTTTCTGGGTCAAGGTTTGGCTTTTTCAAGAGAGGCTTTATTACTGCCACTTTTAGTGAGTTTGGTACACATCCGGTGGATAGAGAGCCGTTTATTACGTTCAACATAGGAGGGCCAAGCACATGAAGCAGCACTTTAAGTAGTTTAGTTGGAATAGGGTCCAGTATGCAGCTTGAAGGTTTAGAGGCCATGATTATGTTCATCATTGTGTCAAGAGATATAGTACTAAAACACTTAAGTGTCTCTCTTGATCCTAGGTCCTGGCAGAGTTGTGCAGACTCAGGACAGCTGAGCTTTGGAGGAATACACAGATTTAAAGAGGAGTCCGTAATTTGCTTTCTAATGATCATGATCTTTTCCTCAAAGAAGTTCATGAATTTATTACTGCTGAAGTGAAAGCCATCCTCACTTGGGGAATGTTGCTTTTTAGTTAGCTTTGCGACAGTATCAAAAATACATTTTGGATTGTTCTTATTTTCCTCAATTAAGTTGGAAAAGTAGGATGATCGAGCAGCAGTGAGGGCTCTTCGATACTGCACGGTACTGTCTTTCCAAGCTAGTCGGAAGACTTCCAGTTTGGTATGACGCCATTTCCGTTCCAATTTTCTGGAAGCTTGCTTTAGAGCTCGGGTATTTTCTGTATACCAGGGAGCTAGTTTCTTATGACAAATGTTTTTAGTTTTTAGGGGTGCAACTGCATCTAGGGTATTGCGCAAGGTTAAATTGAGTTCCTCAGTTAGGTGGTTAACTGATTTTTGTCCTATGACGTCCTTGGGTAGGCAGAAGGAGTCTGGAAGGGCATCAAGGAATCTTTGTGTTGTCTGAGAATTTATAGCACGACTTTTGATGCTCCTTGGTTGGGGTCTGAGCAGATTATTTGTTGCGTTGCAAACATAATAAAATGGTGGTCCGATAGTCCAGGATTATGAGGAACAACATTAAGATCTACAACATTTATTCCATGGGACAAAACTAGGTCCAGAGTATGACTGTGGCAGTGAGTAGGTCCAGAGACATGTTGGACAAAACCCACTGAGTCGATGATGGCTCCGAAAGCCTTTTGGAGTGGGTCTGTGGACTTTTCCATGTGAATATTAAAATCACCAAAAATTTGAATATTATCTGCTTTGACTACAAGGTCCGATAGGAATTCAAGGAACTCAGTGAGGAACGCTGTATATGGCCCAGGAGGCCTGTAAACAGTAGCTATAAAAAGTGATTGAGTAGGCTGCATAGATTTCATGACTAGAAGCTCAAAAGACGAAAACGTCATTATTTTTTTTGTAAATTGAAATTTGATATCGTAAATGTTAGCAACACCTCCGCCTTTGCGGGATGCACAGGGGATATGGTCACTAGTGTAACCAGGAGGTGAGGCCTCATTTAACACAGTAAATTCATCAGGCTTAAGCCATGTTTCAGTCAGGCCAATCACATCAAGATTATGATCAGTGATTAGTTCATTGACTATAACTTCCTTTGAAGTGAGGGATCTAACATTAAGTAGCCCTATTTTGAGATGTGAGGTATCACGATCTCTTTCAATAATGGCAGGAATGGAGGAGGTCTTTATCCTAGTGAGATTGCTAAGGCGAACACCGCCATGTTTAGTTTTGCCCAACCTAGGTCGAGGCACAGACACAGTCTCAATGGGGATAGCTGAGCTGACTACACTGACTATTATGTCCAGAGAGACATCAGAGATTGTAACATTCTCTGTTTCACGGAAACATGGCTCACTTGGGATATGTTGTCATTGTCGGTACAGCCACCAGGTTTCTTCATGCATCGCATGAAACATCTCTCTGGTAAGAAGAAGGGCGGGGGTGTATGCCTTATGATTAACGACTCATAACAACATACAGGAACTCAAGTCCTTTTGTTCACCTGACCTAGAATTCCTTACAATCAAATGCCGACCGCATTATTTCCCAAGAGAATTCTCTTCGATTATAGTCACAGCCGTGTATATCCCCCCCAAGCAGATACCTCGACGGCCCTGAAAGAACTTCACTGGACTCTATGTAAACTGGAAACCATATATCCTGAGGCTGAATTTATTGTAGCTGGGGATTTTAACAAAGCTAATCTGAGATCAAGGCTTCCTAAATTTTATCAGCATATCGAATGCGCTACACAAGCTGGTAGCATTCTGGACCATTGCTACTCTAACTTCTGCGATGCATACAAAGCCCTCCCCCGCCCTCCCTTCGGCAAATCTGACCATGACTCCATTTTGTTGCTCCCATCCTATAGGCAGGAACTAAAACAGGAAGCGCTCATGCTCAGGATTATCCAATGCTGGTCTGACCAATCGGATTCCACACTTCAAGATTGCTTCGATAACGTGGACTGGGATATGTTCCGGGCAGCCTCAGACAATAACATTGATGTATACGCTGACTCGGTGAGCGAGTTTATTTGCAAGTGCATCGGAGACGTTGTACCCACTGTGACAATTAAAACCTTCCCTAACCAGAAACCCTGGATTGATGGCAGCATTCACGCAACACTGAAAGCACGAACCACCGCTTTTAATCATGGAAAGGCGACGAAACATGACCGAATACAAACAGTGTAGTTATTCCCTCTGCAAGGCAATCAAACAAGCAAAGCGTCAGTTCAGAGACAAAGTAGTCGCAATTCAACGGCTCAAGAGAAGTATGTAGCAGGGTCTACAGACAATCACGGATTACAAAAAGAAAACCAGCCCCGTCGCGGACATCGACGTCTTGCTCCCTTTGAGGACAATACAGTGCCACTGACACGGCCCGCTACCAAAGCCTGTGGGCTCTCCTTCTCCGTGGCCAACGTGAGTAAAACATTTAAACGTGTTAACCCTCGCAAAGCTGCTGGCCCAGACAGCATCCCTAGCCGCATCCTTAGAGTATGCGCAGACCAGCTGGCTCGTGTGTTTACGGACAAATTCAATCAATCCCTGTCCCAGTCTGCTGCCCCCACATGCTTCAAGATGGCCACCATTGTTCCTGTTCCCAAGAAAGCTAAGGTAACTGAACTAAATGACTTTCGCCCCATTGCACTCACTTCTGTCACCATGAAGTGCTTTGAGAGACTAGTCAAGGATCATATCACCTCCACCCTACCTGATACCCTAGACCCACTCCAATTTGCTTACCGCCCCAATAGGTCCACAGACGATGCAATCGCCATCACACTGCACACTGCCCTATCCCATCTGGACAAGAGGAATACCTATGTAAGAATACTGTTCATTGACTACAGCTCAGCATTTAACATCATAGTACCCTCCAAACTCGTCATTAAGCTTGAGTCCCTGGGTCTCGACCCCACTCTGTGCAACTGGATCCTGGACTTTCTGACGGGCCGCCCCCAGGTAGTGAAGGTAGGAAACAACATCTCCACCCTGCTGATCCTCAACACTGGGGCCCTGCAAGGGTGCGTTCTCAGCCCTCTCCTGTACTCCCTGTTCACCCATGACTGCGTGGCCATACACAACTCCAACTCAACCATCAAGTTTGCAGACGACGCTACAGTGGTAGGCTCAATTACCAACAACAATGAGACAGCCTACAGGGAGGAGGTGAGGGCCCTCGGAGTGTGGTGTCAGGAAAATAACCTCTCACTCAAGGTCAACAAAACAAAGGAGATGATTGTGGACTTCAGGAAACAGCAGAGGGAGCACCCCCCCATCCACATCGACAGGACAGAAGTGGAGAAGGTGGAAAGTTACGCTCCTCGGTGTACACATCACGGACAAACTGAAATGGTCCACCCACACAGACAGCGTGGGGAAGAAGGCGCAACATCGCCTCTTCAACCTCAGGAGGCTGAAGAAATTTGGCTTGTCACCTAAAACACTCACAAACTTTTACAGATGCATAATCGAGAGCATCCTGTCGGGCTGTATCACCGCCTGGTACAGTAATTGCACCGCCCTCAACCGCAAGGCTCTCCAGAGGGTAGTGCGGTCTGCACAACACATCGCCGGAGGCAAACTCCAGGACACCTACAGCACCCGATGTCACAGGAAGGCCAAAAAGATAATAAAGGACAACAACCACCTGAGCCACTGCCTGTTCACCCCGCTATCTTCCAGAAGGCAAGGTCAGTACAGGTGCATCAAAGCTGGGACCGAGGAACTGAAAAACAGCTTCTATCTCACGGCCATCATCCTGTTAAACAGCCATCACTAACATAGAGAGGCTGCTGTCAACATACAGACTCAAATCTCTTGCCACATTGATAAATGGATTTAATAAAGGTATCACTAGTCACTTTAAATAACGACACTTTAATAATGTTTACATGTCCTACATTACCAATCTCATATGTATATATTGTATTCAATAAGAACTACTGCATCTTGCCTATGCCGCACGGCCATCGCTCATCCATATATTTATATGTACATACAGTGCCTTGCAAAAGTATTCAACCCCCTTGGTGTTTTTCCAATTTTGTTGCATTACAACCTGTAATTTAAATGGAATGGACATACACAAAATATTCCAAATTGGTGAAGTGAAATTAAAAAAATAACTTGCTTCAAAAAATTCTAAAAAATTCAAAACTGAAAAGTGGTGCGTGTCTATGTATTCACCCCCTTTGCTATGAAGCCCCTAAATAAGATCTGGTGCAACCAAATACCTTCAGAAGTCACATAATTAGTTAAATAAAGTCCACCTGTGTGCAATCTAATTGTCACATGATCTCAGTACATATGCACCTGTTCTGAAAGGTTCTAGAGTCTGCAACACCACTAAGCAAGGCGCACCACCAAGCAAGCGACACCATGAAGACCAAGGAGCTCTCCAAACAGGTCAGGGACAAAGTTCTGAAGAAGTACAGATCAAGGTTGAGTTATAAAAAAATACCTGCCAAGAAAGGGCCGCCATTAAAACTCACCAACCAGGCAAGGAGGGCATTAATCAAAGAGGAAACAAAGAGACCAAAGATAACCCTGAAGGAGCTGCAATGCTCCACAGCGGAGATTGGAGTATTTGTCCATAGTACCACTTTAAGCCGTACACTCCACAGAGCTGGGCTTTACTGAAGAGTGGCCAGAGAAAAGCCATTGCTTAAAGAAAAAAATAAGCAAACACATTTGGTGTTTGCCAAAAGGCATGTGGGAGACTCCCCAAACATATGGAAGAAGGTACTCTGGTCAGATGAGACTAAAATTGAGCTTTTTGTCCATCAAGGAAAATGCTATGTCTGGCGCAAACCCAACACCTCTCATCACCCCGAGAACACTATCCCCACAATAAAGCATGGTGGTGGCAGCATCATGCTGTGGGGATGTTTTTCATCGGCAGGGACTAGGAAACTGGTCAGAATTGAAAGAATAATGGAAGGCACTAAATACAGGGAAATTCTTGAGGGAAACCTGTGTCAGTCTTCCAGAGATTTGAGACTGGGATGGAGGTTCACCTTCCAGCAGGACAATGACCCTAAGCATACTGCTAAAGCAACACTCGAGTGGTTTAAGGGGAAACATTTAAATGTCTTGGAATGGCCGAGTCAAAGCCCAGACCTGAATCCAATTGAGAATCTGTGGTATGACTTAAAGATTGCTGTACACCAGCATAACCCATCCAACTTGAAGGAGCTGGAGCAGTTTTGCCTTGAAGAATGGGCAAAAATCCCAGTGGCTAGATGTGCCAAGCTTATAGAGACATACCCCAAGAGACTTGCAGCTGTAATTGCTGCAAAATAGGGGCTCTACAAAGTATTGACTTTGGGGGGTGAATAGTTATGCACACTCAAGTTCTGTTTTTTGTCTTATTTCTTGTTTTCTTCACAATAAAAAATATTTTGCATCTTCAAAGTGGTAGGTATGTTGCGTAAATCATGTTACAACCCCCCAAAAAAATATATTTTATTTCCAGGTTGTAAGGCAACAAAATACAAAAAATACAAAGGGGGTGAATACTTCGCAAGCCACTGTATTCTTATTCATCCCTTTACATTTGTGTGTATAAGGCAGTCGTTGTGAATTTGCTAGATTACTTATTACATATTACTGCACTGTCGGAACTAGAAGCACAAGCATTTCGCTACTCTCGCATTAACATATGTATGTGACCAATAAAATGTGATTTGATCATGTACTGAACAGCAAGTTGTGATCTTTGTCCATTTGATAAGGTTTAATGGGTATACAGCCATATACTGATTACCACAGCAGTGCTATAACTTTAATAGTGTCATCTATCCTTCTATATCTGACACTAACTACAGTATAAAAGTACTGTAACTATAACAGTGTCATCTATCCCTCTATCCCTGACACTAACTACAGTATAAAAGTGATCTAACTATAACAGTGTCATCTATCCCTCTATACCTGACCCTAACTACAGTATAAAAGTGCTATAACTTTAATAGTGTCATCTATCCCTCTATATCTGACCATAACTACAGTATAAAAGTACTGTAACTATAATAGTGTCATCTATCCCACTGCTTTTGAACCATAAAGGTGGACTAACATTTAAACTAAAACAAACAAAAATGAAAGTAAAAACTTGAAGCTTCAGGTTACAAGACTCTGCAAACTAAAACTGATACCAGAACAAACAGAGCACAACACACATCTATCATTAAATATAAAACCTGTCAAACTAAAAGAAAACCAATGAAAAGCCACATTGGTATAGAAATCAAATAGTTAAATTGAGGAGCTGAAGTAACCTTGGTCACCTCACATACTTTGTGTTTTTCTTTGTATTGAAGGTGGAGTTGATAGTGTGTCTGTCAGAGGTCAGGAATCAGAGGGAGGTAGGAGGTGCATGAGAAGAGCCAGCAGATAGCCAGGATAGAAGTGGAGTTCCACAGGCTGAGAGGCCAGCTCTGGGTGGGGTCCTGAACATGGAGGGTTCCCAGCCCTGTTGGACAGAGGAGCAACTCAATCTGAGACAGACTGATAATGGAATTTATATGTTTAAATTAATGATTAGAATATTCCACCCTGAAAACATATAATATCTGTACAATATGTCTTTATTGTATCTTAAACACAGACTGTCTGAGCAAAATTTGGTGCCGACCTGACTAGAGATTTGGGAGAGGACAGGGAGTTCTTCTCAAGGTCCCCCTAATCTTTGTCGGCTGGGTAGTGATACAGTATGTGCGTATGATACCTACTGTTTGTGTGTGGAAGTATGTGCGCAGCTATAAAATTGATGTTTTTGTATTCTTGACTTTAGAACGTTCTCTGAATAAACTATACTAGCCTTTTGCATAAGCTGAGTCTTTGACTAATTATTATTATACCCATGGTCTTACAAACCTCGGGGATTAGTCTAAGCTATTGATTGTTAGTAATTAGTAATTATCATTGGGATTGAAAATTCTCTTGACACAGACACCAAGCCATACAGAATGAGGTTAACCCTTAGTAAACTCGTCAGAGTTAGGAATTCGTTATTTGTTAACATTTGAATTATATAGGCTGCATGTAATGTTATCGTTTGGCATAAGACCTAAAACGGATTTAATCTTGCATGGGGGCCTTGTCTGAGTCTTAGAACATGGCCACAAACACAGCTCTTCAGAGAATGCTGTGGACAGTGTAGAGGAAGACAACAGAGTGTCACTTACTGAACAGATGAGAGAAGTGGAGAGTACCAACCAACCACTGATGAGGGAGTTAGAGGAGGCCAGGAATAATCATGTGATCTCTTCTGGTGTGTCCACATGGAGATACAGTATCAAACACAGCTTTAGATTCTAAACTGGGGGAGGATGAGCCCACAATCCTCAATCAACCCTTAGCTCTGACCCCCTGAGATCTGAAAGGTATGAACAATCCTGTCAATAAAAGGTGACACTCTTATTGTATGTTTTTCAAATCAATACTGTACTCTGCAGGTACAGTGAGTTCCTTGTGTAGAACTCTGTCCATAAAGGAAGGAGAGCTGATCACTGCTAAAGGCCAGCAGGATGAGTTGAGACAGCAGCTGAAGAACCAGTTTGACCAGCTACAGGTCATGTCCAGGAAGGTAGTGAAGGACAGGTTAGTCCAGCTATAGACCATATCCAGGAAGGTACAGTATGAACAGTAGGATCATGCATTGAGCGGGTAGATTTATAGATGAGGCTGTATGTGTGAATCAGACCAAGGTCATATATCTTTAAATACTACCGCTGCTCATGATTTAGCTTAACTGGCAGGTAGAGTTTGTCCTTTTGGGACTATTCAGTTGTTTCCATTGTGTCTAAATATAGCACACACACTTTATTTTCAGTTCACCTGTTTACATGACGGAATGAGGAACTAACTCATGGTAATGGAGGAGGAGAATGACACCCTGATGCAGGTTGCGACACACCTTTCCTGTTACTTCATCAGATAAATGTGTTTATACGCTACACTTCCTCTTAAAAAGACAAAGTTAGAAAGCCTGTGTCACGTTCCTGACCTGTTTTCCTTTTTTCTTGTATTTATTTAGTTGGTCAGGGCGTGAGTTGGGTGGGTTGGTCTATGTGTGTTTTTCTATGTTGGGGTTTTTGTGTTCGGCCTGGTATGATTCTCAATCAGAGGCAGCTGTAGATCGTTTGTCCCTGATTGAGAATCATACTAAGGCAGCCGGGGTTTCACGTGTGTTTTGTGGGTGGTTGTATCTCGTGTCAGTGTTCGTGCCACACGGGACTGTTTTCGGTTTTGTCACGTTTTGTTGTTTTTTGTATGTTAAGTGTTCAGTTCGATTCATTAAAATATCATGGACACGAATCACTCTGCTTATTGGTCCGACCCGTCTCGCCTCTCCTCGTCCGAGGAGGAGGAAGAATATTACGACGATCGTTACAGCCTGGCTCACGGTTAGGAAGCCTAAATACTTGTGTGTCTAATGTACACTAGAATAGAATACAGCATATCTACTGTGTGTGGTTGGAAACATGTTGTGTTTGTGACTGTTACAATAAGACAAAGCTGAAAGTGAAACTTGAAAAACCAGCCTCTTTGTCTTTACATTACCTGCCAATCTTTGAGGCTTCTCATTGAAACTTTGCTTGACATAATCAATGCACTTGTCCTATAATCAATGCACTTGCCCTAGTCTATTTTCATAGACATCCATGAGCAAAAGTTACATCACATTACAATATATTTTGGTATCATTAAGTGAAAGATTAGTGGAATCTGTGTGGGTAGCTGGACAAGTAGGATGAATGACAGTGAAGGTGGTCACGTGGCCCACTCTCCCGATCGCATGGCCCACTCTCCCGATCGCAACAGATAGTTCAGATGAAAGGTAACAGAGTCGGTGGATTTACGTGGATTCATGGACGCACAGAACTTCTCAAGCAGACGGAGTTAAGGAAGAGAAAGCAGTGAGATCAGGCGATGCCGTTTTCCTCCTTTTATGTGGATGAGATCTGTCGGTCATTGCCACCTGACCTAATTAAAGCGCCCCTAGCCCAGCTGAGTAAGTGGCCATGAATTAAAGGATTATTCCACCAACTCCATGGGCCTTTTCTACATTAAGTGTTTTGCAAGGCTTTCACTAAGAACCACAAAAAACCTGACTCAAGCAGAAAGAGGCATAACCATGTTTCAGACTGGAGAGGCATGGGGTTGGAACACTTTTTTCTTTTTGTGGTTAGAAAGAGGCTGGTTTTTCAAGTTGTCAAGCAATGTTTCAATGAGAAACCTCAAAGATTGGCAGGTAATGTTAATGAAAGGGTTTAGATAATGTATCTCCAGCAACACAGGTCTTACATCCGGTCATGGGATAGGTTGATATAGGTTGTACTGCCCTCTAGTGTCATTAGCATTTACAGACATGAACTAAGTCTAATGTCAAGCCAATATCAATACAAACGTATTTCTCATTGATCCATTGACTCTGCGATCCTCCAAAATGTTTGTCTTTGTGAGAAGTCTTGCACAGAAAGGGTGTAGATCACAGGAGGTTGGTGGCACCTTAATTGGGGAGGATGGGCTCATGGTAAGGCCTGGAGCTGAAAGGGTGTAGTTCACAGGAGGTTGGTGGCACCTTAATTGGAGAGGATGGGCTCATGGTAAGGCCTGGAGCTGAATGAGTGGAATGGTATCAAATACAACAAACACATGGTTCCCATGTGTTTGATGCCATTCCATTTGCTCCGTTCCAGCCATTATTATGAGCCGTCCTCCCCTCAGCAGCCCCCACTGGTGTAGATCATGTATCTCCAGCAACATAGGTCTGTCTTTAACTCTGATTTGTGAAGGGAATCATTCAGTGATCATCAAATGTGATCATTATCAAAGTCAAATATGATTTGATGTTTGGAGGCTCAGAATCCCTGCTTCCCCAGGAACAGTAGCTAATGAGGATCATAATAAACATGTCTTCAATGAGAGATCCTGAAAGTGGTTGAGTCAACTGAAGAGTCATAACAATCTTCCAACTGATCCTTTATTCTGACTGATGCCACAGAATGCTTGTTACAGCTCCAATCATATTATTTTCCAGAACCACAAGAGGATTGTCACAAATATAATCATATTATCGGTTGACTATGTCCATGTCAGCATATGCTGGAATATAATATATCTGTTTTGAATAGTCTGCACACTAGTGAGTCCGTTGTAACAAAATAAGTTTATTATTTAGAAAGAGCATGCATCCGGTCACTGGCTAGGTGGCAGTAGCATGTAGCAGTGGCATTAACAGATATTAACTAAGACTTAACAGGAAGCATCTGAATTCAATGTAAAAGAAATTGTTTAGATAATGTATCTCCAGCAACACAGGGCTTACATCCGGTCACTGTCTAGGTTGTACCGCCCTCTACTGTCAGTAGCATTAACAGATATGATCTAATGTCAATCCAATATCAATCCAAATAAATTGTCATTGATCCACTAATTGTGATTCTCTAGGTTGTAGTCCAGCTGCCTGAGGAAGTGTCCCAGACGAAACAGGAAGAAGCTGAGGTTAAAGGTCAGACGAAGCAGCTCAGCCGGACGCTGAAAGTGGAGAAGCCTGAGAGGCCTAAGTCTGCCAGGAGACCATTGACTCTCTGAACCTGCAGAGCATCAGCAGCCTAGTGGCCCTGGAGTAGATAAAGACCAGGGTATGACTGACCTCTCTCCTCATTTATAGTCACCTGGAGTATACAGACCAGGGTATGACTGACCTCTCTCCTCATTTATAGTCATCTGGAGTAGATAAAGACCAAGGTATGACTGACCTCTCTCCTCATTTATAGTCATCTGGTGTAGATACAGACCAGAGTATGACTGACCTCTCTCCTCATTCATAGTCATCTGGAGTAGATACAGACCAGGGTATGACTGACCTCTCTCCTCATTTATAGTCCTCCTTATCATGCTGTCACCGTAAGCAATGATGTAGTAACCAATGATGTGGTCACCAATGATGTGGTAACCAGTGATGTAGTTATAAAAAGAACAGAAAGGCCTGGAAACTGTATATGCTCCTTACTACCACCTTTAATGACAACGTTTCAATTATTTTTCATCTAGACTTTATTAGGCCAGCACCTACAGTACCAGTCTGAACGTTTGAACACACCTACTCATTCATGAGGTTCTTTATTTTGACTATTTTCTACATTGTACAATAATAGTGAAGACATCAAAACTATGAAATAACACATATGGAATCACATAGTAACCAAATAGTGTTAAACAAATCCAAATATAGTTTATATTTGAGATTCCTCAAAGTAGGCACCCTTTGCCTTGATGACAGCTTTGCACACTCTTGGCATTCTCTCAACCAGCTTCATGAAGTAGTCACCTGGAGTGTGCCTTGTTAAAAGTTAATTTGTGGAATTTATTTCCTTCTTCATGCGTTTGAGCCAATCAGTTGTGTTGTGACAAGGTAGGGGTGGTATACAGAAGATAGCCCTATTTGGTAAAATACCATGTCCATATTATGGCAAGAACAGCTCAAATAACCAAAGAGAAACGACAGTCCATCATTACTTTAAAACATGAATGTCAGTCAATACGGAACATTTTGAAAGTTTCTTCAAGTGCAGTCGCGAAAACCATAGAGCGCTATGATGAAGCTGGCTCTCATGAGGACCGACACAGGAAAGGAAGATCCAGAGTTAACTCTGCTGCAGAGGATAAGTTCATTAGTTACCAGCCTCAGAAACTACAGCCCAAATAAATGCTTCAGAGTTCAAGTAACAGACACATCTCAACATCAACTGTTCAAAGGAGACTACGTGAATAATCATGCCTTCATGGTCGAATTTCTGCAAAGAAACCACCACTAAAGGACACCAATAAGAAGAGACTTGCTTGGGCCAAGAAACACAAGCAATGGACATTAGACCGGTGCATCCTGCACCAGTTTCCAGTAATCTGTGTCTCAAGATATTATCAAGTCCCATTTGAAGTTCCATAGTCTGGGCTGACAGATATTGTGGTCCTGAAGTTATGAACACATGACTTTCCCCTAGGAAGAGGGGAAACAGCTTCTAAATCTGTTTCCTAGCAAGGTGGAGCTAATTTACACTCATCACATGGTCCTTTTCATTTTAGACCAGTCTGTAGGCTGTAGGCAGAAGCTGATATGTTTCCGCCCTCCCGAAGCATCTTACCAGTGGCGCCCACATGAAAAGCTAGCTATTCGCTGACACAAGTGGGAACAGTTCAGGCTGATGAGTACGTTTCAAACATCCCCATATGATACAAAGACACAGTGGTCCTCTCCCAACAGGTATCTAGAAGTCACATTCTTCCTACTGGAGGTTGGGTTTCAATGTGTTTCATTTATTTACACAACAATTGAATGTGGTGTAGAATCCTGTTTTTATATCAACCAGATTCTACAATATCACATTTAACATGTAGTGTTAAGATACACTAGCGATGGCTGGACCAGCCAGCCAGTGGACCACAGATTACAGAATGTGGAGTCCCTGACTGTGACGGGGGCTTGAATCTGGGGAAAGAAGTAATTTGTAATTTATCAGTAATTCATTTACATTCTAGACAATGTTTTGTAGTACAATAGCTTGTCCTATATTCTTGTATCATATCATTGGTCTTAGCATTGATGAAGTTATATACCATATACACTTACTTATAAATATGTTTGAAATTCTTGTAACTCAAACTATTCTGTACACAAATTTTGAAAACCTTGAAGGTGTGCCTCACCTTTTCCAGTTCCCCCAGACAGCATTGGTATTTCCTGATCTGGGGATGCCTATCAAATGGAATCAGTAATTATTAAAACACATTGGGCCGGTTTCCCGGACAGATATTACACTCAGTCCTGGACTAAGAGGCACATTCAATGAAGACTTTCCATTTAAAGTGCTTTTTATTCCAAAACTAGGCGTAATCTCTGTCTGGGAAACTGTCCCAATAAATTCAAATTTCACAGTCAGAAGAAAGCACAAAGTTGTACAATGTCATCAAATATATTCATAGATTTCCAAACATACCTGTTTAGGTATTTGAGGGTCTATAAAAAAGACAGATGTCCAATATTGTAATAAACATACCATGTAACCATGACGATAACAAACAGTAGTAATCTACACTCTGAGAAGTAGAACATGTAGCATTCACAGAGTATACTGAATATCACAGGCAATGAAAACAATGAATGGTACAAATACAATTCCAGTCATCTTACCTAAGTTTTGTCTTGTTCTCATTATTTCTCTTCTCTCCATTTCTCTTCTTCTCATAAATAAACAAACACCAGCTATGCTGGCTATCAGAAAAAATAGAACACCTATCAGAACACCAGCTATGAATCCAGCTGTGGGAAGTGAGGCAACTCCACATTCTGAATCCAACCAAGGAGTTCCTGGTTCAATTTCCAAGAATTCACATCTGTTAAAGACATAAACAGAGGTATGTTTTTTAAAGTTTCTATTTGAGTATATTAATGTATTTATATCTTCAGGGGAATAACCTTTTGAACTAACTAATCATGTTCTCACTTACTCTGTATGTGGTTGATAAGATGTTAATGATCCATCTGAATAAGTTTTACCAGGGCAGTCAGAACACACAGTATCTGTAGATGTTGTTCCTGCACAAACACATGTTGAAATATTCATGAAAAATTGCATTCGTTCCCCCCCTTTATTTAATTCCATTAACTGTTAATGATTGTTCACAATGAAGATAAAAACTTGACTCAATTGAATTATAACGATACAATTAGTATAATGAGTGAGACCGAAGACCAACCTGTGTGGCTGATGTATTGACCAGGTTTACAGCTGCTGTGTCTCTGGGCTGCTCTACAACCATCCTTAGTTGGGTCTAGACAGTAGAACCCCTCCAGTGTCTCACAGACAGTGTCTGATGAAGGTCTACATGGCTGCTTTACCTTCAAACCCAAACCTATAGAGAAAACAAGTCACTTGGTATCTGAAGCTAAATGTAAAGTCTGTTGTATTTCATTAAAACAACAGCTGATATAGTAAAGTAGCTCAGTGTTTATGCCCAGAGCACAGAATTCTCACCTGGATCACATGTGGTACAGTTGTTGCATGTTGTTTTACCACTGGGCTCATCAAGGAACGTGGAGTCAATACAGAGCACACAGACAGGTATACTTGTAAATTTGGTGCAATGACTATGTACATGATGTCCTGTTGAAAAGAAAAACAGAAAATAATGATGTTTTGGTATTATTATTATTATAAATATTATTGTTGTTATTGTTATAATTAACCCCTCATAAAAATACACAATGTCCTTACCAGGCCTACACATTATGCAATATCTATCACCTATTTTATAGATGGCTGGATCATTATGTGAAACAGGGTTCAATGTTTAGAAGGATAAAAGTTATATGTTGGTGTTTATGATGTATTACCGTCTGGTGATTCATATGATGTAAAAAGACGGTCCTTACCTTTTAAACACATGGGACAACATTCATCCCCTATTCTGTACTCAACTTTACCACATGTGATACAGGATCCAGTGCTTTCAAGCACCAATATAACAGGTATCTGCAAATAGAGAAGAAATAAAACATCACCATCAGCAGACATTACATTTAAAGATGTGACACCAAACCCAAGATAACCTGTTATCTGCAAATTCAGTCAATAAATGTTACTGAAATGTACTTTTCTCCTCCATGGTTTTTTCTACAATGTTTCAGTCAAATTAAAACTAAGACTATATAGTAGGCTAATAATAACTCTGATTCAAATGTCATGAAGGAAATATTTACATTGATCATTTGTTTTTTTTAAACAAGACAAGCCACAAAATGTGCAAATCAGAAACATTTCACTTACAGTCCATATGAAGCTTTCAAACTATTCCATGTTTCCTCAATCCTCTCCAACTCACTGGAAGACCCACACATCGGACTTGTGACGTTCTTAGGAGTTTTGAAGTATCGAGATGAATTGACCTGTAGAATTAATGTATTTTAGTACATGTACTGTATAGTAAGAATAGCTCAATTATATTCTGCCTAAATATTGCATACACTGCGCAGTTAATAAATATAATATAGTAATGTACGTTGGCTGGCCACCCCTGAGTTCAGTCACCACCATCAATGTGAATCAAAATCATAAAATATAATAACCTTTCAATTTGTAAATTATGATGCCGTGCTGAATTTAAATCACTGAAAAAAACTGTAATAAGCTAATTATCATCTTTGAGAAGTATGAAACTGAAATTGATAAATTATTAGTAGGATGAACCCTTTCCTCTGGGGTAAAAAAATATCACAATGCCCCAGGGCAGTGATTGGGGACATTTCCCTGTGTAGGGTGCCGTCTTTCGGATGGGACGTTAAACGGCTGTCCTGACCTTTGTGGTCACTAAAGATCCCATGGCACTTATCGTTAGAGTAGGGTTGTTAACCCCGGAGTCCTGGCTAAATTCCCAATCTGGCCCTCATACCATCACGGTCACCTAATCATCCCCAGCTTACAATTGGCTCATTCATCCCCCCTCTCCCCTGTAACTATTCCCCAGGTCATTGCTGTAAATGAGAATGTGTTCTCAGTCAATTTACCTGGTAAAATAAGGGTTAAATAAATACATTTATTAGAGACTGCTGCCCTCTGGTGGTGAAGTAGCCTTCTACATGGAGCAATGTCCGATCTACCAAAGACAGCACAGTATGAAGACAGACTATAACTGCTTCACCAATAGAAATCCTCGATCACAATTGTAGGCGACGTCATGGCGACGTTGGCTTGCTAAACTCATGCTTAGAAACACGTCATCGGGTCTAAAGGTCTCTCGGGCTGAACTGCGCATGTGCAAGCCGTCAAATCAAAGGCCCTCCTTCGATTATTCGATAATTGTTTTTGAAGAAAATGAAAACGTGTCATTTCGTCACTTTCACGAGGTTGGAGTAATAACATGTTCACTTATTTAAGACATTGGCTCGAATCTAGGTTGTGCCTTTAGATTTCGAGAAAATGTACAACTAAGGAGGAATTTTTAGACCATGCCTACACAAAGTTTCTAGTTGGTGAAGTATAGCATTGAAAACAGGCAAGTAGACTAGTATTTTGTGCAAATGGGGGTTATGAGCAATCATTCGCCATTAGTGAAAAGAGAGGAAATCTATTCTATTAATCTTTGCATTTTAAAATAATTACAAATAGGCATCTATTTCCTAGGCAATTATTTATAAATGTGTTTTGCATGGATTGCTGTCTTGTTTTACATTGTATCTCAATTGCTTGAGGATCTGTTCTCTCCACCCCTTTCAGCTGCACTGATGGGTCAATACTTGACAGTTGAAATCAATATGGTTGATGAAATCATCATTAGGTAGATTTTTGTGTTTGCTTTTCATGTATTGTGTAATTGATGGGTATAAAGATATGTTTAGTGTAATTGATGTGTGTATAGATATGTTTAGTGTAATTGATGTGTGTATAGATATGTTTAGTGTAATTGATGTGTCTATAGATATGTTTAGTGTAATTGATGTGTATATAGATATGTTTAGTGTAATTGATGTGTATATAGATATGTTTAGTGTAATTGATGTGTATATAGATATGTTTAGTGTAATTGATGTGTATATAGATATGTTTAGTGTAATTGATGTGTATATAGATATGTTTAGTGTAATTGATGTGTATATAGATATGTTTAGTGTAATTGATGTGTATATAGATATGTTTAGTGTAATTGATGTGTATATAGATATGTTTAGTGTAATTGATGTGTGTATAGATATGTTTAGTGTAATTGATGTGTGTATAGATATGTTTAGTGTAATTGATGTGTGTATAGATATGTTTAGTGTAATTGATGTGTGTATAGATATGTTTAGTGTAATTGATGTGTGTATAGATATGTTTAGTGTAATTGATGTGTATATAGATATGTTTAGTGTAATTGATGTGTGTATAGATATGTTTAGTGTAATTGATGTGTATATAGATATGTTTAGTGTAATTGATGTGTATATATATATGTTTAGTGTAATTGATGTGTATATAGATATGTTTAGTGTAATTGATGTGTATATAGATATGTTTAGTGTAATTGATGTGTATATAGATATGTTTAGTGTAATTGATGTGTGTATAGATATGTTTAGTGTAATTGATGTGTATATAGATATGTTTAGTGTAATTGATGTGTGTATAGATATGTTTAGTGTAATTGATGTGTATATAGATATGTTTAGTGTAATTGATGTGTGTATATATATGTTTAGTGTAATTGATGTGTGTATATATATGTTTAGTGTAATTGATGTGTATATAGATATGTTTAGTGTAATTGTTGTTTATTGATGTTCATGCAGGGCTCATATCCGAAAGAGACCATGGTCTCAGCATGACTCCCTGCTTAAATAATGGAAACACATTTCCATGATCATTGCATAATAAATTCCTAATCTTTTCTGTGATATTTTCATACTCACGAGGTAGCATAGGCCTACAACAAGGACATCATTAATTCAATGTATGTACATATGGTGTAATTACATGGGACCCTGGATAATACAGTGTTTCTGGCCTTTAACTCCGCCCATTACATTCACCACAAATAAACTCACTGTATATGGAATACATATGGGCTTTTAGAGAAAAAACTATTCTATGTGCCGCAGTAAAAGTATGCATGTTTTGGGGTCTATTTTTTACATACACACGGTTTATAAATGAGGCCCAAGGTCTGTTTGGCAAGCATTCTACCCCCACAGCGGGGCGACGAACAAAAAGTAGCCAGGCAAAGTCTGTCTGAACAGCGGAGCATGGGCCTGCCTATTCGTTGTAGTAAAATTACACAATTACACAATCATTCATCAATATGAAAATATATGATTCTTAAAGTTATGCTACAGCGCGGAACATGTACAGTAGGTTATTTCTACGTAAATACGTCATATTTATCTTACCCCAGCCTTGATCAGTAGTGTAGGGCCCTGGATTAATTTTACTTTCACTTTCCGTTCAGCGTAACAGTTTTCAAAATAAAAGTTCCCATCAGAATAACAAAAACGCGTCAATAACCGATATTTATTCATGATGAGAAATAATTGTGCTATTTTTTTTCATATTTAAGTTTCATTTGCAACATATGGGTTTTAAAACATGTTCCAAGGTCAAATAAATGCCCCCTGTGCAAATCACTGTATTTGAAATACATATGTATTTGAAATACATATTGGCTTAAAAGCAAAATATTCTAGGTGTTGAAGTAAAAATATTGTAGGGTCTGTAGAATGTATATTTAAGTGATAATTCCCGAGAAGCCGGTGTTTGGAGGATATATTGGCACGGGTGTTGCAGTGCAGTGCCTTAACACATTGTAAAAAGATGAGTATTAAAACTGTCACCTGTTTATAAAGTGAAGGGCGCTACATTATGCTGTTTAGGCAGAGGTAAGGATATATTTCTAAAAAATGAATATTTTTGAAGCAGGAGTCCTCCATGCATTTCAAATAATAAACACATCAACTGTGCTTTATTTTATGCAGTTCATCACTAACAAAATGTACACCCATTACATTCCTTTACTATGTAACACAATAGTTTAATATTTACATTGTCTAATTTCTGTTGACAGATTTATTGGTGATTAGGTGATGTTGATGTCACACAGCTAAATATTTTTTTTTACAAACTTAAAACTCTTAACCACTTTCTGAATAAAACCAGTTGATTTATAAAGTACCAGACTCAATATTTCTGTAGCCTATGGGATAACCTCTAGAGGGCAGTCATGTATTGTCATTAGTGCACATTTGATGAAATTCTAATGCTTTTGTAGAATGAGTCTGGGATTCTTACTTGGATTCATAGAATAGTGACATTCAGGAGGTCATAAGGTCAATCATGTTGTAGCAGTCTGGTGTAATAGTTGTGCTTTCATTTACAGTTCAGTAGTGCTCTAAATGTGCAATATTTACTCAAATAATCTAAATGGTCATTTCCCATACTAATGAAAGTGTTTACCCAGGAACGGTGGGCATGACAATTTGAAAGATTTAAAACATAGCATGAAATATTGACCGTTTTTGTTTTGAAGATGTCCTCCATGCATTTCAAGTAATAAATCCAGCAAGTGTACATTGTTAGGCAAAACTGTATTTAATGTAACATCTTGTACAGTATTATATTATATTTAACCTTCAACAAGTTACATAAACATTTAGTAGATCATATTACCATTTTTCCTACACATTTTTGTCATGTTCATTTCAAGGACAACTTTGTCTGTAAAATTGACTCAGTCTTTGTACAAATCCCTCATCATTAGAAAACATTTCTTTCTAAATAAAAATTATATTATTCAATTCGGAGTAATGCAGTGTCAAACTTCGGTTGTACAACTTGTTTTTTCTGTAAAGAACTTGCTGGATAATATTGACAGCTTGACTGGTCATTTGGTGATTTTGAGAACAGTTCAGGCTGAGGAGTAAGTTTCAAACAACCCCATGTTCTCTCCCGACAGGTATCTAGAAGTCATATTCTTCTAACTGGAGGTTGGGTTTCAAAGTGTTTTTCATTTCTTTACTCTACAATAGAATGTGGTGTAGAATCCTGTTTTTATATCAACCAGATTCTACAATATCACATTTAACATGTAGTGTTATCATACACTAGAGATCGCTGGACCAGCCAGCCAGTGGACCACAGATTACAGAATGTGGAGTCCCTGTCTGTGACGGGGGCTTGAATCTGGGAATTGAAGTTATTTGTAATTTATCAGTAATTAATTTACCTTCTGTACAATGTTTTGTAGTACAATAGCTTGTACTATATTCTTGTAACAGATCATTTGTCTTAGCATTGATGACTTGGAGTTATATACCATATACATTTACTCATAAATATGTTTGAAATTATTTTAACTCATAAAAACTATTCTGTACACATTTAGAAAACCTTGAAGGTGTGCCTCACCATTTCCAGTTCCCCCAGACAGCATTCGTATTTCCTGATCTGGGGATGCCTATCAAATGGAATCAGTAATTAGTAAAACACATTGGGCCAGTTTCCCGAACAGAGATTATGCTCAGTCCTGGACTAAGAAGCACATTCAATGGAGATTTTCCATTTCAAGTGCTTCACATTCCAAAACAAGGCAATCTCTGTCTGGGAAACTGGCTCAATAAATTCAAATTTCACAGTCAGAAGAAAGCACAAAGTCGTACAATGTGATGAAATATATTCATAGATTTCCAAACATACCTGTGTAGGTATTTGAGGGTCTATAAAAAAAAAAGACAGATGACCAATATTGTAATAAACATACCATGTAACCATGACGACAACAAACAGTAGTAATCTACACTATGAGAAGTAGAACATGTAGCATTCACAGAGTAAACTGAATATCACAGGCAATGAAAACAATGAATGGAACAAATACAATTCCAGTCATCTTACCTGAGTTTTGTCTTGTTTTCACCATTTCTCTTCTCACCATTTGTCTTTTTATCATTATAAATAAACAAACACCAGCTATGCTGGCTATCAGAAAAAAACATATGAGAACACCAGCTATGATTCCAACTGTGGGAAGTGAGGCTACTCCGCATTCTGAATCCGACCAAGGAGTTCCTGGTTCAATTTCCAAGAATTCACATCTGTTAAAGACATAAACAGAGGTATGTTTTCTTTATAGTTGTATTTTTATATCTTCAGGGGAATAACTTTTTGAACTAACTAATAATGTTCACACTTACTCTGTATGTGGTTGACAAGATGTTAATGAACCATCTGAATAAGTTTTACCAGGGCAGTCAGAACACACAGTATCTGTAGATGTTGTTCCTGCAGAAATTCATGTTGAAATATTAATGAAAAATTCATTTGTCCCCCCATTTATTTAATTCCATTAACTGTAATGATTGTTCACACTGAAATTAACAACTTGACTCAATTGAATTATGACAACACAATTAGTATAATGAGTGAGACAGAAGACCAACCTGTGTGACTGATGTATTGACCAGGTTTACAGCTGCTGTGTCTCTGGGCTGCTCTACAACCATCCTTAGTTGGGTCTAGACAGTAGAACCCCTCCAGTGTCCCACAGACAGTGTCTGATGAAGGTCTACATGGCTGCTTTACCTTCAAACCAATGCCTGGGTCACAGTTGTTTGTGCACGGTATGCATGCTGTAAGACCATTGGGTTCATCAAGGAAAGTGGAGTCGGTACAGGGGACACAGGAAGTTACTGTAAATTCTGTACAGTGTTTATGTACCCGGTTTCCTGTGGGATAGAAGGTCAGTGTCATGGATTGATTGGTATTGAAATGTATTTTCTTCATAATAATCCATATAGTATACAGAGCTGGTCCTTACCTGGAGAACACATAGGACAGCATTCAACACCTGTTCTGTACTCTGCTCTACCACATGCACTAGAGCGCTCAATGGTTAGAAGTGTCAAAATGATAGCTAGGTTCATCTGTAAATAGAGAAAAAGAACACATTACCACAGTTGAAAAATAGGGGTCACACATTGACAAAGCAGGGTTGAAGAGAGTTTGGGGTTAAGGTAGAGATGAGACAGGAGGAGAGTTCAGATTGACAGTGGAAATAGAGAGAAAGCATAGTTAAGATTTCCATGTTTTGATTAATAAATGTTTGTGAAATTTACTTACTCAGATTGATTTTTTCAAAGAGGAAATATAATAATTTGCTTTTGCAAGGCCATGTCCCCTGCTGGAAGATTTGACAATGTTCAAAGACCAAACCATTTTCAAAACAAAAATGGAGTATAAACCCAGGATGACTAACAGGGCGCTGAATTGAACACCATGAAGCCATTTTGGTAAAGATTTAGAAAGTTATAGAAATGCATGTATTAATGTCCACATTCGTTTTTGATAAGTAGCCTATATTCTATTAGACACAGTAATGCATACTTATTAATTATGACGTGAATTAAACTTGACCTATTCGTTAGTTTTTATGTAGTAATATTACTGTCCCCACTTCAACAAAGAAATACTAAAATACAAGTAATTTCACCCTTGAAACATTTTATTGAATGTAAAAATCCATTCATTCCTATTGAGAACCGCTTCCAATATACAGTGCATTCAGAAAGTGTTCAGACCCCTTGACTTTTTCCACATTTTGCTATGTTACAGCCTTATTCTAAAATGTATTAAATAGTTTTGTCCCTCAATCTACACACAATACTCCAGAATGAGAAAGCAAAAACAGGTTTAGATTTTTTTTGCAAATGTATAATTAATATTACCGGTATATATAAATAAATCATTGAAATATCACATTCACATAAGTATTCAGACCCATTACTCAGTACTTTGTTGAAGGACCTTTGGCAGTGATTACAGCCTTGAGTCTTCTTGGGTATGACGCTACAAGCTTGGCACGCCTGTATTTGGAGAGATTCTCCCAGTCTTCTCTGCAGATCCTCTCAAGCTCTGTCAGGTTAGATGGGGAGCTTCGCTACACAGCTATTTTCAGGTCTCTCCAGAGATGTTCGATTGGGCTCTGGCTGGACCACATTCAGAGACTTGTCCTAAAGTCACTGCTGCATAGTCTTGGCAGTGAGCTTAGGGTCATTGTCCTGTTGGAAGGTGAACCTTTGCCACAGTCTGAGGTCCTGAGCGCTCTGGAGCAGGTTTTCATCAAGGATCTCTCTGTACTTTGCTCCGTTCATCTTTGCCTCGATCCTGACTAGTCTCCCAGACCCTGCCGCTGAATAACATCCCCACAGCATGATGCTGCCACCACCATGCTTCAGAGTTGGGATGGTGCCAGGTTTCCTCCATAAGAGAAGCTTAGCATTCAGTCATTTGGCAAACTCCAAGCGGGCTGTCATTGCCTTTTACTGAGGAGTGGCTTCCGTCTGGCCACTCTACCATAAAGGCCTGATTGATGGAGTGCTGCACAGATGGTTGTCCTTCTGGAAGGTTCTCCCATCTCCACAGAGGAACTCTGGAGCTCTGTCAAAGTGACCATCGGATTCTTGGTCACCTCCCTGACCAAAGCCCTTCTCCCCCTGATTGCTCGGTTTGGCCGGGCGGCTAGCTCTAGGAAGAGTCTTGGTGATTCCAAAATTTTTAAGAATGATGGAGGCCACTGTGTTCTTGGGGACCTTCAATACTGCAGACATTTTTCCCCAGATCTGTGCCTCGGCACAATCCTGTCTCGGTGCTCTATGGACAATTCCTTCGACCTCATGGCTTGTTTTTTTCTCTGACATGCACTGTCAACTGTGAGACCTTATATACATAGGTGTGTGCCTTTCCAAATCATGTCCAATCAATTTAATTTACCACTGGAGGACTCCAATCAAGTTGTAAAAACATTTCAAGGATGATCAATGGAAACAGGTTGCACCTGAGCTCAATTTCGAGTCTCATAGCAAAGGATCTGTATACTTATGTAAATAAGGTATCTTTTTTCGCTTTGTCATTATGGGGTATTGTGTGTAGATTGATGAGAAAAAATATTGATTTAATTCATTTTAGAATAAGGCTGTAATGTAACAAAATGTGGAAAAGGTGAAGGGGTCTGAACTTTCCAAATGCACTGTACATCATTGGTGTACACTGAGCATACTATCTGGTGCCATTTACTGCTGTAGCATGAAATGATGCCAAGCTACTAAGCTTACAAAACCCAAACGTTTAACTTACTATCCATATCAAGCTTTGAAACTGAGCCATGGTTCTCCAATCCTCAACACCTCAGTGGAAGAATGTCCACCGCCCTGGATTTTAAGTTTTGAATTAAGAACATCCTGGTTGTCGTCAATCCTCATGTAGACCTTGAGTCACACACAAATAAAATTGGAAAAGTTTAATATCATACAATATTTCAATATTTGCCGTACAATATTTAAAACTTTAAATTAGAACTGATTCTTTTTGGTTCAATGGAATTCTATCGTATATGGCTATTACATTTTTCTGTGTTATGTGAACCAACATATTAAAACCTAAAAATGCTGTCTCCCATTGCCAGCAACCAAATGCCTTGTATCACAGTGATTTGTAGTACAACAGTGGTGTCATGCTGGACCATAAATGTATGCCCCTCTGTTAATTAAAAGGGTAGATTTTTTTACTCACCAATATTTTATTTAACCTTTATTTAACTAGGCAAGTCAGTTAAGAACAAATTCTTATTTTCAATGACGGCCTATGAACAGTGGGTTAAATGCCTTGTTCAGGGGCAGAACAACAGATTTTTACCTTGTCAGCTCAGGGATTCGATCTTGCAACCTTTCGGTTACTAGTCCAACGCTCTACCCACTAGGTTACTTGCCGCCCCACGGCGTCCAATATAAGGACACAGTGTGGTCAAAGACTTAGTTGTAGTCACGATCTGGTTACCTGTAAGTACAAACAGTTATATTTTGGGGTTATTACAGACACTACATTTCCAAAAGTATGTGGACACCTGCCCGTTGAACATCTCATTCCAAAATCATGGGCATTAATATGGATACAATGAAATTCTAGACGATTCTGTGCTTCCAACTTCGTAGCAACAGTTTGGAGAAGGCCCTTTCCTGTTTCAGCATGACAATGCCCCTGTGGACAAAGCGAGGTCCGTACAGTTAATGTTTTGTTGAGTTCGGTGTGGAAGATCTTGACTGGCCTGCAGAGCACTGACCTCAACCCCATCAAACACCTTCGGGATGAATTGGAACACCGACTGCGAGCCAAGCCTAATCGCCCAACCTCACTAATCCTCGTGGCTGAATGGAAGCAAGTCCCCGCAGCAATGTTCCAACATCTAGTGGAAAGCCTTCCCAGAAGAGTGGAGGCTATTATAGCAGCAAAGGGGGGACCAACTCCATATTAATGCCCATGATTTTGGAATAAGTTGTTCGACGAGCAGGTGTCCACATACCTTTTCATGTAGAGTATTTCACAGTGGTTTAGATGGTACAATGACTCTCTACACCAGGGGTTCCCAAACGGTTTAACTCAGGCCCCCCTTCCAACATTGGGGAACATCTCGCTCCCACGTCTATTTCTATGGACACAAGCACTGTTCATGATAAAACTGTTCACACCCCTCTTGTTGGTGTAGAGAATTTAGCAGATTTAAAGCATATTTCCTGCAATTCTACACATTTTGTCACAGGGTGCAGAGAACATTTTGCTGTTTTAAAAGGTCATTTTCTTGCAATTCTATACATTTTGCCATGTCTAATGTGTATTCATGTCATCTTTGAGTGTCTCAAACATTACAACAAAATCTATGGGCTACAAAACCTAGCTAAAATTTTTGCTGACATGGCCAGTTGATCTGGACATTTCTGACAAGTTACAAATTGTTATGCAATGCCTGACAAGAGAAACTGAAGACGCCCTACCCAATTTCGAAATAGCACCTTCTGAATTCTGATCGGTTTTAAGTAATAACTCAAACTGTAAAAGCGAGGTGTCACCTTGCTTTGGGAGATCTGATGTGTATACTAATGCAAAGCCATATGTTACATGTTGTTACGGTTATGCTACTTAATGTTACCCTTTAAACCTGTATGTAGCTAAAACAACGCTGACCAGTCTCTTGGTGTTTGACTTGTATTGTCTTGGCTGGACAGCGTCGTGTCCTTTAGGGCTAGCACTAACGTAAAATAACACTTTAGCTAACAGTTCATTTCGAATACGAAAATCATATTTCAAAATACGATATTATACATATTTAATCAATATTGAATATACTTTTCCTACACATGTAACAGAGCAGTCTTACCTGTTTGATTAAGTCGGACTAGTTCACACTTTCGTATTTGAACGAGATACTTTCCAGAGTTAGTGCTATCAGGGATCATTGGGACATCCCTAACCCTTAAAGCTGCAGTATGTAGCTTTTGGAAGACCATCCAAATGTGCATATAAATTAGAGTTATAGATCTGTCATTCTCATTTAAAGCAAGTCTAAGAAGCGGTAGATCTGTTATACAGAGTATGTTCACTGTTTATATGCTTCCCATGTTTAAGTAAATGTTTTGCGTCTTATTTTCATTTTGGAAATACAATATTATTGGTTATGGAAAATATATTTCACAGCGGTTTAGATGGTACAATGCACTTAAGAACGTTACTCGTCCTATACAATTAACAGAGCAGTCTTTTACCTGTTGAACTCAGACTTTTTGTTCTTGAAATTGGCGAATCGCAAACAACTGACAGGTGCATAACACCAGCACCTACTGTGTGAGGCCAGTCACGACCTATCTATACCGCTATTTGTCTTGGCTACACAAACAACTGGACAGTGTATGCACTAAAGGAAGCAAAGCAATCTGGCCATGTACTATCTCCACCCGGCACAGCCAGAAGAGGACTGGCCACCCCTCAGAGCCTGGTTCCTCTCTAGGTTTCTTCCTAGGTTCCTGCCTTTCTAGGGAATTTTTTCCAGAGCCACCGCTCTTCTACATCTGTATTGCTTGCTGTTTGGGGTTTTAGGCGGGGTCTCTGTATAGCACTTTGTGACATCAGCTGATGTAAAAAGGGCTTTATAAATACATTTGATTGATTACGTTTGATTGAAAATATTCTCTTAAGTTACCCAGAATTTTAAATAAAATAATTCTCTACAAACCTCACTACTCCCATCACCCCACCCAAAATACCACCCACTCCCCATTCCTGTCACACAACCTCTCCCTTTCTACATCATACATCTCACAAAATAATAATACGTGTTCAACCGTTTCCTAAACCGTACAGCCATTACACATTCCAGTACCATGTTTCCCTATCAATTTAAAAGATGTATCCAATCCTGTATGCTCAAATCTCATTTTACACAACATAATTTCCCCCCTACTATGCCCATTACATGACACTATTTCTCGTATAGATTTCCTTGTACAATAAAAATGTCTTCCCTTACTACGTTCATCCTATTGTCTCTGCCAAAAATCAAACCCGTTTTTCAGAATTCATGTTTTATTTTCCCCTCTTTATTTCCCCCCCCCAACTGCACCTGTATCATTCATTTCAATACCATTTCTTTGTAAACCCAACAACAGCGTCATTGCTTCTAACCATAAATCCTCACTTTCTGACCGTCCAGATCTTAAACTACACAAAACTGTTGTAGAGTTCCAACAATATTACTACTCTTCTTGGTCGCACCACTATCCATTTCAAACCAAAAATCAACGCAAACATTTCTGTTGAATATACAGATAAATTATTCGTTAGTCTCTTGCATAGATTAGTCCTTCCTTTTCTGAATCCACTCTGGTATGGACTTAAGGTTTCACAAAAGGCAACACCACAGCACATTTCCCTCCTGATCCTGACTTCCCTACCCTCAACTCCAAAGCTTTCATTTTTGTTTTTGAGGGACTTTCCATGGTTAGTACCAGAGGTGGGACAAAGTCATTGCTTTATAAGTCACAAGTAAGTCACAAGTAAGTCACAAGTCTTGGCACTCAAATCAAGACCGACAAATCTCAAGTCCTAAACTTTGAGTTTTGAATCCTAAACAAGTCATAATGTGCTCTTCACCAAATGTAATACCATTTCATATTTTTAACAAGAGTAATAGTTAGAATATTACATTTACACAAATCATGAATGGTTTTAAAAATATATTTTTTACTTTCCAAATAAACTTTATATTTCCATGGAAATAGTCGCTATGGGGCACAATCTATCGACCAACTCTCTCTCTCGTTACAGTAGGCTAACATATGTCAATTGTTTTAGGGACAGCAGTAACATCCGGCAGGATTTAGGCTACCAACTGCCTAGCCAGTTGTAGCTCAATCTTGGGTGCAATGATCACGTACCCGCACTGACTGACTGGAGGTTCATTGATTTAACGTTACGTTAGCCTACATGCTATACTAGCAAAGATATTAAATTATATAGATGTTGGCTATATTAGCCACGATTTACCGTTCTTTGTGCAGCTTCAAATGTCGAACAAAGTTGTTGCGCCTCCGTCTAATTTTCTTCCCGCATGTTTTGCAAGTTGAAATCCGTTTTTTGTTGATACAGTGTAGTCTTTATATCCGATTTTTTTCTTTCTTAACACTTTTTTAATAGCGTCATTTTTAGTATCTGGGCTTGGGGACGGTATCAAGTCAGGTCGAGTTAAAAGGCTAAAATCCAAGTTAAGTGACGAGTCATTGGTGTTAAAGTCGAGTCCACGCCTCTGTTTTTGTTGTTGATTGAAACACTGGCTCTTCGTTTGCACTTTTGACCCCACAGCTTGTGGGCGGGCTTTAGTGGGAGGTGTGGAGGATGCTTCTCCGTTGGTCAGTCATTTTTTGAGTGTCAGTTTGGCTACAACCAATAGTGTTCAGCCTTTCTTTCCGACACAAAGGAAGTCATAGACACTTAAAGTACAAAGAAGGACTGTGTGATGATGGCGTCTCAGGTAACCAGCACTGGGCGTTCTTCCGTCCAACTTCTACATAGCTAGTAGTTCAGTGATGGGGGGGTTGGATCACTACTGGCTGTAGGCGAACAAGTGATGCGCGTTTGGAGCAATACTAGCTGCTCTATCCAAGGGTCAGACAGTCGTTCACATGACAACAGAAGAGAACCAATTTACTAGTTACAGCAGCGCGTCCCCTGAACTATAACGAAGAGGAAACGTTAGGAGAGAAGCCTGACCACGGAGACACCGGAGACACGGACAGTTTCAAGTTGGATATTAATAAGTGTCATTATCTGTCTTTACCTTGGTCACGGAGAGGGGGGTGAGAAGGTGATGAAGCGTACTTCATGAGCTGTAACCGAAAAACTATTGGCATTTGGAAAGTTTGAGTTGATGGAGAAAGTGTGGTGGAACAAGTGTTAGCATTGTTAAGTATCTTGCTAGTTAGGTCGAATTCTCCGTTAGCTAGCCAGATAAATGTTGAGCAATGGGGGAATATATATATATTTTTTACTCAGTAAATGTTGTTTTTGCACACATGTAGCCTTGTGCACTTGATCGATGTCGATAGTTGCCACTATAATAGAGCAAAAATAGAATGCCTGTTTGTTTCATTATATTTCTACTTTAAAATGTTTTTTTCCCAAGTGCAATATTAGTATATTGTTTTTTTCTCACGACTTGAGTGTCATTTGCAGTAAAGTCTAGGCAACAAATAACATTGGATTGCTTTCTTTACATTTTTTAACTGTGAGTTAGATTCACATTAACCACTTTTTATTTTACACACACTGATCATATAGATCATATTCTTTGTTGTTTAGTTAGTTAAAACCTCCATTTCCCCCTGCATGTTTCAGTGCAACAAAAAAAAGTGTTCACATTTTGGTCCCTTGGCAGTTTGCAACCCTGGTAGTTAGCTCCTACGATTCAGTATCGGTTCATAACATTATACTATATTACATACATACCTGTATTACATACATACCATAGAATGATAAATCATGCAATTTTTATTCTCAAGCTAACCAAAAGCATTTAGCTACGAACGCCTATGCTCGCAATTTTCAGTTGAATTAATCTAACTTTCTTTCATGGCAACTCATAAGCAGGCCATGTACTATTTGTTTCATAGTCGATATATAGTCACCTGTATGTACATACATACAGTACTGTACAAAAGTGTTAGGCACATGTACAATTCTGTAAAACACATACGTTTCTAAATGTAAAAAAATTACTATGAAGGAACATTTTCTTATTTCACCTTCTCTTATATCCAGAGTGGCAGGTGAAATATTTGCAGTGAGCCTTGCACGAGGTGGACCGTCTCCACGATTTATGCTGGAGTGATGTTACCACTATCTGGTGACCGGGACCCTGAAGGACCTAACAAAGGGTAGTGTACATGACGCAGAGTTGTCCCCATTAATCAAAACGATGTGTTGATGAAATTGAAAGCATATTCTTCTCATTAATCTTTCAGCAATTAGTTGTGTTTGAAAAATAAAATGTGCTTTCAGATCAAAGATCCCTTTGACCTGTGACCCTACACTGAAGGAATCCTCAACTGTCACCCTACACTGAAGGAATCCTCAACTGTCACCCTACGCTGAAGGAATCCTCAACTGTCACCCTACACTGAAGGAATCCTCAACTGTCACCCTACGCTGAAGGAATCCTCAACTGTCACCCTACACTGAAGGAATCCTCAACTGTCACCCTACACTGAAGGAATCCTCAACTGTCACCCTACACTGAAGGAATCCTCAACTGTCACCCTACGCTGAAGGAATCCTCAACTGTCACCCTACACTGAAGGAATCGTCAACTGTCACCCTACGCTGAAGGAATCCTCAACTGTCACCCTACGCTGAAGGAATCCTCAACTGTCACCCTACGCTGAAGGAATCCTCAACTGTCACCCTACACTGAAGGAATCCTCAACTGTCACCCTACACTGAAGGAATCGTCAACTGTCACCCTACACTGAAGGAATCGTCAACTGTCACCCTACACTGAAGGAATCGTCAACTGTCACCCTACACTGAAGGAATCCTCAACTGTCACCCTACACTGAAGGAATCCTCAACTGTCACCCTACACTGAAGGAATGCTCAACTGTCACCCTACACTGAAGGAATGCTCAACTGTCACCCTACACTGAAGGAATGCTCAACTGTCACCCTACACTGAAGGAATCCTCAACTGTCACCCTACGCTGAAGGAATCCTCAACTGTCACCCTACGCTGAAGGAATCCTCAACTGTCTCCCTACGCTGAAGGAATCCTCAACTGTCACCCTACGCTGAAGGAATCCTCAACTGTCACCCTACGCTGAAGGAATCCTCAACTGTCACCCTACGCTGAAGGAATCCTCAACTGTCACCCTACACTGAAGGAATCCTCAACTGTCACCCTACATTGAAGGAATCCTCAACTGTCACCCTACGCTGAAGGAATCCTCAACTGTCACCCTACGCTGAAGGAATCCTCAACTGTCACCCTACACTGAAGGAATCGTCAACTGTCACCCTACACTGAAGGAATCGTCAACTGTCACCCTACACTGAAGGAATCGTCAACTGTCACCCTACACTGAAGGAATCGTCAACTGTCACCCTACACTGAAGGAATCGTCAACTGTCACCCTACACTGAAGGAATCGTCAACTGTCACCCTACACTGAAGGAATCGTCAACTGTCACCCTACACTGAAGGACTCCTCAACTGTGGCTACACAGGCCCCATCAACTTGGATCACAAGGAGAGCATAATAAGGTATGTGCAATGTTTTCTTATTGTAACAAAGGACCCATTAGCCTTCATGGATTGATACATTTGATCTGAGTTGAAATTGTGTTTTAAATTCCATTATTCTTACATTGCAACAACCCACAATTTGTGTCAACTGATTTAATTTAATATGTTTCAAACGAATTAGTTTTTAGAGTACATTATCATGACCATTCATACAAGAGCACCAAGGTTTCTGCAGTAAGATATGCAAATCTCAATGAATGTCGATGTCTCTGTCCTTTTCCTTTTGTAAAGAGCTATTTTGCTGCATTTAACCACAAAACGTACAGCGATGCTTCAGCAGCTGCATGAAGGCCTTGAAGTCTACATCTTAATTGAGGTCATGCAGAAGAAACCGAAGGAATGTCTCAATCTCTTTGTGATTGGCGATGATGACATGGTAATTAACAAACTGTGCTTTTTAATATTCTGATTGTTATTTATGGGGTTTTGGTCAGGTGACCTGTGTATTAGAAATATAGTGAAAGTAATGTATGTCTTGGAATTCATTGTCTAGGTTGATGCACACTACATAATCTCAAACCTGGCCCCAGAGATGAGTGAATGTGGTTTTCCAAAACAAAAGTAGACAGAAATCTTGGATTTCTTTCAAGATTTCCTCCAAGAACTTGATGGTATGTATTGTTTGCATGTTTGTACTTGTGCTTACTCCCTGATTTTGTTACTGTAGTATCCAATGTTTTTCTCTTTAAACTCAAATGAGCTGCTCCATAGTAATGATGTCAATGTAACACTTCAAACTGTTATTTTATTTTCAGTTTATATTGCACTGACCGCTTATACATTTGTCCCCCCCCACATATTAATATGCTAAACCAGATGGGAAAGTGAGCCTCTTTGTGGCTGAAGACAGTGGAGAGAAAGAAGACAGTGGAGAGAAAGAAGACAATGGAGAACCACTTGCTGTTCCCAGTGTAATGCAGTGGCTGACAGGGCAGGCACACACACATGCTTGTCTCAGAGAGAGAAAAGTTAAGGATAGTGGTCATTTTGGACCACTCATGTCTACAATGCATGTCTAACCACACTTTGTTACCCTGTTGTTAGTACATACACCAAAACGTAACATTTCCGACAGCCCTCAGAGATTACGATGCATTTAAATCAAACACTGAAACAACAATCAAATACGTTGCACGGTTTGATAGAGTGTAGCTGAAAGACTCCTCAATTTAACTGACTGATAATCCACATACAGTACATTATGTTCCTGTGTAAAGAAGTCAAATCTTTCTTGCTTTATTTTGGGGTTAATGCTTAAATGTACACCCTTGACAACTGCGATTTAGAAAATGTTTTTTATTAACCTCTTACTACTCAGAGCATTCATAGAAGGATGGTAGACTGCAGCAATAGCTCAGAGGTCTAAACACTGGATGGATGAATGAATGGACTATTGGAAATAGTCAGGGGGACTGATATAGTATTTGGGCTTTTGTAAAGTTTTTGCATTATGTTTTATACACTGGTCTTAGGCTATACCTTCAAACACCAAAACCTTAGGTGGCTCCATTGCTAGTAAAGAGTGTTACAAAAAACACATTTTGTTGATACAGTGTATCATCCTAGTCCATGGGAATTATGTAAATGAAATGACATACAATTCACTAATTTTCTGGTCCTTGCCAACATACAGTGTTCCAGATGTACTGCAACTACTTTAGTATATCATCGGTTCTCTCCCCTTTAATATGTGATTCTTTCTGTTTTTATTCTTTATTTTGTTTAACAAGTGCCTGAAGCTGTTCTATATACAGTAGACCTATGGGGGCCAAAGACTCCATTTTAGTATAGTGTACACCAAGTGGTATAGAATACAAGTATATAAACTTTATCCAAATGCAATGTAATAGACCAATTTATCTCCGGGCTTGACGTCTATCTTATTGAGAGATTCTTTAAGCTAGCATTATACACAAGTAAAGGTGCTCGGTCTGTCTTTATGTTATTAATTTGTAGTACTGTATCCTGTAACCACCAGAGTCACTGCTTATTCAGTGGTCTCCAACTTGACCTCTGGAGCTCAGAAATGATGAAGATAACACTGAGACAGTGCCACTCTGTTAGACAGGAATTTGGTGCTGAAGTACAATAATACTTTACAAGTCCTTTTGATTACCCAAGGTTCATTTGTATGCAGCAAGGGATGGAAGGTTTTATTAAAATGTACATTTAAGGGATTTTTCAGTTGCTCATTTTTATATTTTGACATGACAAAGTTGTGTATTTGTGGATCTACTGTATTGGTGTTTACAAAATGTACTAACCATCGTTCACTGAGCTCTGTCACTAGCATTGTTATGTTATTGCCTGCTTTTGATTTTCATGTTAAGACACTGGATGTCATGTACTCTAACTGTAAAGGTGACAGCTCGATAAATTATATGGGGAGAGAAAGTCACCTCAGGAGCCTTTATGACACTTATGGATTCTTGCACTCTTCTGTAACTGGATAGTGTTTTATAGATCACTGCATTATTAGAACGTACTATAGATTCACCTCTGAACTTGGAACCCGTTTGCTGTATGTCCAATGGTAGTGCCGTGAACATGTTACAATTATTAACGTGATTATTTTGACACTGTTATACTACATAATGTTGATACATGGTATTTATCAGTTTTATATGTTCAAATGTTGGGTTTGTTTTTAGAGAGAAGTGTCAATTAACAAAGATGCTTTGTGGAAAATAAATACCATTGGTTTACAAGAAGTTTAATTACATTTCATAAAAGCTCTTTTCAATGAATGAAACGAGTTTGTTTACCAATTAAGAGGTGCCGTTTTCTTTTCCAGCAAAAGATATACACATTTTTGCCATTGTCAAGAGTGGCACTGGGGCTAAAACAATATCCTACATGGTGTGGGAGGACTGCACCTAAAAAGGCTGGAGACTCATAACTAATTGAAGAGCATGCATGTATATGTCCTGACCAAAAGATGAGGAGTCAGTGGTAGGGGTCACTTGACGTTGCAGCACAGCTATTCTCAGTAGACAGTAGACGGGGGCCATGGGATGTCTGGAACAATGACCCCATTATCAGTGTTTCCAGATTATCCTCCTGATAAAGCAGGTCCTCCACCTGCTCAATCTGGAATGCTCAAAATAAATCTGTATTAGTGACGATAAATGTATAGGAAGATCTGTCAAGCCATTCACATCACAGACTCATACCTCTGCATAGTCTGGCTCAGACACAGGTGTTTGGAGCATTCCAATATGCCACAGCTGATGAGGTGTCAAGTTCACCTCTGTGCTTAAACGGTGATTATTCCAAATCTCTGAAATGCTGCAGATCTGCCCGCAGACGAGGTAGGAACACATGTCCCACACAGAAGAGGTGGTGTAATGGCTTTCGTCAGTAGAAGGAGAGGAGGACCAAAGCGCAGCGTGGTTTGTATCCATATTTATTAGAATACTTTTTTAATAATGAACAAAACAATAAACAGACGAAAACCCAACGAAGCTACAGTCCCGAACTAAACACAAAAACAGGTGAACGCAAGAACAGGAACAATCACCCACAAACCAACAGTGAAAACAGGCTATCTTAATATGGTTCCCAATCAGAGACAACGTAAAACACCTGCCTCTGATTGAGAACCATATCAGGCCAATAAGACAAACCTAAACAAAGAAACACATAACATAGACTACACCCACCCAGCTCACGTCCTGACCAACTAAACAAAGACTAAACAAAGGAAATAAGGTCAGGAACGTGACAGGTGGATAGAATTCTACAGGTCAAGGTTGCCTTCTTCCTCCTCTGACATGTCACAGCACTCCAAATATCTCTCCATAAGCGTTCCACTCATCAACCTGAGAACACCTTCCCCACAATAAAGCATGGTGGTAGCAGCATCATGCTGTGGGGATGTTTTTCATCGGCAGGGACTAGGAAACTGGTCAGAATTGAAGGAATAATGGATGGCACTAAATACAGGGAAATTCTTGAGGGAAACCTGTTTCAGTCTTCCAGAGATTTGAGACTGGGATGGAGGTTCACCTTCCAGCAGGACAATGACCCTAAGCACACTGATAAAGCAACACTCGAGTGGTTTAAGGGGAAACATTTAAATGTCTTGGAATGGGGGAGTCAAAGCCCAGACCTCAATCCAATTGAGAATCTGTGGTATGACTTAAAGATTGCTGTACACCAGCGGAACCCATCCAACTTGAAGGAGCTGGAGCAGTTTTGTCTTGAAGAATGGGCAAAAATCCCAGTGGCTAGATGTGCCAAGCTTATAGAGACATACCCCAAGAGACTTGCAGCTGTAATTGCTGCAAAATAGGTGGCTCTACAAAGTATTGACTTTGGGGGGTGAATAGTTATGCACACTCAAGTTCTGTTTTTTGCCTTATTTCTTGTTTTCTTCACAATAAAACATATTTAGCATCTTCAAAGTGGTAGGCATGTTGCGTAAATCAGATGTTACAAACCCCCCCCCAAAATACATTTTAATTCCAGGTTGTAAGGCAACAAAATACGAAAAATACCAAGGGGGTGTGTAACGCTCGTCGTTAGGTGGAAGAGAGGAGGACCAAAGCGCAGCGTGGTATGTTTCCATATTTATTGGAAACACTTAACACGAACAAAAACAATAAACGGAAAATGAAACTAACGACGCTACAGACCTGAACATGTGAACATACAGACAACGAAGAACGCAATGAACAGGAACAATCACCCACAAAACAAACAGTGAGAACAGCCTACCTAAATATGATTCCCAATCAGAGGAAACGTAAAACACTTGCCCCTGATTGAGAACCATATCAGGCTAGTTGACAACCCTAAACCAAACATAGAAATATATAACATAGAATGCCCACCCAGCTCACGTCCTGACCAACTTAACAAGACTAAACAAAGGAAATAAGGTCAGGAACATGACAGGGTGAATACTTCGCAAGCCACTGTATTCTTATTCATCCCTTTACATTTGTGTTTATAAGGCAGTCGTTGTGAATTTGCTAGATTACTTATTAGATATTACTGCACTGTCGGAACTAGAAGCACAAGCATTTCGCCACACTCGCATTAACATATGTATGTGACCAATAAAATTTTATTTGATCATGTACTGAACAGCAAGTTGTGATCATTGTCCATTTGATAAGGTTTAATGGGTATACAGCCATATACTGATTACCACAGCAGTGCTATAACTTTAATAGTGTCATCTATCCTTCTATATCTGACAATAACTACAGTATAAAAGTACTGTAACTATAACAGTGTCATCTATCCCTCTATCCCTGACACTAACTACAGTATAAAAGTGATCTAACTATAATAGTGTCATCTATCCCTCTGCCCTTGAACCATAAAGGTGGACTAACATTTAAACTAAAACAAATTTAAAAAGAAACAAAAATGAAAGTAAAAACTTGAAGCTTCAGGTTACAAGACTCTGCAAACTAAAACTGATACCAGAATAAACAGAGCACAACACACATCTATCATTAAATATAAAACCTGTCAAACTAAAAGAAAACCAATGAAAAGTCACATTGGTATAGAAATCAAATAGTTAAATTGAGGAGCTGAAGTAACCTTGGTCACCTCACATACTTTTCTGTGTTTTTCTTTGTATTGAAGGTGGAGTTGATAGTGTGTCTGTGTGAGGTCAGGAATCAGAGGGAGGTGGAGGAGGAGGTGCAGGAGAAGAGCCAGCAGATAGACCGGATAGAAGTGGAGTTCCACAGATGCCAGCCCTGGGTGGGGTCCTGAACATGGAGGGTTCCTAGCCCTGTTGGACAGAGGAGCAACTCAATCTGAGACAGACTGATAATGGAATTTATATGTTTAAATTAATGATTAGAATATTCCATCCTGAAAACATAATATCTGTACAATATGTCTTTATTGTATCTTAAACATAGACTGTCTGAGCAAAATTCGGTGCCGACCTGACTAGAGATTTGGGAGAGGACAGGGAGTACTTATCAAGGTCACCCTAATCTTTGTCGGCTGGGTAGTGATACTGTATGTGCGTAGGATACCTACTGTTTGTGTGTGGAAGTATGTGCGCAGCTATAAAATGTATGTTTTTGTATTCTTGACTTTAGAACGTTCTCTGAATAAACTATACTAGCCTATTGACTAATTATTATTATACTACCCATCGTCCTTACAAACCTCGGGGATTAGTCAAAGCTATTGATTGTTTGTAATTAGTAATTATCATTGGGATTGAAAATTCTCTTGACACAGACACCAAGCCATACAGAATGAGGTTAACCCTTAGTAAACTCGTCCGAGTTAGGATTTAATTATTTGTTAACATTTGAATTATATAGGCTGCATGTAATGTTATCGTTTGGTATAAGACCTAAAACGGATCTAATCTTGCATGGGGGCCTTGTCTGAGTCTTAGAACATGGCCACAAACACAGCTCTTCAGATATATAGAGAATGCTGTGAACAGTGAGGAGGAAGACAACACAGTATTACTTACTGAACAGATGAGAGAAGTGGAGAGTACCAACCAACCACTGATGAGGGAGTTAGAGGAGGCCAGGAATAATCATGTGATCTCTTCTGGTGTGTTCACATGGAGATACAGTATCAAACACAGCTTTTGAGCCTAAACTGGGGGAGGATGAGCCCCCAATCCTAAATCAACCCTTAGCCCTCACCCCCTGAGATCTGAAATGTTTGAAAAAGTATGAACAATCCTGTCAATAAAAGGTGACACTCTTATTGTATGTTATCCCAATCAATACTGCATTTGTACTCTGCAGGTACAGTGAGTTCCTTGTGTAGAACTCTGTCCATAAAGGAAGGAGAGTTGATCACTGCTAAAGGCCAGCAGGATGAGTTGAGACAGCAGCTGAAGAACCAGTTTGACCAGCTACAGACCATGTCCAGGAAGGTAGTGAAGGACAGGTTAGTCCAGCTATAGACCATATCCAGGAAGGTACAGTATGAACAGTAGGATCATGCATTGAGCGGGTAGATTTGTAGATGAGGCTGTATGTGTGAATCAGACCTGGGTCATATATCTTTAAATACTACAGCTGCTCATGATTTAGCTTAACTGGCAGGTAGAGTTTGCCCTTTTGGGACTATTCAGTTGTTTCCATTGTGTCTAAATATAGCACACACACGTTATATTCAGTTCACCTGTTTACATGATGGTATGAGGAACTAACTCATGGTAATGGAGGAGGAGAATGACACCCTGATGCAGGTTGCGACACACCTTTCCTGTTACTTCATCAGATAAATGTGTTCATACGCTACACTTCCTCTTAAAGAGACAAAGTTAGAAAGCCTGGCTCACGGTTAGGAAGCCTAAATACTTGTGTGTCTGTGCAATGTACACTAGAATATAATACAGCATATCTACCATGTGTGCTGTTGGAAACTTGCTGTGTTTGTGACTGTTACAATTAGAGCAAGTTGAAAGTGAAAGTTAAAGTTGGAGCTGACCCCGCCCCCTCGTCAAATTACAGCTGTATCCGATTAGACTCCTTCTAGAGCTATATAAAAGCCAGTGTTCCGTTCAGGAGAAAAAGAATGCAGAGAGAGGGAGATCATAACTGAGAGATTGATTGTGATAGAGGGTTTGATTGTAATATCCTGAGATCATTGCTGAGAGAGGGATCATTGCAGAGGGTTATATCATATGCTGGTTGTGTTCTCAGAGAGATCATTGGGCTAAATTCCCAATCTGGCCCTCAAACCATCATGGTCACCTAATAATCCCCAGTTTACAATTGGCTCATTCATCCCCCTCCTCTCCCCTGTAACTATTCCCCAGGTCGTTGCTGCAAATGAGAACGTGTTCTCAGTCAACTTACCTGGTAAAATAACGGTAAAATAAAATAAATAAAATAAAATTGCTGAGAGAGAAGGCTGATGGCTGTGGGTTATTTACTGTGTTAGTTGTTGCTGGGAGCAGCTTTGGTATGTTCTGTGTTAGTTTGTTGCTCAGTCAGAGCTTATTTGATGTCCTGTGTTTCTCAGTTCGTTTGTGTAATTGTTTAATATTCTATTTCATTTGTTCTCAGGGGGGAAGGGGAAGGCACCTAGGGAGTACTTAGGCAAGAGGCCCGCGGGCATACATATACCTGTAGTATATTCACTGTCTAGGCACACTAGGTAAGACCTGGGCGGACCACCCCCTGTATTTCGGTTAGCGCTCCAGGTGTTGCTAAATTAGGTAAGTAGTGGGTAGGCATGTAAGGTAGGAGGGGCTTTGGATATTTACGTTCTTTGCTTTGGTTCCGTCCAGCCCCTTTTCCCCATATTACCTTGTGAAGGAATACATTCCTAGTAAACGGTCAATTCTCTGCCTTTTGTCATCCTTACTCGCACCTACAGTCCATACCTCTTTCACTTCACGGAGAGTTGAGTTGTAGCAGGGTGATGCGTTCCCTCTTCATAGAAGCGTGCTTAACAGTGATGTAACTTTTGCTCATGGGTGTCTAAGAAAATAGACTAGTGCATTGATGAAGCATTCCTTGACATAAATGAGAAACTTCAAAGATTGGCAGGTAATGTTAATGAAAGGGTTTAGATAATGTATCTCCAACAACACAGGGCTTACATCTGGAACCTGGATAGGTTGTACTGCCCTCTAGTGTCAGTAGTATTAACACACATGAACTAAGTCTAATGTCAAGCCAATATCAATACAAGGTATTTCTCATTGATCCATTGATTATGCGATCCTCCAAACTTATTGTCTTTGTAAGAAGTCTTGCACAGAAAGGGTGTAGATCACAGGAGGTTGGTGGCACCTTCATTGGGGAGGATGGGCTCATGGTAAGGCCTGGAGCTGAATGAGTGGAATGGTATCAAATACAACAAACACGTGGTTCCCATGTGTTTGATGCCATTCCATTTGCTCCGTTCCAGCCATTATGAGCCGTCCTCCCCTCAGCAGCCTCCACTGGTGTAGATAATGTATCTCCAGCAACACAGGTCTGTCTTTAACTCTGAATTGTGAAGGGAATCATTCAGTGATCATCAAATGTGATCATTATCAAAGTCAAATATGATTTGATGTTTGGAGGCTCAGAATCCCTGCTTCCCCAGGAACAGTAGCTACTGGGGATCATAATAAACGTGTCTTCAATGAGAGATCCTGAAAGTGGTTGAGTCAACTGAAGAGTCATAACAATCTTCCAACTGATCCTTTATTCTGACTGATGCATAGAATGCTTGCTACAGCTCCAATCATGTTATTTTCCAGAACTGCATGAGGATTGTCATTAATATAATCATATTATCAGTTGACTCTGTCCATGTCCATATCACCATGTCAGTATGTGCTGGAATATAATATATCTGTTTTGAATAGTCTGCACACTAGTGAGTCCGTGGTAACAAAATAAGTTAATTATTTAAAAAGAGCATGCATCCAGTCACTGGCTAGGTGGCAGTAGCATGTAGCAGTGGCATTAACATATATTAACTAAGACTAAACAGGAAGCATCTGAATTCAATGTAAAAGAAAGGGTTTAGATAATGTATCTCCAGCAACACAGGGCTTACATCCGGTCACTGTCTAGGTTGTACCGCCCTCTCCTGTCAGTAGCATTAACAGATATGATCTAAGTCTAATGTCAATCCAATATCAATCCAAATAAAATGTCATTGATCCACTAATTGTGATCCTCTAGGTTGTAGTCCAGCTGCCTAAGGAAGTGTCCCAGAGGAAACAGGAAGAAGCTGAGGTTAAAGGTCAGACGAAGCAGCTCAGCCGGACGCTGAAAGTGGAGAAGCCTGAGAGGCCTAAGTCTGCCAGGAGACCATTGACTCTCTGAACCTGTAGAGCATCGGCAGCCTAGTGGCCCTGGAGTAGATAAAGCCCAGGGTATGACTGACCTCTCTCCTCATTTATAGTCATCTGGAGTAGATACAGACCAGGGTATGACTGACTTCTCTCCTCATTTATAGTCATCTGGAGTAGATACAGACCAGGGTATGACTGACTTCTCATTTATAGTCATCTGGAGTAGATACAGACCAGGGTATGACTGACCTCTCTCCTCATTCATAGTCATCTGGAGTAGATACAGAGCAGGGTATGACTGGCCTCTCCTCATTCATAGTCCTCCTTATCATGCTGTCACCGTAAGCAATGATGTAGTAACCAATGATGTGGTCACCAATGATGTGGTATCCAGTGATGTAGTTATAAAAAGAACAGAAAGGCCTGGACACTGTATATGCTCCTTACTACCATCTTTAATGACAACGTTCCTTTTTCATCTAGACTTTATTAGGCCAGCACCTACAGTACCAGTCCGAAGTTTGAACACACCTACTCATTCATGGGGTTCTTTATTTTTTATATTTTCTACATTGTACAATAATAGTGAAGACATCAAAACTATGAAATAACACATATGGAATCACATAGTAACCAAAAAAGTGTTAAACAAATCCAAATATAGTTTATATTTGAGATTCCTCAAAGTAGGCACCCTTTGCCTTGATGACAGTTTTGCACACTCTTGGCATTCTCTCAACCAGCTTCATGAAGTAGTAACCTGGAGTGTGCCTTGTTAAAAGTTAATTTGTGGAATTTATTTCCTTCTTAACACGTATGAGCCAATCAGTTGTGTTGTGACAAGGTAGGGGTGGTATACAGAAGATATCCCTATTTGGTAAAATACCATTGTCCATATGGCAAGAACAGCTCAAATAAGCGAAGAGAAACAACAGTCCATCATTACTTTAAAACATGAAGGTCAGTCAATACGGAACATTTTGAAAGTTTCTTCAAGTGCAGTCGCGAAAACCATAGAGCGCTATGATGAAGCTGGCTCTCATGAGGACCGACACAGGAAAGGAAGATCCAGAGTTAACTCTGCTGCAGAGGATAAGTGCATTAGAGTTACCAGCCTCAGAAATTGCAGCCAAAATAAATGCTTCAGAGTTCAAGTAACAGACACATCTCAACATCAACTGTTCAGAAGAGACTACATGAAATCAGGCCTTCATGGTCGAATTTCTGCAAAGAAACCACTACTACAGGACACCAATAAGAAGAGACTTGCTTGGGCCAAGAAACACAAGCAATGGACATTAGACCGGTGCATCCTGCACCAGTATCCAGTAATCTGTGTCTCAAGATATTATCAAGTCCCATTTGAAGTTCCATAGTCTGGGCTGACAGACGTTGTGGTCCTGAAGTTATGAACACATGACTTTCCCCTAGGAAGAGGGGAAACAGCTTCTAAATCTGTTTCCTAGCAAGGTGAAGCTAATTTATACTCATCACATGGTCCTTTTCATTTTAGACCAGTCTGTAGGCTGTAGACAGAAGCTGATATGTTTCCGCCCTCCCGAAGCATCTTACCAGTGGCGCCCACATGAAAAGCTAGTTATTCGCTGACACAAGTGGGAACAGTTCAGGCTGAGGAGTACGTTTCAAACATCCCCATATGATACAAAGACACAGTGGTCCTCTCCCAACAGGTATCTAGAAGTCACATTCTTCCTACTGGAGGTTGGGTTTCAATGTGTTTCATTTCTTTACTCTACAATTGAATGTGGTGTAGAATCCTGACAAGATGTTAATGATCCATCTGAATAAGTTTTACCAGGGCAGTCAGAACACACAGTATCTGTAGATGTTGTTCCTGCAGAAATACATGTTGAAATATTAATGAAAAATTAATTTGTCCCCCCATTTATTTAATTCCATTAACTGTAATGATTGTTCTCACTGAAATTAACAACTTGACTAAATTGAATTATGACAACACAATTAGTATTATGAGTGAGACAGAAGACCAACCTGTATGGCTGATGTATTGACCAGGTTTACAGCTGCTGTGTCTCTGGGCTGCTCTACAACCATCCTTAGTTGGGTCTAGACAGTAGAACCCCTCCAGTGTCCCACAGACAGTGTCTGATGAAGGTGTACATGACTGCTTTACCATCAAACCCAAACCTATGGAGAAAACATTCACTTCGTATCTGAAGCTAAATGTAAAGCCTGTTGTATTTCATCAAAACAACAGCTGATATAGTAAAGTAGCTCAGTGTTTATGCCCAGAACACAGAATTCTCACCTGGATCACATGTGGTACAGTCGTTGCATGTTGTTTTACCACTGGGCTCATCAAGGAACGTGGAGTCAATACAGAGAACACAGGAAGGTGTATGTGTAGATTTAGTACAATGCCTATTTACACGATATCCTGTTGAAAAGAAAGCCAGAAAATAATTACCTTTTGGTATTATTATTATCATCATAATTATTCTTGTTGTTATTATTATAATTAACCCCTCATAAAAATACACAAGGTCCTTACCAGGCCTACACATTATGCAATATCTATCACCTATTTTATAGATGAGGTGATCATATGTGAAACAGGGTTCATTGTTGAGAAGTATAAAATGTATCTGGAAATAGAGAAGAAATAAAACATCAGCATACATTACATTTAAAGATGTGACACCAAACCCAAGATAACCAGTTATCTGCAAATTCAGTCAATAAATGTTAATGAAATACATTTCTCTCCTCCATGTTTTTTCTACGAGGTTTCAGTAAAATTGAAACTAAGACTATATAGTAGGCTAATAACTATAATTCATATTTCATGAAGGAAATATTTACTTTTGATCATTTGTTTTTTAAACTTGCCAAGCCACAAAATGTGCAAATCAGAAATGTTTCACTTACAGTCCATATAAAGTGTTCAAACTTTGCCATGGTTCCTCATTCCTCTCCAACTCACCGGAAGACCAACTCACAGGATTTGTTCTTAGGAGTTTTGAAGTATCGAGATGAACTGACCTGTAGACTTCATGTATTTTAGTACCTGTACTGTATAGTAAGAATAGCTCAATTATATTCTGCTTAAATATTGCATAAACTGCCCAGTTACTAAATATAATATAGTAATGTACGTCGGCTGGCCACCCCTGAGTTAATCACCACCACCAATGTGAATAAAACTGAACAGAATCATAATAAAATATAATAACCTTTCACTTAGTAAATTATGATATCTTGCTGAATTGAATCACTGAAAAATAACTGTAATTAGCTAGTTATCAACTTTGAGAAATTGGCAAATGATTATTAGAGAATGGTGCCCTCTTGTGGTGAAGTAGCCTTGTACATGGAACAAAGTCCGTTCTACCAAAGACAGCACAGTATGAAGATATACTACAACTGCTTCACAATAAAAATCAGCGATCACTTGTAGGCGTCGTTGGCTTGCTAAACTCATGAGTAGAAACACGTCATCGGGTGTGACAGTTGTCTCGAGCCAAACTGCGCATGTGCAAATCGTCAACTCAAAGGCACTCCTTCGATATAAAGTTGTTTTTGACGAGAATGAAAACATGTGAATTTGTCACTTTCACGAGGTTGGAGTAATAACATGTTCACTTACTTAAAACATTGGTTCGAATCTAGGTTGTCCCTTTAGATTTCGAGGAAAATGTACAACTAAGGAGGAATTTTTCAAACCCTGGCCTGGGGCCTAATTTATAATGTACAAAATGGACCCTAAAACTTGCCTGTGACACAGTTTTAAAGCAAAAGTTGGCATGTATAAAAAACGAATTTGACATAAAATAAGCTCACCTTTCCACAAACTTTAGACCATGCCTACGCAAAGTTTCTAGTGGGTGAAGTATAGCAATGAAAACAGTATGCATTGAAAACTAGTATTTTGTGAAAATGGAGGATATGGACAGGCTTATTCATAACAATAACAAGATGTAATCATTCACTGTTAGTGAGAAGAGAGGAAATCTATTTTGTTAATTGTTACATTTTAAAATAATTACAAATAGGCATCTATTTCCTAGACAATTATTTATAAATGTTGTGTTTTGCATGAATTGTTGTCTTGTTTTACATTGTAAAACAATTGCTTGAGGATCTGTTCTCTCCCCCCTTTCAGCTGCACTGATGGGTCAATACTTGACAGTTGAAATCAATATGGTTGATGAAATCATCATTAGGTAGATTTTTGTGTTTGCTTTCATGTATTGTGTAATTGATGGGTATAAAGATATGTTTAGTGTAATTGATGTGTGTATAGATATGTTGAGTGTAATTGATGTGTGTATAGATATGTTTAGTGTAATTGATGTGTATATAGATATGTTTAGTGTAATTGATGTGTGTATAGATATGTTTAGTGTAATTGATGGGTATAAAGATATGTTTAGTGTAATTGATGTGTATATAGATATGTTTAGTGTAATTGATGTGTATATAGATATGTTTAGTGTAATTGATGTGTATATAGATATGTTTAGTGTAATTGTTGTTTATTGATGTTCATGCAGGGCTCATATCCGAAAGAGACCATGGTCTCAGCTCCCTGACTCCCTGCTTAAATAAAGGTTAAACACATTTCCATGATCATTGCATAATAAATTCCTAATCTTTTCTGTGATCTTTTCATAGTCACGAGGTAGCATAGTCCTACAACAAGGAAATCATTCATTCAATGTATGTACATATGGTGTAATTACATGGGACCCTGGATAATACAGTGTTGCTGGCCTTTAACTCCGCCCATTACATTCACCACAAATAAACTCACTGTATATGGAATACATATTGGCTTTTAGAGAAAAAACTATTCTATGTGCCGCAGTAAAAGTATGCATGTTTTGGGGTCTATCTTTTACATACACACGGTTTATAAATGAGGCCCCAGGTGTTTGGCAAGCATTCTACCCCCACAGCGGGGCAACGAACAAAATGTAGCCAGGCAAAGTCTGTCTGAACAGCGGAGCATGGGCCTGCCTATTCGTTGTAGTAAAATTACACAATCATTCATCAATATGAAAATATATGATTCTTATAGTTATGCTACAGCGCGGAACATGTAAAGTAGGTTATTTTTACGTAAATATGTCATATTAATCTTACCCCAGCCTTGATCAGTAGTGTAGGGCCCTGGATTCATTTTACTTTCACTTTACGTTCAGCGTAACAGTTTTCAAAATAAAAGTTCCCATCAGAATAACAGAAACGCGTCAATAACCGATATTTATTCATGATATGAGAAATAATTGTGCTATTTTTTTCATATTTAAGTGACATTTGCAACATATGGGTTTTAAAACATGTTCCAAGGTCAAATAAATGCCCCCAGTGCAAATCACTGTATTTGAAATGCATATTGGCTTAAAAGCAAACTATTCTAGGTGTTGAAGTAAAAATATTGTAGGGTCTGTAGAATGTATATTTAAGTGATAATTCCCGAGAAGCCGGTGTTTGGAGGATATATTGGCACGGGTGTTGCAGTGCAGTGCCTTAACACATTGTAAAAAGATTAGTATTAAAACTGTCACCTGTTTATAAAGTGAAGGGCGCTACATTATGCTGTTTAGGCAGAGGTAAGGATATATTTCTAAAAAATTAATATTTTTGAAGCAGGAGTCCTCCATGCATTTCAAATAATAAACACATCAACTGTGCTTTATTTTATGCAGTTCATCACTAACAAAATGTACACCCATTACATTCCTTTACTATGTAACACAATAGTTTAATATTTACATTGTCTAAATTTATTGGTGATTAGGTGATGTTGATGTCACACAGCTACATTTTTTTTTTACAAACTTAAAACTCTTAACCACTCTGAGTAAAACCAGTTGATTTATAAAGTACCAGACTCAATATTTCTGTAGCCTATGGGATAACCTCTAGAGGGCAGTCATGTATTGTCATTAGTGCACATAACGCTTTTGTAGAATGAGTCTGGGATTCTTACTTGGATTCATAGAATAGTGACATTCAGGAGGTCATAAGGTCAATCATGTTGTAGCAGTCTGGTGTAATAGTTGTGCTTTCATTTACAGTTCAGTAGTGCTCTAAATGTGCAATATTTACTCAAATAATCTAAATGGTCATTTCCCATGCTAATGAAAGCATTTACCCAGGAACGGTGGGCATGACAATTTGAAAGATTTAAAACATAGCATGAAATATTGACCGTTTTCGTTTTGTAGATGTCCTCCATGCATTTCAAGTAATAAATCCAGCAAGTGTACATTGTTAGGCAAAACTGTATTTAATGTAACATCTTGTACAGTATTATATTATATTTAACCTTCAACAAGTTACATAAACATTTAGTAGATCATATTACCATTTTTCCAACAAATTTTTGTAATGTTCATTTCAAGGACAACTTTGTCTGTAAAATTGACTCAGTCTTTGTACAAATCCCTCATCATTAGAAAACATTTATTTCTAAATAAAAATTATATTAGTCAATTCGGAGTAATGCAGTGTCAAACTTTGGTTGTACAACTTGTTTTTCTGTAAAGAACTTGCTGGATAATATTGACAGCTTGACTGGTCATTTGGTGATTTTGAGAACAGTTCAGGCTGAGGAGTAAGATTCAAACAACCCCATGATCTCTCCCAACAGGTATCTAGAAGTCATATTCTTCTAACTGGAGGTTGGGTTTCAAAGTGTTTCATTTCTTTAGTCTACAATTGAATGTCCTGTAGAATCCTGTTTTCATATCAACCAGATTCTACAATATCACATTTAACATGTAGTGTTAAGATACACTATAGATGGCTGGACCAGCCAGCCATTGGACCACAGATTACAGAATGTGGAGTCCCTGTCTGTGACGGGGTCTTGAATCTGGGAATTGAAGTTATTTGTAATTTATCAGTAATTCATTTACATTCTGGCCAATGTTTTGTAGTACAACTGCTTGTATCCAGGGTCCTATATTACCTTGTAACAGATAATTTGTCTTAGCATTGAGGACTTGGTGAAGTTATATACCATATACATTTACTTATAAATATGTTTGCAATTCTTTTAAGTCATAAAAACTATTCTGTACACATATTTAGAACACCTTGAAGGTGTGCCTCACCTTTTCCAGTTCTCACAGACAGCATTGGTATTTCCTGATCTGGGGATGCCTATCAGATAGAATCAGTAATTAGTAAAACACATTGAGCTGCTTTCCCAGACAGAGATTAAGCCCAGTCCTGGACTAAGAAGCATGTTCAAAGGAGATTCTCCATCTTAAGTGCTTTAAGTCTAAAGCTAGGCTTAATTTAAATTCAAATTTCATAGCTAGAAGAGATTATTTAGTAATACAATGTGATTAAATATATTGATTTCTAAACATACCTGGGTAGGTATTTGAGGATCTATGAACATTTTTGAGATCGGTGTGGAAGAACTTGACTGGCCTGCACAGAGCCCTGACCTCAACCCCATTGAACACCTTTGGGATGAATTGGAACGCTGACTGCGAGCCAAGCCTAATCACCCAACATCATTGCCCGACTTCACGAATGCTCGCGGCTGAATGGAAGCATGTCCCTGGAGCAATGTTCCAACATCTAGTGGAAAGCCTTCCCAGAGGAGTGGATGCTGTTATAGGCAACAAAGGGGCGACCAACTCCATATTAATGCACATGAGTTTGAAACAAGATGTTCGACAAGCAGGTTTCCACATACTTTTTCATGTAGAGTATTTCACAGTGGTTTAGATGGTACAATGACTCTCTACACCAGGGGTTCCCAAACTGTTTCACTCAGGCCCCCCTTCCAACATTGGGGAACATCCCGCGCCCATGTCTATTTCTATGGACACAAGCACTGTTCATGACACAAACTGTTCACACCCCTCTTGTTGGTGGAGAGAATTTAGCAGGTTTAAAGCATATTTCCTGCAATTCTACACATTTTGTAACAGGGTGCAGAGAACATTTTGCTGTTTTAAAATGTAATTTTCTGGCAATTCTATACATTTTGCCATGTCTAATGTGTATTCATGTCATTTTTGAGTGTCTTAATCTTTTGTTTAAGTAAATGTTTTGTGTCTTATTTTCATTACTTTCACTTCTCACAAATGACAAAAAAACGACTGAAGCAGATAGCAGAGGCATATTCACACTGGAAGAGCTGTGTTTGTGGCCATGTTCCAAAACACAGATAAGGCCCCCATGCAAGATTAGATCAGTTTTAGGTCTCATACAAGAAGATAACATAATGTCAGGACCCCACTCAGGGCTGGCCTCGCTCAGCCTGTGGAGCTCCTCTTCTAGCATGGCTATCTGCTGGCTCTTCTCCTGCACCTCCTTCTCCACCTCCCTTAGTTCGTCTGGAAGTCAGGAATCTATCAACTCAGCCTTCAATGCAAAGAAACACAGACAACTGAGATGACCAAGGTTACTTCAGCTCCAGATTTTAAATATTTATTTTCTTTACAATTTTGGCTTTTCATTGTTTTTTTCTTTCATTTCACAGGTTATAGTTATAGTACTTGTATTCTGTAGTTAAGGTCGGGGATAGAGGGATAGATGACACTTAAAGTTAGAGCACTGCTGGGTTAATCAGTATATGTCTGTATACCCATTAAACCGTATCAAATGAACAAAGGTCACAACTTGTTGATCAGTACATGTATGAGTGCATGATTATTGTACACGCTCATAGCACTCAAATATACACTGAGTGTACAGAACAGCCTCAATTCGTCGGGGCATGGACTGTCGAAAGCGTTCCACAGGGATGCTGGCCCATGTTGACTCCAATACTTCCCACAGTTGTGCCAAGTTGGCTGGATGTCCTTTGGGTGGTGGACCATTTCTGATACACCGGGAAACTATTGTGTAAAAAACCCAGCAGCGTTGCAGTTCTTGACACAAAACGGTGCACCTGACACCTACTATCATACCCCGTTCAAAGGCACTTAAACCTGGTCATTCGGTTGAAAACGTTTCTTAAACAGCAGCTAACTGAACGAAACGGGGATAAACATTCTTGAATTTGTCCAATAGAAACTCTTGTTTGCAGTTGTTTGGACTATTGATTACACCCTAGATCAGCTAGATGCAGGTAAGAGTGTGTAAGGCGGTATTGAATGTGTCACTGTCTGTCACCTTGATCTCTCGACTTGTGCACCTACTTTGTAAACTTTCATTCGTAGGCTAGGATGTAGAAATCTCATGACGGGTATAGGGAAAATTTGAGTTATGTAGTAGCCTAAACCTAGCCTGTTACATTGATCTGGGTGAATGGAATATGAATGACAGTCATCCAATATGCTGTAATATAAATAAGGCCATGCTCATTAAAATAAACCTTCCTCCCTAATCTTAAAACGACACTGACCGCCACTGCCTTCCACGAGGTATAAATGACAGGTGAAACCCATGTGGAGACAATTCACTTGTCCAATCAGTAACAGGCTGATGACTACACCGCTCGCGTCGCGTACGCAAGTGTTGCAAAATAAATTTAGAAATCTATATTATTCAATTATTGCGCCAACGAGCGTCTGCGTTGCCAAGGGCTAAAATAGAAGTCAGTTACATTTCTGACGTAGATCGCGCTGCAAGTCCTGCCTCTCCCATCTCCTCATTGGTTTATAGAAGCAGGTACCCACGTGCCATCTCCTCATTGGTTATACCCACTTGGGTGCCTGAAAGACGAACGAGGTCAGTAATGCACCTAATTTATGAAAGTTGCCAATCGCAATATAAAGTCGAGAAGAAAAAGTATAGGAGGAGAGATGACTTGAAACGATTAGGTTGACCATTTTATGTGTGGATTAATTGTCGGAGTAGAGCACCTTCTGCATTTCAGGTAAAATAACAACTCAATGTTTATATCCCAGGACAAATTAGCTAGCAACAGCAAGCTAGCTAAATAGGACAAATTAGTTAGCAAGTGCAAGCTAACTAGCTAAATTGCAATAAAGGCTTAATACTTTTCGACCTGTCCCCAAATTAATGTAATTGGTTCAGAGTTTGTTTTGATATTTTAACCTGCGTGTCGTGATCGCGTTTGGTGTGGGGGGTCAAAATAAATGTATGCACGATGGCGCACGCACGCAGACAGTTGGGTTCCGTGTAAGTCTTCAAGGAAGGATGCACTTTTTAAAGGAATGTCAACATAATCCTTCTCGTTTGGGGTCTCTAAAGAAATTAAGAATTGTTTTGGAATTTAGTCAATAATACATGTCTGAAATATCAGGAGGTTCATTATACAGATGAACTAAAACTGACCTACTCACACCCTTGCTGTTTTCACATCTTGCTTCAATCAATTTGCTTTATTCAATAGCATTTTTACAATGTAGCTAACGTCATTGGGACACTGGAACATAAGAAAGTTAGCTGGCTTAATTGTATTGCAGATCCTCTATTTATTAATCCCAAGAGGGGACATTAGTCACCAGCAATACACTTACAGCAACAATAGACTTCAGATAGACTGAGCACTGATGGTGGTGAAACAAGCATAACCCATGACTTACAGAGAAGCAAATGGATTCAATAGAATAGACTATAAACCCATGGAATCAAAAACATCAATACATTATCAATACAATGAAAAATGGAATATAATAATGTGCAAAGTATAATACAATACCTACAAAGTACAAATAACTATACAATCAAGGTAAAAATCTGTTGATGTGTTCTTGAGCAAGGCACTTAAACCTAATTTGCTCCAGGGGCAGAGTACTACTATGGCTGACCCTGTAAAACAACACATTTCACAGCACGTATCCCAGTGTGACAATAAAATATATACTTTAGGAGGATTGTAAGAATAGAACTGTATACAAAACATTTGTCCCATTGCTTTGCATCAGAGCTCCCCAGTGGCACAGGTCTAAGGCAATGCATCTCAGTGCAAGAGGAGTCACTACAGCCCCTGGTTCTAATCCAGGCTGTATCACATCCGGCCGTGATTGGGAGTCCCATAAGGCGATGCACAATTGGCCCAGTGTCGTCCGGGTTTGGCCGTCATTGTAAATAAGAATTTGTTCTTAACTGACTTGCCTAGTTTAACAAAATAAAAATTGGGTCACACTGGACATATGTGACCAATCACCATTGGTCACTCAACAAGTGGAGTCCATTTTTTCCCCATACCAGTGTCCAGGAAATCTCATTCGTATGTCCTTTGCACAGTTTGTGTCAACAGAATCTACAGTACATCACAAGTTCCATAAGGTCCATGGGGATGTTGTGGAATCATCTGTAGATTTCCTCAGTTCAAGGGCAATTGCTCAATGTACCTGGCACCAGTATCCAAAGACCAGGTGCAGTGTCTTACAAAATCTAATTTGTGTTTAATTCCAATTACCATCAACAGACTTGGACTGACCATTTGAAATCATCGACACACCTGACCTTCCCCGGACAGAACAGACCTGGCTCCTACAAGGTTTCCATCTTCATCCCCAGTATTGGAAGACAGGCTGTCTTCAAGGTCATGCCCTTTTTAATCTTTACAAAACAAATGTGCCAGCCTCCAACTTTTATTTCAAAATGGAGTCTAGATCACATTTACCATGTAGTGGAAAGAAATTGGGCCCTACTGCCTAGTCTCGTTCTCAAGCCAATGAACCACAAATTAGACTGGATTGTTCTGATGAATGTCCTGGAGGCTTGAATCTGTATAATATTCATAAGACACGTTTTAGTTCAAATCTGTCTGAAATTCATGAACAAGCACTCTGTAACATTGTGATGTTATAGGCTACCTTACCTGTTCTTGTTCCCACAAACAGCATTCACGTTCCCTCAGTGACTGATACCTAGTAAAATGAAACCTCAACTCAATAAAACTTTAAAAAGTACAACCCTTGAGGTAATACAAATTCCTGTCAGCCATCTCCTTACCACATTGAGTATGATAGAGAATACTGCTGTATAAAGTTGATATTGTGGGGTTATTCATTAACATACCTCTGTAGGGCTTTGTGTCTCTGGAAAAGTCCTCTCTGGAAAAGTACAAGAATCAACATTGAGACAAAAACTAATTTAGAACTTGATAACAAACACTGTTTGACAGGGGTGTTGTCATGATTTTCAGAACATTATTGTGTATTTCATTTTATTAATCTTGTATGATCTAGTACGTCCTGTATGTAGCTCCAGTCTTGTGTATTTAATTGTATTCATCTTGTGTGCATTAGTATTTATTTTAATAATTTAGCAGATGCTCTTTTCCAGAGCAAATTACAGTAGTGAGTGCATACATTTTCCATACTGTTCCCCCGTGGGAATTGAACCCACAACCTTGGCGTTGCAAGCGCCATGCTCTACCAACTGAGCAACACGGGAACTGTACTGGTCCTCCCTGTATATAGCTGCATTCTTGTGTATTTTATTTGAATGCTCATGTTACTATTTTGTATTTATTTTTTAACTGCATCATTTGGAAGGGCTCGTACGCAACATTTCACGGTAAAGTCTACACCCGTTGTATTCGGCACGTGACAAATAAAATGTGATTTGATTCAGTGCTGGATGTTTCTCACTTGTTCATCTGGGAAATTTAAACAATAAATGAAACTGTACAATTCCCCCAAAATAATCTCACCAGATATAGGACCTTTTCTTTTTCTTCTAATAGCTACTGCTGCTATCACAGCTAGTACCACCACCCCCACCCCCACCACAGCATATATTATTGCCATGGAAAGGGAGGTCTGTGGTCCACATTCAGAGTCAGACCAATGAGTTCCAGTTTTAATTTGCTGAAGCTTCAAGGTATCACATCTATAATAAGAGAAATAGACCACTGATAATCAACAATTTAGTCATCTAACTTTCAGTTTTACATTATGAAAACTGTTCGCATATTGCAGTATTAAGATTATATTTTGAGGGAAAATATCATTATACATGAGCCACACTTACTGTGTATATGTCTGGCAGGATGTAAATGATCCATTTGAATAGGCATCACCAGTACAGTCAGAACACACAGTATCTGTAGATGTTGTTCCTGCACCAACACAGGGTGAAACTCATTAAGGATCCTAACTTGAGATGTGCTTAACTCATGACTGCATAAATCATTCACTGATGTCAATGGAAGATTTGCATGAAGACCAACCTGTGTGGCTGATGTATTGACCAGGTTTACAGCTGCTGTGTCTCTGGGCTGCTCTACAACCATCCTTAGTTGGGTCTAGACAGTAGAACCCCTCCAATGTCTCACAGACAGTGTCTGATGAAGGTGTACATGGCTTCTTTACCATCAAACCAAAGCCAGGGTCACAGTTGTTTGTGCACGGTATGCATGCCGTAAGACCATTGGGTTCATCAAGGAAAGTGGAGTCGGTACAGTGGACACAGGAAGTACTTGTAAATTCTGTACAGTGTTTATGTACCCGGTTTCCTGTGGGATAGAAGGTCAGTGTCATGGATTGATTGGTATTGAAATGTATTTTCTTCATAATAATCCATATAGTATACAGAGCTGGTCCTTACCTGGAGAACACATAGGACAGCATTTATCACCTGTTCTGTACTCTGCTTTACCACATGCACTAGAGAGCTGAATGTTTAGAAGTGTCAAAATGATCATCTGTAAATAGAGAAAATGAACACATTACCACTGTTGAAAAATGGGGGGGGGGGGGGGGGGGGGGGTCACACATTGACAAAGAAGGGTTGAATAGAGTTTGGTGTACCAAGTGTGACGACCCTCCCACTCTGTCTACCGTTTTCTCTCTCTTTGCTCTTGTTTCCTTATTAGGATGCCGGTGGGCGGAGTTGGGAGGGTCGTCAGCTACATGGGAAACACCTGGGCCCACTCTCCCAGGATAAATACACCACTTCCCCATTCATGGAGGGGACTCTCTCCATGTAGACACCTTGATAGATTCGGTTATGTTTCATGGTGCTTTTTGGTTGTTTGTTTTAGCATCTTTCAACACCCTGCATTATCACATTCATGCATGCAAGACATTCACTTACACTACTGATTACTGATTACACACACCATTGTATATTATACCTAGTTTCTTTATCTAATAAATATATTTTGTTACTCCTTATCTCCACGTGGTCTCCCTTTTGTTACGGGCTCTGAGCCGGTTCGTGACAAGTGGGGGCTCATCCGGGATCTTTTGAACGTATTGGTTTGGGAGAACGTGGAGGTACGTGTTTGGTTTGCATATGTTGTTTGAGTTTGATAGGCCCAGTATTGGTTGCCTTTGTTGTTTGGTTTGTGTGCTGCATTGGAGAGAGTATAATGGTTAGTTTCCAGGCCCTGCCCAGCCTGGAAACTCTTGTTCTACTTTCTGTTGGGACATTGGTCTGAGGAGGTGAGTAATCGACTGTGTACCTCAGTGGGAGATTTGGGTAGGGTAGTGGAACTTGCTACCCGGAGCTATAGCCTTTTACCCCTGATAGGCTTAGCGACGTGTTTCCTTTTTGGAATATGTTGGGCATGGTTAATGTTTGTTATTTTTGTGTGGTGTCTGTGGACTGAGCAGTTGTCTCGGGGGCACATCCGTGGCTTGGTGGAATCTGCCAGCGTGCTGGGGGGTTTATTTCCTTGCCAGCGGGCTACAGTGCGTAAATACCCACCGCAAATCCGCACGAAGACTAGGGTTGAGTTATTGTAGGTTTTGGGGAAGCTCCGTATCTCATCTCTCTTCTGTGGTGCTCAGGGTGATTGTCATTTCTCTGGTTGTGGTCTGGTGTGCTCAGCAGAGGGGAAGAGTGAGAATATTTTTTTTTGACTATGGCGTCTTATGTAGATGAGTTCATTCGCTTTCCATCAGAGGAATTGTTAGAATTAGGTACTAAAGAACAGCTGTTGAAAATCGCTGAACACTACAAGGTTGAAATTAGTGATAAACGTCTAAAGAATTCTATTAGGTTGATATTGAAGGCCAATCTGATGGAGAGTGGTATTCTTGAAGTTATCACTGGGCCAGTCTCTGCTGAGGGGTCATCTCCCCGTAACGTTGCAATGGCCATTCCATCGGTTAGTCCTAGTAGTCTTCTTTTTGAACAGCAGAAAGAACTGCTTCTGTTACAGCTGCAGCATGATCGTGAGAAGCTAGAGCATGATCGGCAGCATGATCGTGAGAAGCTAGAGTATGATCGTGTAAAGTATGAAAAGGAATTAGCATTTAAACAAGATATGGAGCATGCTAAAATCAAGTTGCAACAAGAACGGATAGAGTTGGTTAGGGAAGGAAAGATCTCAGGGGAGAGTTTGTTCTGGGAAGGTGATCCAGATTTACCTAGGGGTCGTTCCTCTTTTGGTCGTGCCCCGGACACATTTGATATTGTTGGGAACTTACGGTTATTACCTCAGTTTAATGAAAAGGACCCTGAGACATTCTTTTCGTTGTTTGAGCGTGTTGCTGACGCTAGGAGTTGGCCTGATTCTGACCGCACCTTAATGTTGCAGTGTGTGCTGACTGGTAAAGCGCAGGAGGCATATTCAGCTCTTACTGTACACGACAGTGCCTGTTATGATAAGGTTAAAACGGCTGTGTTGCAGATTTATGAATTGGTCCCTGAGGCTTACCGCCAACGATTTAGAACTTTAAAAAGGGATGATAAACAGACTCATGTTGAGTTTGCGCGACAATTATCTGTACAGTTTAATCGCTGGTGTTCTGCCTCTGCAGTTGTGACTTTCCAAGGGCTGTGTGATCTGATTATGTTAGAGCAATTTAAGGACACAATCCCTGATCGTATTGCCACCTATATTAACGAACGAAAAGTAAAGAATGTCGCTGAAGCTGCGGTTTTGGCGGATGAGTATGTGTTGACTCACAAAAGAGTCTTTGCAGAGCCCCGTATTCGGAATGAGTGGGGGCGTTCGGATAGATTTGGGCTTCGCTCACCGAGATATTTTGGTTCACGGGCAGAGTTTAATTCAACTCGGGTTGACTGTTAACCGCTCAGATCTAATCAATGCGCAACGGACTGACTCCACATTAGAAGAGTTGCGTGACCAAATTGTGCCTGTGGAACAGTTGGGAGATGTCGCCCATGGTTATTTTCTCCAGGATGATGTCCTGATGAGAAAGTGGGTGTCTCATGGTAGTTGTTTTCTAGGGGAGGCGATTAGTCAGGTTGTGGTACCAGTAAATCTTCGTGAGTTGGTGTTGACAACTTCTCACAATGATGTTGCTGGACATATGGGTGTAGGGAAAACATACCATCGCATATTAAGACATTTCTTTTGGCCTAGATTAAAGAGGGATGTTTCTGATTTCATCAAAACTTGTCACACCTGTCAATTAACTGGGAAACCTAATCAAGCTATTAAGCCGGTACCACTGTTTCCTATTCCTGTACTCAGCCAACCTTTTGAGTATCTGATTATTGACTGTGTGGGTCCGTTGCCTCGTTCTAAAAAGGGTAGTAGTTACCTGTTCACTGTGATGTGTCAGACCACAAGGTTTCCAGCAGCCTATCCTCTCCGGTCTATCACGACTAAGTCTGTGTTAAAAGCTTTGACTCAGTTTCTGTCACTGTTTGGAATACCTAAGGTCATTCAGAGTGATCAAGGGTCTAATTTCACCTCTAATCTGTTTGGTCAGGTTCTCCAACAGCTCCATATTAAGCACAATCTGGCTAGCGCCTATCACGCGCAAAGTCAAGGAGCATTAGAACGTTTCCATCAAACACTTAAGTCTTTGTTGAGAAGTTATTGTACTGAGATGGATAAGGATTGGGAGGAGGGGTTGCCTTGGTTATTGTTAGCCGCTAGGGAGGTTTCACAGGAGAGCACCGGTTTTAGTCCAAATGACCTTGTGTTTGGACATAGGGTGCGTGGACTTCTATCTGTTCTTCAGGATGACTGGAAGTCTCCCGAGCCTCCTCAGTCTTTGTTATCGTATGTGTGTGATTTCCGGCGCCGCTTGTATGCCGCTGGCGAAATGGCTAAAGAGAAGCTATCATCTTCACAGGAAAGGATGAAAGGCATATTTGATCGCCGAACTGAGCCACGTCACTTTAGTCCAGGTGACCAGGTTCTTGCTCTGCTGCCAATTGTTGGTTCTCCTTTTGAAGCCAAGTTTCAAGGTCCATATACAGTGGTGCGCAAGTACACTGAGCAAAATTATCTAGTTGCCACTCCAGAACGGAGGAAAGCACACCAGCTGTGCCATGTAAATTTGTTAAAACCTTATTATGCACGTTCCTCAGAGACTGAACAGTGGGAATCTATAGAGGACGGTAAACCTGTTCTTTTGGCTGAAACCGTTATTCCCTTGGATTCTTCTCAGGATAGGTCTACGAATGAGGAGGAAGATGTTCCTGGTCCCGACGATTGCATACTGCAGGGTAGATTGAAAAATTCAGAGACACTGGATAATTTGGGCAGCATTCTCACTCATCTACCCGTTGATAGGCGGGAAGAGATGGTTGGTCTGATTCGGAGATTTCCAGGTTTGTTTTCTGATACACCTACACGTACAAACTTGATAGAACATGATATTGACGTTGGAGATGCTGACCCCATTCGTCAGCGGTTCTATAGAGTTTCTTTAGAGAAACTGCATTGTCTGGATGCTGAGGTCAGATACATGCTGGAGAGTAAGATAGCAGAGCCTTCTTTCTCCAGTTGGGCTTCTCCCTGTATCTTGGTCAGAAAACCAGATGGAACAAACAGATTTTGTACAGACTACCGTAAGGTCAACAGTGTCACTAAGCCAGATTCATTTCCTCTTCCTCGGATGGAGGACTGCGTTGATCAAGTCGGGGCAGCTAGATTTGTGAGTAAATTTGACCTGTTAAAGGGCTATTGGCAGGTGCCACTGACGAGTAGGGCACGTGAAATCTCTGCCTTTATTACACCCTCTGGTCTGTACTCGTATTTGGTTATGAGTTTCGGACTGCGTAATGCACCTGCCACTTTTCAGCGACTTATGAACAGGGTTATCGCCGGTCTGACAGGGTGTGCTGTTTATCTGGACGATGTAGTGATATATGCAGATACATGGGAGGAACATCTGTCCCGTATTCAAGCCTTATTCGAATGCCTGGCTGCGGGTCACCTCACGATCAATCTGGCTAAATGTGAGTTTGCTCAGGCGACTGTTACATACCTTGGAAAGGTGGTTGGGCAGGGGGAAGTGCGTCCTGTTCGAGCTAAAGTGGTAGCTATTGATGCGTTTCCTCCACCAACTACTAAAAAGGAACTGATGCGTTTCTTGGGCATGATTGGTTATTACCGTGGTTTTTGTAATAACTTCTCTACTGTGGTCGCTCCATTGACAGATATGCTGAAAGCAAAGGCTGTTTACATTTGGTCTTCTCGTTGTCAACACGCTTTCGAAGATGCAAAGAGGTTGCTTACCTCAACTCCGGTGCTGGCTGCTCCTCGCGTGGAATTGTCATTTACCTTGCAGGTGGATGCTAGTCATGTGGGGGCAGGGGCAGTTTTGCTGCAGGCAGATGTGTCTGGGGTTGAGAGACCTGTCAGTTTCTTTTCGAAAAAGTTTAACCATTATCAGTTAAACTACTCGGTCATTGAAAAAGAAGCGTTAGCACTCATCTGGGCGCTGCAACACTTTGAGGTCTATGTCGGGTCGGGAGTAGTACCTATTACGGTCTACACTGACCATAACCCTCTCACCTTTTTGAGGTCCATGATGTGTCCTAATCAGAGGATAATGAGATGGTGTTTATTTTTACAATCATTCCATCTCGATGTGCAGCACATTCGTGGAACGGATAACGTGATTGCTGATGCGCTCTCTCGTGCGCCCTGTTCCTGAATGTTTGTATGGTCAGGTTCTGTCTTTCCTGTCTATTCCGTCCTGGTCTGGGGAGTCTTCTTTCCTCTTAAAAGTTGCTTCCTATGCACTAATGTTGCTGAGGTCTGGGAAGTCTTCTTTCCTCTTAAATGTTGCTTCCTATGTATTAAGGTTGCTGAGGTCTGGGGAGTCTTCTTTCCTCTTAAAGGTTGCTTCCCGTGCACAAAGGTTGCTGTGGTCTGGAGAGGAGGTTGGCTGGGGCAAATTTGGAAGTGGGAACACGTAACCCCTCATCAATTTGGGACGCAAGTGCTGTGTCAGTTTGGGACGCAGAGGCCGGTATGTTGTTCCGGGGTCCTTGTTGGTCCCCGGTTTTATGGGGGGGAATGTGACGACCCTCCCACTCTGTCTACCGTTTTCTCTCTCTTTGCTCTTGTTTCCTTATTAGGATGCCGGTGGGCGGAGTTGGGAGGGTCGTCAGCTACATGGGAAACACCTGGGCCCACTCTCCCAGGATAAATACACCACTTCCCCATTCATGGAGGGGACTCTCTCCATGTAGACACCTTGATAGATTCGGTTATGTTTCATGGTGCTTTTTGGTTGTTTGTTTTAGCATCTTTCAACACCCTGCATTATCACATTCATGCATGCAAGACATTCACTTACACTACTGATTACTGATTACACACACCATTGTATATTATACCTAGTTTCTTTATCTAATAAATATATTTTGTTACTCCTTATCTCCACGTGGTCTCCCTTTTGTTACGGGCTCTGAGCCGGTTCGTGACACAAGCTAAAGTTTGCTACCCCAGAAGTTGCGGTCGAACAAATTATGCTTTATTACCATCGAAGTATTGTAAACACATAGTTCGTGGCAGGTGTTTGCAGACTTTTTTGGACAGCTTTGACAGTGCTACTGTATCTTTTTTGACATGCAAAGACCCACACGGCGTTCCATAGTATGCATGTCTTGAAAGCTAATAGCAGTGATGCTATTACTGTGTAACTCTGGTAGGGCAACATCAAGAAAATAGCGCACTTGGTAGTGTGTACCGGTGCTCAACCAGTCGGCGAAAGCCAACATCACCCACGACAGAGAACGATTGACTGTCAAGGGCAATGAATTCCATTATCTTGGCTTTAATGGATTTCGCCTTTGAGTGGTCTCGCTGAAATTGTCTTACTCTTTCAAAATGACTGCTCGGTCCACACAGCAGACATTGTGTGGGCTAGGTTAGGAATGCTGTGTTGCACATGTAGCGCAACATTTTACATGGCGTCATTACGTCATGTACCTACGTTATATAGGTATGCACGGCAGCTTTGACATCGGTTTTTAACATCGGCGTTAAAAACTAGACATCAGGCCGATACCAATGTTGGCATTTTTAGCATATTGGCCGATTCCGATATGTTCACCGACATATCGTGCATCCCTATTTACAGCCATATTCCAAATTGTATTTAATATTTTCTCCCCCACTCAACCTACACACAATACCCCATAATGAGAAAGCAAAAACAGGTTAGATTTTTATTGCACATTTATTAAAAAATGACTACATTTACATAAGTATTCAGACCCTTTACTCGGTACTCTGTTGAAGCACCTTCGGCAGTGATTACAGCCTTGCGTCTTCTTGGGTATGACGCTACTAGCTTGGCACGCCTGTATTTGGGGATGTTCTCCCTTTTTTCTCTGCAGATCCTCTGAAGCTCCGTAAGGTTGGATGGGGAGCGTCGCTGCACAGCTATTTTCAGGTCTCTCCATAAATGTTAGATCGGGTTCAAGTCCGGGCTCTGGCTGGCCACTCAAGGACATTGAGACTTGTCCCAAAGCCACTCCTGAATTGTCTTGGGCTGTGTGCTTTGGGTTGTTGTCCTGTTGGAAAGTGAACCTTTGCCTCAGTCTGAGGTCCTGAGCGTGCCGGAGCAGGTTTTCATCAAGGATCTCTCTATACTTTGCACTGTTCATCTTTGCCTCGATCCTAACAAGTCTCTCAGTCCCTGAAAAATATCCCCACAGCATGATGGTTGGCATTCAGGCCAAAGAGTTCAATCTTGGTTTCATCAGACCAGAGAATCTTGTTTCTCCTGGTCTGAGAGACCTTCAGGTGCCTTTTGGCAAACACCAAGCGGGCTGTCATGTGCCTTTTACTGAGGAGTGGCTTCCATCTGGCCACTCTACCATAAAAGGCGTGATTGGTGGAGTTCTGCAGATTTGCTTGTCCTTCCAGAAGGTTCTCCCATCTCCACAGAGGAACTCTGGAGCTCTGTCACCGGATTCTTGGTCACCTCCCTGGCCAAGGCCCTTCTCCCCCGATGGCTCAGTTTGGCCAGGCTGCCAGCTCTAGGAAGAGTCTTGGCGTTTCCAAACTTCTTCCATTTAAGAATGATGGAGGCCACTGTGTTCTTGGGGACCTTCAATGCTGCAGACATTTTTTGGTACCCTTCCCCAGATCTGTGCCTTGACACAATTCTGTCTCGGATCTCTACGGACAACTCCTTCTAACTCATGGCTTGGTTTTTGCTCTGACATGCACTGTCAACTGTGGGACCTTATACACAGGTGTGTGTGCCTTTCCAAATCATGTACAATACATTGAATTTACCACAGATGGACTCCAATCAAGTTGTAAAGACATTTCAAGGATGATCAATGGAAACAGGTTGCACCTGAGCTCAATTTCGAGTCTCATAGCAAAGGATCTGAATACTTATGTAAATACGGTATCTTTTTTTGCTTTGTCATTATGGGGTATTGTGTGTAGATTGATGAAGAAAAATATTGATTTAATCCATTTAAGAATAAGGCTGTAACGTAACAAAATGTAAATGTGGAAAAGGTGAAGGGGTCTGAACTTTCCAAATGCACTGTACATCATTGGTGTACACTCTGAGCATACTATCTGGTGCCATTTACTGCTGTAGTGTGAAATGATTCCAAGCTACTAAGCTTACAAAACCCAAACGTTTAACTTACTATCCATATCAAGCTTTGAAACTGCGTCATGGTTCTCCAATCCTCAACATCTCAGTGGAAGAAGGTCCGGCGCCCTGGATTCTTAGATTTGAACATCCTGGTTGTCGTCAATCCTCATGTAGACCTTGAGTCACACACAAATAAAATTGGAAAAGTTTAATATCATACTATATTAAAATATTTTCTGTATTTAACAAACTTTAAAATAGAACTGATTATTTTTGCTTCAATGGAATTTTATCGTATTTGGCAATTACATTTTTCTGTGTTATGTGAAACAACATATTAAAACCTAAAAATGCTGTCTCCCATTGCCAGCAACCAAATGCCTTGTATCACACAGTGATGTGTAGTACAACGGTGGTGTCATGCTAGACCATAAATGTATGCCCTTGTGTTAAAAAGGGTTGATTTTTTTACTCACCGATATTTTATTTAACCTTTATTTAACTAGGCAAGTCAGTTAAGAACAAATTCTTATTTTCAATGACGGCCTATGAACAGTGGGTTAACTGCCTTGTTCAGGGGCAGAACAACAGATTTTTACCTTGTCAGCTCAGGGATTCGATCTTGCAACCTTTCGGTTACTAGTCCAACGCTCTACCCACTAGGTTACTTGCCGCCCCACGGCGTCCAATATAAGGACACAGTGTGGTCAAAGACTTAGTTGTAGTCACGATCTGGTTACCTGTAAGTACAAACAGTTATATTTTGGGGTTATTACATACACTACATTACCAATAGTATGTGGACACCTGCCCGTTGAACATCTCATTCCAAAATCATGGGCATTAATATGGATACAATGAAATTCTAGACGATTCTGTGCTTCCAACTTCGTAGCAACAGTTTGGAGAAGGCCCTTTCCTGTTTCAGCATGACAATGCCCCTGTGGACAAAGCGAGGTCCGTACAGTTAATGTTTTGTTGAGTTCGGTGTGGAAGATCTTGACTGGCCTGCAGAGCACTGACCTTAACCCCATCAAACACCTCCGGGATGAATTGGAACACCGACTGCGAGCCAAGCCTAATCGCCCAGCCTCACTAATCCTCGTGGCTGAATAGAAGCAAGTCCCCACAGCAATGTTCCAACATCTAGTGGAAAGCCTTCCCAGAAGAGTGGAGGCTATTATAGCAGCAATGGGGGGACCAACTCCATATTAATGCCCATGATTTTGGAATAAGTTGTTCGACGAGCAGGTGTCCACATACTTTTTCATGTAGAGTATTTCACAGTGGTTTAGATGGTACAATGACTCTCTACAGCAGGGGTTCCCAAACGGTTTAACTCAGGCCCCCCTTCCAACATTGGGGAACATCTCGCTCCCACGTCTATTTCTATGGACACAAGCACTGTTCATGATAAAACTGTTCACACCCCTCTTGTTGGTGGAGAGAATTTAGCAGGTTTAAAACATATTTCCTGCAATTCTACACATTTTGTCACAGGGTGCAGAGAAAATTTTGCTGTTTTAAAACGTCATTTTCTTGCAATTCTATACATTTTGCCATGTCATCTTTGAGTGTCTCAAACATTACAACAAAATCTATGGGCTACAAAACCTAGCTAAAATGTTTGCTGACATGGCTAGTTGATCTGGACATTTCTGACAAGTTACAAATTGTTATGCAATGCCTGACAAGAGAAACTGAAGACGCCCTACCCAATTTCGAAATAGCACCTTCTGAATTCTGATCGGTTTTAAGTAATAACTCAAACTGTAAAAGCGAGGTGTCACTTTGCTTTGGGAGATCTGATGTGTATACTAATGCAAAGCTATATGTTACATATTGTTACGGTTATGCTACTTAATGTTACCCTTTAAACCTGTATGTAGCTAAAACAACGCTGACCAGTCTCTTGGTGTTTGACTTGTATTGGCTTGGCTGGACAGCGTCGTGTCCTTTAGGGCTAGCACTAACGTAAAATAACACTTTAGCTAACAGTTCATTTCGAATACGAAAATCATATTTCAAAATACGATATTACACATATTTAATCAATATTGAATATACTTTTCCTACACATGTAACAGAGCAGTCTTACCTGTTTGATTAAGTCGGACTAGTTCACACTTTCGTATATGAACGAGATACTTTCCAGCGTTAGTGCTATCAGGGATCATTGGGACATCCCTAACCCTTAAAGCTGCAGTATGTAGCTTTTGGGAGACCATCCAAATGTGCATATAAACTAGAGTTATAGATCTGTCATTCTCATTTAAAGCAAGTCTAAGAAGCGGTAGATCTGTTATACAGAGTATGTTCACTGTTTATATGCTTCCCATGTTTAAGTAAATGTTTAGCGTCTTATTTTCATTTTGGAAATACAATATTATTGGTTATGGAAAATATATTTCACAGCGGTTTAGATGGTACAATGCACTTAAGAACGTGAATCGTCCTATACAATTAACAGAGCAGTCTTTTACCTGTTGAACTCAGACTTTTTGTTCTTGAAATTGGCGAATGCAAACAACTGACAGGTGCATAACACCAGCACCTACTGTGTGAGGCCAGTCACGACCTATCTATACCGCTATTTGTCTTGGCTACACAAACAACTGGACAGTGTATGCACTAAAGTAAGCAAAGCAATCTGGCCATGTACTATCTCCACCCGGCACAGCCAGAAGAGGACTGGCCACCCCTCAGAGCCTGGTTCCTCTCTAGGTTTCTTCCTAGGTTCCTGCCTTTCTAGGGATTTTTTTTCCAGAGCCACCGCTCTTCTACATCTGTATTGCTTGCTGTTTGGGGGTTTAGGCTGGGTCTCTGTATAGCACTTTGTGACATCAGCTGATGTATAAAGGGCTTTATAAATACATTTGATTGATTACGTTTGATTGAAAATATTCTCTTAAGTTACCCAGAATTTTAAATAAAATAATTCTCTACAAACCTCACTACTCCCATCACCCCACCCACTCCCCATTCCTGTCCAACTCCTCCGACCCTGTCACACAACCTCTCCCTTTCTACATCATACATCTCACAAAATAATAATACGTGTTCAACCGTTTCCTAAACCGTACAGCCATTACACATTCCAGTACCATGTTTCCCTATCAATTTAAAAGATGTATCCAATCCTGTATCCTCAAATCTCATTTTACACAACATAATTTCCCCCCTACTATTCCCATTACATGACACTATTTCTCGTATAGATTTCCTTGTACAATAAAAATGTCTTCCCTTACTACGTTCATCCTATTGTCTCTGCCAAAAATCTAACCCGTTTTTCAGAATTCATGTTTTATTTTCCCCTCTACCCAACTGCACCTGTATCATTAATTTCAATACCATTTCTTTGTAAACCCAACAACAGCGTCATTGCTTCTAACCATAAATCCTCACTTTCTGACAGTCCACATCTTAAACTACACAAAACTGTTGTAGAGTTCCAACAATATTACTACTCTTCTTGGTCGCACCACTATCCATTTAAAACCAAAAATCAACGCAAACATTTCTGTTGAATATACAGATAAATTATTCGTTAGTCTCTTGCATAGATTAGTCCTTCCTTTTCTGAATCCACTCTGGTATGGACTTAAGGTTTCACAAAAGGCAACACCACAGCACATTTCCCTCCTGATCCTGACTTCCCTACCCTCAACTCCAAAGCTTTCATTTTTGTTTTTGAGGGACTTTCCATGGTTAGTACCAGAGGTGGGACCAAGTCATTGCTTTATAAGTCACAAGTCTTGGCACTCAAATCAAGACCGACAAATCTCAAGTCCTAAACTTTTAGTTTTGAATCCTAAACAAGTCATAATGTGCTCTTCACCAAATGTAATACCATTTCATATTTTTAACAAGAGTAATAGTTAGAATATTACATTTACACAAATCATGAATGGTTTTAAAAAATATATTTTTTACTTTCCAAATAAACTTTATATTTCCATGGAAATAGTCGCTATGGGGCACAATCTATCGACCAACTCTCTCTCTCGTTACAGTAGGCTAACATATGTCAATTGTTTTAGGAACAGCAGTAACATCCGGCAGGATTTAGGCTACCAACTGCCTAGCCAGTTGTAGCTCAATCTTGGGTGCAATGATCACGGACCCGCACTGACTGACTGTGTGGAGGCTCATTGATTTAACGTTACGTTAGCCTACATGCTATACTAGCAAAGATATTAAATGATATAGCTGTTGGCTATATTAGCCACGACTTACCGTTCTTTGTGCAACTTCAAATGTCGAACAAAGTTGGAAGTTGTTGCGCCTCCGTCTAATTTTCTTCCCGCATGTTTTGCAATTTGAAATCCGTTTTTTGTTGATACAGTGTAGTCTTTATATCCGATATTTTTCTTTCTTAACACTTTTTTAATAGCGTCATTTTTAGTATCTGGGCTTGGGGACGGTATCAAGTCAGGTCGAGTCAAAAGGCTAAAATCCAAGTTAAGTGACGAGTCATTGGTGTTAAAGTCGAGTCCACGCCTCTGTTTTTGTTGTTGATTGAAACACTGGCTCTTCGTTTGCACTTTTGACCCCACAGCTTGTGGGCGGGCTTTAGTGGGAGGTGTGGAGGATGCTTCTCCGTTGGTCAGTCATTTTTTGAGTGTCAGTTTGGCTACAACCAATAGTGTTCAGCCTTTCTTTCCGACACAAAGGAAGTCATAGACACTTACAGTACAAAGAAGGACTGTGTGATGATGGCGTCTCAGGTAACCAGCACTGGGCGTTCTTCCGTCCAACTTCTACATAGGTAGTAGTTCAGTGATGGGGGGGTTGGATCACTACTGGCTGTAGGCGAACAAGTGATGCGCGTTTGGAGCAATACTAGCTGCTGTATCCAAGGGTCAGACATTCGTTCACATGACAACAGAAGATAACCAATTTACTAGTTACAGCAGCGCGTCCCCTGAACTATAACGAAGAGGAAACGTTAGGAGAGAAGCCTGACCACGGAGACACCGGAGGTTTCAAGTTGGATATTAATAAGTGTCATTATCTGTCTTTACCTTGGTCACGGAGAGGGGGTGAGAAGGTGATGAAGCGTACTTCATGAGCTGTAACCGAAAAACTACTGGCATTTGGAAAGTTTGAGTTGATGGAGAAAGTGTGGTGGAACAAGTGTTAGCATTGTTAAGTATCTTGCTAGTTAGGTCGAATTCTCCGTTAGCTAGCCAGAGAAATGTCGAGCAATGGGGGAATATATATATTTTTTACTCAGTAAATGTTGTTTTTGCACACATGTAGCCTTGTGCACTTGATCGATGTCGATAGTTGCCACTATAATAGAGCAAAAATAGAATGCCTGTTTGTTTAATTATATTTCTACTTTAAAATGTTTTTTTCCCAAGTGCAATATTAGTATATTGTTTTTTTCTCACGACTTGAGTGTCATTTGCAGTAAAGTCTAGGCAACAAATAACATTGGATTGCTTTCTTTACATTTTTTAACTGTGAGTTAGATTCACATTAACCACTTTTTATTTTACACACACTGATCATATAGATCATATTTTTTGTTTAGTTAGTTAAAACCTCCATTTCCCCCTGCATGTTTCAGTGCAACAAAAAAAAGTGTTCACATTTTGGTCCCTCGGGAGTTTGCAACCCTGGTAGTTAGCTCCTACGATTCAGTGTCGGTTCATAACATTATACTATATTACATACATACCTGTATTACATACATACCATAGAATGATAAATCATGCAATTTTTATTCTCAAGCTAACCAAAAGCATTTAGCTACGAACGCCTATGCTCGCAATTTTCAGTTGAATTAATCTAACTTTCTTTCATGGCAACTCATAAGCAGGCCATGTACTATTTGTTTCATAGTCGATATATAGTCACCTGTATGTACATACATACAGTACTGTACAAAAGTGTTAGGCACATGTACAATTCTGTAAAACACATACATTTCTAAATGTTAAAAAAAATACTATGAAGGAACATTTTCTTATTTCACCTTCTCTTATATCCAGAGTGGCAGGTGAAATATTTGCAGTGAGCCTTGCACGAGGTGGACCGTCTCCAGGATTTATGCTGGAGTGATGTTACCACTATCTGTTGACCGGGACCCTGAAGGACCTAACAAAGGGTAGTGTACATGACGCAGAGTTGTCCCCATTAATCAAAACGATGTGTTGATGAAATTGAAAGCATATTCTTCTCATTAATCTTTCAGCAATTAGTTGTGTTTGAAAAATAAAATGTGCTTTCAGATCAAAGATCCCTTTGACCTGTCACCCTACACTGAAGGAATCCTCAACTGTCACCCTACACTGAAGGAATCCTCAACTGTCACCCTACGCTGAAGGAATCCTCAACTGTCACCCTACACTGAAGGAATCCTCAACTGTCACCCTACACTGAAGGAATCCTCAACTGTCACCCTACACTGAAGGAATCCTCAACTGTCACCCTACACTGAAGGAATCCTCAACTGTCACCCTACACTGAAGGAATCCTCAACTGTCACCCTACGCTGAAGGAATCCTCAACTGTCACCCTACGCTGAAGGAATCCTCAACTGTCACCCTACGCTGAAGGAATCCTCAACTGTCACCCTACACTGAAGGAATCCTCAACTGTCACCCTACACTGAAGGAATCCTCAACTGTCACCCTACACTGAAGGAATCCTCAACTGTCACCCTACGCTGAAGGAATCCTCAACTGTCACCCTACGCTGAAGGAATCCTCAACTGTCACCCTACGCTGAAGGAATCCTCAACTGTCACCCTACGCTGAAGGAATCCTCAACTGTCACCCTACGCTGAAGGAATCCTCAACTGTCACCCTACGCTGAAGGAATCCTCAACTGTCACCCTACGCTGAAGGAATCCTCAACTGTCACCCTACACTGAAGGAATCCTCAACTGTCACCCTACGCTGAAGGAATCCTCAACTGTCACCCTACGCTGAAGGAATCCTCAACTGTCACCCTACACTGAAGGAATCCTCAACTGTCACCCTACGCTGAAGGAATCCTCAACTGTCACCCTACGCTGAAGGAATCCTCAACTGTCACCCTACGCTGAAGGAATCCTCAACTGTCACCCTACGCTGAAGGAATCCTCAACTGTCACCCTACGCTGAAGGAATCCTCAACTGTCACCCTACGCTGAAGGAATCCTCAACTGTCACCCTACGCTGAAGGAATCCTCAACTGTCACCCTACACTGAAGGTGTTTCTCAGTTTGTTTGTGTAATTGTTTAATATTCTGTTTCATTTGTTCCCAGGGGGGAAGGGGAAGGCACCTAGGGAGTGCTTAGGAAAGAGGCCCGCGGGCATACATATACCTGTAGTATATTCACTGTCTAGGCACACTAGGTAAGACCTGGGCGGACCACCCCCTGTATTTCGGTTAGCGCACCAGGTGGTGCTAAATTAGGTAAGTAGTGGGTAGGCAAGTTAGATAGGAGGGGCTTTGGATATTTACGTTCTTTGCTTTGGTTCTGTCCTGCCCCTTTTCCCCATATTACCGTGTGAAGGAATACATTCCTAGTAAATGGTCAATTCTCTGCCTTTTGTCATCCTTACTCGCACCAACAGTCCATACCTCTTTCACTTCACGCAGAGTTGAGTTGTAGCAGGGTGTTGCGTTTCCTCTTCATAGAGGCGTGCGTAACAGTGATGTAACTTTTGCTCATGGATGTCTAAGAAAATAGACTAGTGCAAGTGCATTGGTTATGTCAAGGAATGCTTCAATGAGAAACCTCAAAGATTGGCAGGTAATGTAAAAGGGTTTAGATAATGTATCTCCAGCAACAACACAGGGCTTACATCCGGTCACAGGATAGGTTGTACTGCCCTCTTGTGTCAGTATTAACAGACATGAACAAAGTCTAATGTCAAGCCAATATCAATCCAAATAAATTGTCATTGATCCACTGATTGTGATCCTCCAGGTTGTAGTCCAACTGCCTGAGGAAGTAGCTGAGGTTAAAGGTCAGACGAAGCAGCTCAGCCAGACGCTGAAAGTGGAGAAGCCCAGAGGAGTCAGGCCCAAGTCTGCCAGGAGACCATTGACTCTCTGAACCTGTAGAGCATCAGCAGCCTAGTGGCCCTGGATTAGATAAAGACCAGGGTATGACTGGCCTCTCTCCTCATTCATAGTCCTTATCATGCTGTCACCGTAAGCAATGATGTAGTAACCAATGATGTGGTATCCAGTGATGTAGTTATAAAAAGAACAGAAAGGCCTGGACACTGTATATGCTCCTTACTACCACATTTAATGACCTTTCAATCCTTTTTCATCTAGACTTTATTAGGCCAGCACCTACAGTACCAGTCCGAAGTTTGAACACACCTACTCATTCATAAGGTTCTTTATTTTCTACATTGTACAATAATAGTGAAGACATCAAAACTATGGAATCACATAGTAAACAAAAAAAGTGTTAAACAAATCCAAATATAGTTTATATTTGAGATTCCTCAAAGTAGGCACCCTTTGCCTTGATGACCGCTTTGCACACTCTTGGCATTCTCTCAACCAGCTTTATGAAGTAGTCACCTAGAGTGTGCCTTGTTAATTTGTGGAATTTATTTCCTTCATGCGTTTGAGCCAAGCAGTTGTGTTGTGACAAGGTAGGGGTGGTATACAGAAGATAGCCCTATTTGGTAAAATACCATGTCCATATTATGGCAAGAACAGCTCAAATAACCAAAGAGAAACGACAGTCTATCATTACTTTAAAACATGAAGGTCAGTCAATACAGAACATTTTGAAAGTTTCTTCAAGTGCAGTCGCGAAAACCAGAGAGCGCTATGATGAAGCTGGCTCTCATGAGGACCGACACAGGAAAGGAAGATCCAGAGTTACCTCTGCTGCAGAGGATAAGTGCATTAGAGTTACCAGTCTCAGAAACTGCAGCCCAAATAAATGTTTCAGAGTTCAAGTAACAGACACATCTCAACATCAACTGTTCAGAGGAGACTACGTGAATCATGCCTTCATGGTCGAATTTCTCCAAAGAAACCACTAAAGGACACCAATAAGAAGAGACTTGCTTGGGCCAAGAAACAAGCAATGGACATTAGACCAGTGCATCCTGCACCAGTAATCTGTGTCTCAAGATATTATCAAGTCCCATTTGAAGTTCCATAGTCTGGGCTGACAGACGTTGTGGTCCTGAAGTTATGAACACATTTGACTTTCCCCTGGGAAGAGGGGAAACAGCTTCTAAATCTGTTTCCTAGCAAGGTGAAGCTAATTTATACTCATCACATGGTCCTTTTCATTTTAGACCAGTCTGTAGGCTGTAGGCAGAAGCTGATATGTTTCTGCCCTTCTGAAGCATCTTACCAGTGGCGCCCACACAAAAAGCTAGTTATTCGCTGACACAAGTGGGAACAGTTCAGGCTGAGGAGTAAGTTTTAAACATCCCCATGTGGTACAAAGACACTGTGGTCCTCTCCCAACAGGTATCTAGAAGTCATATTCTTCTAACTGGAGGTTGGGTTTCAAAGTGTTTTTCATTTCTTTACTCTACAATTGAATGTGGTGTAGAATCCTGTTTTTATATCAACCAGATTCTACAATATCACATTTAACATGTAGTGTTAAGATACACTAGAGATGGCTGGACCAGCCAGCCAGTGGACCACAGATTACAGAATGTCGAGTCCCTGACTGTGACGGGGGCTTGAATCTGGGGAGAGAAGTAATTTGTAATTTATCAGTAATTCATTTACATTCTGGACAATGTTTTGTAGTACAATAGCTTGTCCTATAATCTTGTATAATATCATTGGTCTTAGCATTGATGACTTGATAAAGTTATATACCATATACATTTACTCATAAATATGTTTGAAATTCTTTTAACTCTTTAAAAACTATTCCGTACATATTTTGAAAACCATGAAGGTGTGCCTTACCTTTTCCAGTTCCCCCAGACAGCATTGGTATTTCCTGATCTGGGGATGCCTATCAAATGGAATCAGAAATTAGTTAAACACATTGGGCGGTTTCCCGGACAGAGATTACACTCAGTCCTGGACTAAGAGGCACATTCAATGAAGACTTTCCATTTAAAATGCTTTTTATTCCAATACTAGGCATAATCTCTGTCTGGGAAACTGGCCCAATAAATTAAAATGTCAGTCAGAAGAAAGCACAAAGTAGTACAATGTGATGAAATATATTCATAGATTTCCAAACATACCTGTGTAGGTATTTGAGGGTCTATAAAAAAGACAGATGACCAATATTGTAATAAACATACCATGTAACCATGACGATAACAAACAGTAGTAATCTACACTATGAGAAGTAGAACATGTAGCATTCACAGAGTAAACTGAATATCATAGGCAATGAAAACAATGAATGGAACAAATACAATTCCAGTCATCTTACCTGAGTTTGGTCTTGTTCTCACTATTTCTCTTCTCACCATTTGTCTTTTTATCATTATAAATAAACAAACACCAGCTATGGTGGCTATCAGAAAAAAACACATGAGAACACCAGCTATGATTCCAACTATGGGAAGTGAGGCTACTCCACATTCTGAATCCGACCAAGGAGTTCCTGGTTTTATTTCCAAGAATTCACATCTGTTAAAGACAGAAATCGAGGTATGTTTTTTAAAGTTTCTATTTGAGTATATTAATGTATTTATATCTTCAGGGGAATAAACTTTTGAACTAACTAATCATGTTCACCCTTACTCTGTGTGTTGTTGACAAGATGTTAATGATCCATCTGAATAAGTTTTACCAGGGCAGTCAGAACACACAGTATCTGTAGATGTTGTTCCTGCACAAATACATGTTGAAATGTTAATGAAAATTGCATTTGTTCCCTCCCTTTATTTTTAATTCCATAAACTGTAATGATTGTTCACAATGAAGATAAAAACTTGACTCAATTGAATTATAACATTACAATTAGTATAATGAGTGCGACAGAAGACCAACCTGTGTGGCTGATGTATTGACCAGGTTTACAGCTGCGGTGTCTCTGGGCTGCTCTACAACCATCCTTAGTTGGGTCTAGACAGTAGAACCCCTCCAGTGTCCCACAAACAGTGTCTGATGAAGGTGTACATGGCTGCTTTACCATCAAACCCAAACCTATAGAGAAAACATGGCATGTATTATCTGATGTAGATACAACTGACATATCCTCATAGCATAACAACAGACTAACATATCAGTGTTTGTGTCTGGCTTTCAGGGCAGACACACAGGACCACTCTTACCTGGATCACAGTTGGTACACACTTTGCATTTTATGAGACCATTGGGCTCATCAAGGAATGTAGAATCAACACAGGGCACACAGCTGGTGCTGGTGAATTCAGTACAATGCCTATGTACACGATTTCCTGGGGAAGAGAGAATGACAACGTCATGTTTTTCTGTTAGTGATGATGTATTAATGTCTGGTGATTCAAATGATGTAAAGAGGGTCCTTACCTGGTGAACACATGGGACAACATTCATCCCCTATTCTGTACTCGGCTCTACCACATGCAATACAGGATCCAATGCTTTCAAGCACCAACATAATATGTATCTAGAAGTAGAGAAAAAAAATACACTAATCACTCAAATTGAAACTCGTGTATTTTTTTAACTTACAGAACTAGTTAGGAAAATTCTAACTAAAATATTCACTATTCAAATATAATGTAATTATGGAGAACTATTTTTAAACTGGCTTTTGTAAATGTGGTGTCGTACTGTGAACTGAGCATACTGTTTGGTGCCAGGAATTTCTGTTGCGTGAAAAGAGCCTCGTACAAACCATCCTGATCTCATGAACTTACATTCTGTTTCCCGGCGTACAAGGCTAGTAAAATGATGCAAAGCCACAAAATGTGCAAATCAGAAATGTTTTCCTCACAGTCCATATCAAGGTTCCAAACTGTGCCATGGTTCCTCAATCCTCTCCAACTCACTGGAAGACCCACATACTGGACTTGTGACGTTTTTAGGAGTTTTGAAGTATTGAGATGAATAGACCTGTTGACTTAATGTATTTTAGTACATGTACTGCATAGTAAGAATAGCTCTATTATATTCTGCTTAAATATTGCATACACTGCGCAGTTAATAAATATAATGTACGTTGGCTGGCCACCCCTGAGTTAGTCACCACCATCAATGTGAATAAAAGTGAACTGAATCATAATAAAAAATAACCTTTAAATTTGTAAATGATCTTGCTGAATTAAATCACAGAAAGTTTAAGTTAGTTTGAGAAGTATGAAACAGAACTTGGCAAATTATTATTAGAGAATGCTGCCATCTTGTGGTGACGTAGCCTTGTACATTGAGCAAAGTCCGTTCTACCAAAGACAGCACAGTATGAAGACAGACTAAACTGCTTCACCAATAGAAATCCTCGATCACAATTGTAGGCGATGTCATGGCAACTTTGGCTTGCCAAACTCATGCGTAGAAACACGTCATCGGGTGTAACGGTCGTCTAGAGCTGAACTGCGCATGTGCAACATGTCAACTCAAAGGCCCTCCTTCGATATAAAATTATTTTTGACGAAAATGTAAACGTGTGAATTTGTCACTTTCACGAGGTTTGAGTAATAACATGTTCAACTACTTAAGGCATTGGCTCCAATCTAGGTTGTGCCTTTCGATTTCGAGAAAATGTCCAACTTAAGGAGGAATTTTTCAAACCCGGTCTGGAGCCTAATTTATAAACCGTGCATATGTACAAAATGGACCATAAAACCTGCGTGTGACAGTTTTAAAACAAAAATTGTAATTTATAAAATCTGAACTTGACATGAAAATGTGCTCACCTTCCCACAAACTTTAGACCATGCCTACGCAAAGTTTCTAGTTGGTGAAGTATAGCATTGAAAACAGGAAAGTAGACTAGTATTGTGTGCAAATGGGGGTTATGATGGACAGGTTCATTCATAACAATAAACAGGTTAATAACAAAGTGCAATCATTTTCCATTAGTTAGAAGAGAGGAAATCTATTTAGTTCATCCTTGCATTTTAAAATAATTACATATAGGCAGCTATTTCCTAAGCAATTATTTATAAAATGTTGTGTTTTGCATTGATTGTTGTCTTGTATCTCAATTGCTTGAGGATCTGTTCTCTCCATCCCTTTCATCTGCACTGATGGGTCAATACTTGACAGTTGAAATCAATATGGTTGCTGAAATCATCATTAGGTAGATTTTTGTGTTTGCTTTCATGTATTTATTTATATGTATGTATTGTGTAGATATGTTTAGTGTAATTGATGTGTATACAGATATGTTTAGTGTAATTGATGTGTATATAGATATGTTTAGTGTAATTGATGTGTATATAGATATGTTTAGTGTAATTGTTGTTGATTGATGTTCATGCAGGGCTCATCTGCAAAAGAGACCATGGTCTCAGCATGACTCCCTGCTTAAATAAAGTTGATAAAAAAAAAAAAAAAAGTGTTGATGGCCTTTAACTCCACCCATTACTCACCACAAATAAACTCACTGTATATGGAATACCTACTGGCTTTTAGAGCAAAAACTATTCTATGTGCCGCAGTAAAAGTACGCATGTTTTGGGGTCAGTTGTTTTTACATACACACGGTTTATAAATGAGGCCCCAGGTCTGTTTCGCAAGCATTCTACCCCCACAGCGGGGCAAAGAACTAAAAGTTACAACCAGGAAAAGTTTGGCTGCTGACTGGCAATCATGTGATGTTGTTTTCCTTATATTATTTTGTCCGTTTATTCAGTTAATCAAACAAGCATTAATGAATAATGACAAGGCCATAGCGTTTAATATTTCAAGAACATTGACAATTCGAGTGAGTAGCAGCGCACTTTTAAAATTAGAAGGGAGTTACGGGAGATAACAGAATATTGAAAACGAAAGCGAGAAAACAGCATAGCGTAGGCCTGCCTATTCGTTGTAGTAAAATGACACAATCATTAAGCAATATGAAAATATATTATTCTTAAAGTTATGCTACAGCGCGGAACATGTAAAGTAGGTTATTTCTACGTAAATACGTCATATTTATATTACCGCAGTCTGGAAGTTGATTCCTCAGGGTGTCCAAGATGGCGTCGCCGTGAGAGGGCGTGTTCTCGCGCTTGTCAAAGCAACATTGAGGGTTAGGTGGTTAACATTGGCTATCACTGTTGAAAGAAACTAACTACAACTTGTTTTAGCGGCATAGGATACGTTTAGATTTCGTTTTTGTCAAGTTGAATGGGAAGAACACGACAGAAAGACAATAGTAAACGGAATATCCAAGCCTCACAGAAGACGGCAGACATTCTAGTTAGCCACGACGAGAACCAAAGCAGCATGGATACACAAGATGCAGCGAGCTCAAGCAAGAGAAAGGACAAAACTGACCAGGATGAAATCCTTGCAACCTCTTTACCTTAGACTCCAATTAAAAATCCACCGGTGAAAAAAGTAATAGGACATTTCCATGTCTGAACTTTTCTCTGCAATCCAGTCCCTGTCTACTAAACAAGACGCCACGTTCTCCAGTGTGTCATAGAGCGGGCCACCGAAGAAACATCAAAGAAGATCGATCATTTGTCAGAAACTGTCAGTCAGCTTCACAAAATTGTGAGCGAAAACAAAGAAAAGATAACGTTCCTAGAGAATGAGTTTTAGAAACGGTGTTGATAAAACATGTTTACTGGAGAACTGAGACGAAGTAGAGACTCTGGACAGGGTGGATGAGGTTTAATTAAATGCAATTTATTCAGAGGTAAAGATATCTGAAATAGCGTGCACGGACCCTTTCATCAAGCTCAAAATGGAACTCTCCGAAAGAAGCCCAGATAACAGAGTGCATATACATTTTATACAGTACAGAAAGTAGGTTGAGTCTGGAAGTTCTGGTCCTCTGGTTGGTTCTGATGAGTTGGGCGAGGTCTCCTTCAGGCCAGTATCACAGTCCCATTGGCTCTGAGTAGAGTTCTTTGTCTTCAGAAATGTTCAGCTAAAACAGGAGATTAGGTGTGTGCGTAGATGTTCCTATTTTGACATTTCTGTGTGTCTCTGTAAAATGTTCAGACTGAAGAGGAGTTTTTGTGTGTGCGTAGATGTTCCTGTCTTATCTGTGTTTATGAAAGGTTTACGTCAGCCCTCTGTCCTTGGGTATGTGTGTGTCTCAGTTTCTCGTGATATTCAGTGCCAGGCACCCCTTTTCTTATCAGTCTTTATGAAAAGGCCTGTGTCAGCCATCTGTCTCTGGGTGTGTGTGGGTCTCCGTATCTGCTATGAGTTTGTGAGAAACCCTGTTTGGAAAGAAGTTAGTTATAACAATGTATTAGCAAATATGCTTGTTATAATAAATGATATTTATTACAACGGCAACCCCCAAATAATGAGCTGTGAGAATGTAGCTGAACTTCAAAGGTACTCTCGCAGGTGGAATCTGAAAATCCAAGGTGTAAAAGAGGTAGAGGAATATTAGGGAAGCAGTCATTAACATTCTGGGAAAGGTGACTCCGTGCATCAAAGACAAGCTAACATACGTGATCGACTTGGGAAACGAAGATATGATGGACCCCCTCGCAATATCATTTTGCGCTTAACTATGCGCCATTCCAGGGACATAATCTGGAAAATGACCAAGGGGAACAAGTTTCTGGACGAGAAGAAGCTCCGCATCAAAGAGGCTCTGATACCGTTTATACAGAAGGCAAGGCACGACGAGAGGAAAAGAAGGCTGGGTTCAAGGGCCCACACGCGTTTATCGAATAAATTATTACTCGGTAACTGACATTAACCGAACTGGAACTGTGAGTACTGCCATGAGTAAATGTACCGCTTGAACTAAGTTAACCTATGAACACTTGCCAAAAGGAAATGAACATATTTTTACTGTTAACCACCGCTACCTCAACTGTGCGTAATTTTCCGTCGGAGTAATCCCTCTCAAGCTTCACTGTTTTATTGTTCACATTACCACTTCTGTTATCTAATTTGTGTTCTTTCTTTTAAATGCAGGAGTTAGTTTTCAACTCACTCAATATCGTTAGTCTGAATGCTAGGGGTTTGAGAGATCTTACAAAAAGGAAAGCCTTATTTTTATATTGTAAACGCAGGAAACTCATTTCGGGTGAGTGATTTCAAATCACAATGGGGAGATATGGTCTATTTCAGTCATGTATCAAATCATTCTGCTGGTGTTTTGACACTATTCACAAGTTTAAAGGTGACATTCTAGAATCCACATCTTCACAGGATGGGAGATGGGTCATAGTAACTGTTAAACAGCAAAAATCGCTGAAGTTGGAGACTTATTTCCCTCACCAACTTTAAACATCTGCTATCTGAGCAGCTAACCGATCGCTGCAGCTGTACATAGTCCATCTGTAAACAACCCACCCAATTTACCTACCTCATCCCCTTACTGTTTTTATTTATTTATTTTTCTGCTCTTTTGCACACCAGTATCTCTACTTGCTCATGATCATCTGATGATTTATCACTCCAGTGTTAATCTGCTAAATTGTAATTATTCGCTCCTATGGCCTATTTATTGCCTACCTCATGCCTTTTGCACACAATGTATATAGACTCATTTTGTTTTTGTTTTTTTCCTACTGTGTTATTGACTTGTTTAATGTTTACTCCATGTGTAACTGTGTTGTCTGTTCACACTGCTATGCTTTATCTTGGCCAGGTCGCAGTTGTAAATGAGAACTTGTTCTCAACTAGCCTACCTGGTTAAATAAAGGTGAAATAAAAATAAAAACTTGACAATGCTATTTTCATCATTTGTAATGTATATGGACATAACTGACATGCTCCAAATAAGACCCTTTTTACCCAATTTACCAGAAAAGTACAGGATTTATGCAACAAATACTCAGAGGCTTTTCTAATTATTTCAAGGGATTTTAATTAAACACCTGATGCATCTGTTGATCGTTTTCCTCCTAGAACGAGTCAAAGCCTTCAAAATAGCAATATCATCACTGCATTATGCAAGGATCTCTCTGCTGATGATGCCTGGCGTTATTTCAATCCGGATACAAATGGTTATACCTGGACCAACAAAACTATGTTTACGTAAATCTAGAGTAGATTTATTCCTAATTTCCCCCATTTTGTTATAGATGTAGATCATCAGTTGACTCCCTTTCCTGATCACTTGATTTCCCAGAATTTGCAAGCTACTAAAAAAAATCTAAAAAAGGTACTCGAGGATATTGGAGATGAAACACACTTAAAGAGCCTACTCTCATGTGAAACATCAAATTGTTAGCCAAAAATATCTTTGCAAGAAAAGTCTTGGGTCATGGAAGTATTTGGCAATTTTTCAAATTGATGAGCAAGCTTGACAGATTACCTTTAGAAAACTCAAGTTGAAGAGTCTGTATTTAAGTCTTTACAACTAGAATTAGAACAGCTTTACACAGATCTGGCAAAGGGTGCCTTTGTAAGGTCAAGAGCAAAATGGATTGAAGAGGGGGAAAGAAACACATGTGACTTTTTTTGCACTTGAAAAAAGATACTACAAAAAAATCTAGCTGCACTCAAAATTAATGTTTTATGCAAAGATCCCATTACAATAACATTTATAATTTTTTTTAAATGAAACCATCACAACTGACAATTTCAGGAAGATGGTTGTGAAAGCTACATCTGCCACATTCAGAATTATGTCCCTGTAATTGAGGATGATTTCCACTCAGTTTGCGATTCACCTGCGTCAATGAAAAAAGGGAAATCACCTGGCCCGGATGGCCTGTCAGTTGAATTCTATAGACAGTTTGAGTTACTAGAAGACCCTATTTTTAACATGTTTCACGATTGCATTAAAAATGGTGAAATGGTCTCCATTATGAAACAGGGCCTTATTTCATTGATTCCGAAGCTCGATAAAGACCCTTCTCTCACTGACAATTGGAGACCAATTACTTTATTAAATATTGATTACTAATTGATTGTTCTGGTTTATTTTAAAAGATTAAAGGAATAGATACCATTATAAATGAGACAAACAGGATTTATGAAGGTGTTAGGGTTCGTTCCTTATGTCCTTTGTCAATCATTGGTTCATTGGTGAAATTAGCATTATGACAATATCTTTAATTAAATCATACAAAAACCTTTATTAATGCAATTGCAGACAGAAGTTGACAAACAGGAACATAGCACGCATGTTTCCGAGTAAGTTCTGCATCAAACAAAAGGTCTCAAGTTGTTTTATTAAACCGAAGTCCCGCCTTAGTGATGTCACTGACTACGTCATTACCTTTTTACTCCTGAGACCAAAACCCTATATAAACAATGGCTTTTAGTGTTATCTTAAACTTAGCAGTAAATGTCCACTCCCCAAAGCTGATTTCTTGTGGAATGTTTGACTAGCCTTATCTCCTCCACTCCCCTGCAGAGCTCCTTCTTCACAGTCACACATTACTCAGAGGAGCCTCTTCATAATGAAATAGAGAGAACTAAAAACAATTGTGGAATACTAATCCTCTACAATGAATTTGTATTGTTAATCTGTAGTCTATGACCCTATAAATGTAAGGAGGGAGGGGTCTTATAACCCCTCCCCTTCTATTAATATAACATAAGCATAATCAATTATTCTAATACACCAAACGTTTGTATAGCCCCAATCATGACCCCTAGGTAAATCCTGACAAAGGGCCGTCACATAAGCTCTAACATTCGTTTAGTCTTGGACCTTATAGATTATTAAGATGCAATGGACTCAGATGCGGTTGTCTTATTTTTGGACTTCTGTAAAGCCTTTGACACAATTTAAGATTAATTTCTCTTTAGGTCACTTAGAATTTTCACCGACTCCTAAAAGTTTATCAAAGTCATTCGCATGTTTTACAAAGATATAAAATAGTTCTGTGTTAAACCTTAATTAATATTTCCAAAAGATTCAGTATCAACAGAAGTGTAGGACAGGGATGCCCAATTTCGCCATTTATAGTAATTTTGGTTGTTGAACTTCTATCTCTAGATATTCTGAATAATGCAAATCTGTACGGCTTAACCATTTAACAAAGAAATCAAAATTTGCCAACTGGCTGATGATACGACTCCTTTTTTAAGAGACAAAGACCAGGTCGCCCATGCCCTTAATGCTATAACTGCATTTTCTATTGCATCAGGATTAAAACTGAATGTTTCTAAAATGTGAAATCTTATGTTTATTTGACTCTGATAAAGAAATAGAAAATATTCCTGTAAAGGACTGTGTTAAATATTTAGGAATACAAACACCATGTAGTCAGACATTTGAATTTCTCCTAAAATTAAGAATATTTAATAATTGGCTACAAAGAGATATTTCTATACTTGGGAGAGTACTTCTGTCCAAGGCAGAAGGACTGTCTCGTTTTGTGTACCCCTCATTGTCTTTATTTGTAAATCCTTCTACTTGTAAAGAGATCAAAAAGACCTTGCTTGACTTCATCTGGAAAAATAAGTCAAACTAAAAAACGTCAGTCCTCTCTAATAAAAGAGCTGAAGGCGGTCTGGAAGTGTTGGATTTTGACACAACACTTTCAAGATTAACTGGTTGAAAAGATGTTTGATCAATACTGATTCAATATGGTATTTCATTCCAAATAATGTGTTTAATAAGTTGGGAGGACTTACATTTTTACTGAAACGTAATTATATTCCTGAATGATTACCCGCTAAATTGGCTAGGTTTCACCAAGCTTTAATGGCCTGAAATTTTTCCCCACAAAGCTCTTTTGTGGAATAATTCAGATATAACTGTAAGGAATAAGTCATTGTTCTACACCAGCTGGCATGAGGAATATTGACTTTGTTCTTGATGTTTGACAACAGGGGTAATATTCTTACATATGAACAATTTATAGCATTGAAAGAGTTTCCAATACCTTTCAGAGTTTATTTCTGTGATCAAAGCCGTTACCCCAGTGGTCTAACTACACTAATGAAAACTCATCTTAGCTTTGGTAATGATCACAGTTTATCCAGAACTCAGATTGGAAAGCGTGGGCTTACTTGAGAAATCTTGTTGTAAATATATGACAAATTCTCCATTCACAAAACCAAGTTACACCGAGAGGAACATTTCTGGAACATGTTTATTCCTGACATTGTCTGGAAAAATGCATGGTTAAGGCCTTACAAATATTGTATACCAAACAAATTTAAGGAAGTGCACTTTAATTTTACATAAGATATATCCATGTAATTCTGTTATCCAAATGTGGCTACTGATGGATATCTGCGTTTTCTGTGAAAAAGGTGAGAATCTGTCTCACTTGTTCTTTGAATGTAAATTTGTCAGACTTTTGGGAAAACCTTGCAGAACACTTATTTACCATTATGAACACTACCCATGTTTTTGACATGAAGGATATAATGTTACTATTGCAATGATAACAAGACCATTGAAATGATTGATTTAAAATATATATATATATTGTAGACAAATACTTTATACACAAACAAATTCCAAAATTACACATTTGATTGAATTTAACTATTTTATTAAAACCCTAGTGAATAATAAGAATAACATTTGTGTGAATCATTATAATGAGATTTTTTCAGAGTGATTCCAATTGTACTAGAATTTTTTTATTATGTCATTGATTTGTTCTATGTTTGTATTTTCTTGTTAATACCTGCGTTCTGTTTTGTATGATGTAGCAATGTAAGTTGTTGATCTGTTATGAATAAAATAAAATGATTCCTCAGGCTTTGTAACGAGTAAGCTACATCAGCGTCATTTCTGGTCACAACTTGTAGACTTCTTTACGTGCTGCTGTGCGGTTTGTTGCCTGCCAACTTCACGGTTTTTACTTTTTAATGACCGTTTTATATTTTCCCCCTCGCTCGACTTCTCACCCCGGACATGTTTCTACACGACCTCCACCAGCCGAAGCTATGTAGTAACATTATGCCTTCTAATTGCAGTCGCTGTACTCTTAATATACAGGATAACGATCACCTTATGGCGGGGATAGCCGTGCTGCATGCCCAGCTTCAGATGCAATCCTTAGGCAAGAGTAATTTACGTGTAGGAAAGGATTAAACAGCGTCTGTGCCACCAATAAGTACAGATAGTAGTAAAAATCCCCTCGCACAGTCCCCGCAGCCAGACAATTTTCTCATGGCTTCTGGGAGGAAATGCTCATCTGATGTCGCTCATTCAGCCGACAAACTTTAAACCGGTTTTCCCCATTAAGCAACGAGTCCAAGTCTTCTCTGGTCTCTCCTCCACTCGTTACGGGGTCTGAGACGCCAAAGCCTCCCACCATTAGCTCTGACAAATTGAATACCCTAGTCATTGGTGACTCCATTACCCGTAGTGTTAGACTAAAAGAATCATCCAGTGATCATACATTGTTTACAAGGGGGCAGGGCTACCGACGTCCAGGCTAATCTGAAGATGGTGCTGGCTAAAGCTAAAATTGGCGAGTATAGGGATATTGTTATCCACGTCAGCACCAACGATGTTAGGATGAAACAGTCAGAGGTCACCAAGCGCAACATAGCTTCAGTGTATAAATCGGCTAGAAAGATGTCGGCATCGAGTAATTGTCTCTGGCCTCCTCTGTTAGGGGGAGTGATGAGCTCTACAGCAGTCTCAACTCAATCGCTGGTTAAACTGTTTTCTGCCTCTCCCAAAAGATAGAATTTGTAGATAATTGTCCCTCTTTCTGGGATTCACCCACAAACAGGACCAAGACTGGCCTGCTGAGGAGTGACGGACTCCATCCTAGCTGGAGGGGTGCTCTCATCTGATCTATGAACATAGACAGGGCTCGAACTCCTCTAGCTCCACAATGAGAGGGTGCAGGCCAGGCAGCAGGCTGTTAGCCACCCTGCCAGCTTAGTGGATTATTAATTATAATATAATAATTATTTGTTCTTAACTGACTTGCCTAGTTAAATAAAATAGAACTTGGTTCTATTTGTGATGCTCAACACGCTGCAAGTCCTGCCTCTCCCATCTCCTCATTGGTTTTTAGGAGCATATACCCACCTGGGCGATTTAAAAGATTAACTGAGGCCCACACTCCAGTCGGTTGTGGTAATGCACCGTAAAGTTGGTTGCCAACCGCCATATAAAGTTCAAAGAAGAAGAAGCCTGAAGGGAAGAGGTTACTAGAAGCGAACTAAAACGCTGACCAGACCAGACCGCACGCGCGCTTCTGAGTGCACCATCGCCCGCATGTTGATTTTGTCCCCCCCCACACCAAATAAGATCACAACACGCAGGTTGAAATATCAAAACAAACTCAACCAATTATATTAATTTGGGGACAGGTCGAAAAGCATTAAACATTTACGGCAATTTAGCTAGCTTGCTGTTGCTAGCTAATTTGTACTGGGATATAAACATTGAGTTGTTATTTTACCTGAAATGCACAAGGTCCTCTACTTCAACAATTAATCCACCCAAAACGGTCAACCGGATTGTTTCTAGTCATCTCTCCTTCCTTCAGGCTTCTTTGGACTTTACATGGCGATGACCCTGGAGCAGCTAGAGAGGAACATCAGAACAAGTCTAACTTCACCAGTACCACCATGGCTGAGGACACAGGGGGGGGAAGGTATCATAGCACATGACCCTACTACATAAGTACATTTTATACAGATTGGTGTGGCCCCCAGTCTGAAATCAAAACATCCATGTTGACACTTTTTTGATAACCCAAATCTGAGGTCGTTAGCACTATGGTTGGCTCAGTGGGGTGTGCATCATATTGGAGGTCGGTAATGACTGTAGTTGTAATATTATAACCCCTCTTTTTAAAGGAGCAGAACATACTGATGTTAGGTGAGGAAATCACTCATCTGTCAGTTTGAAGAGGTGAAGAAAACCAAGAGATCTCTGTGCTTCAGGAGGAGCGGACAGAACTGATCCTTTCTCATAATGAGAATGTGGTCAGAGGTCAGGTAGGAAGTAGGAACCTCTCGGTACTGTATATTTCAGAGTTCTGAGAGTATTTCAGCTCATGTACTGAACAACAAGTTGTGACATTTGTCCATTTGATAAGGTTTGATGGGTATAAAGCCATATACTGAATACAACAGCAGTGTTCTAACTATAACAGTGTCGTCTATCCCTCTATCCCGGACCCTAACTACAGTATAAAAGTACTATAACTATAACAGTGCCAACTATCCATCTGCCTTTGAACAATGAAGGTTGACTAACATTGAAACTAAAACTAAATGAAAAAGAAAATAGAAAGTAAAAACTTGAAACTTCAGGTTACAAGACTCTTCAAACTAAGACCGATACCAGAACCAACAGAGCACAACACACATCTAGAATTAAAATATAAAACCTGTCAAACTAAAATAAAACAAATGAAAAGCTAAAATTGTATAGAAAAATTGTGAAAATGGAGAGCTGAAGTAACCTTGGTTGATAGTGCGTCTGTCAGGAGGTCAGGAATCGGAGGGAGGTGGAGAAGGAGGTGCAGGAGAAGAGCCAGCAGATAGCCAGGCTGCGTTGGGTCCTGAACATGGAGGGTTCCTAGCCCTGTTGGACAGAGAAGCAACTCACTCAGACAGAACACCAAGCCACACAGCATGAGGTTAACCCTTAGTTAACTTGGATAGAGTTAGGAATTAATAATTTGTTAGCATTTGAAATTGATATAAAGGCTGCACGCAATGTTATTTTCTGGAATATGACCTAAAACGGATCTAATCTTGCATGGTGGCCTTGTCTGTGTCTTGGAACATGGCCACAAGCACAGCTCTTCAGATATAGAGAATTCTGTGGACAGTGAGGAGGAAGACAGAGTATCACTTACTGAACAGATGAGAAGTGATTTAGAGGAGGCCAGGAATAATCATGTGATCTCTTCTGGTGTGTTCACATGGAGATACAGTATCAAACACAGCTTTAGAGCCTAAACTGTGGGAGGATGAGCCCCCAATCCTAAATCTCCCTAGTCCCTTTCCCCTACCTCCTTATGCACTTGTGGAGATCTGAGAGGATTGGATAGCTGTGAACAAACACTTTGAACAGATTACTCTTATTGTATGTAATCCCAATCAATACTGCATTTGTACTCTGCAGGTACAGTGAGTTCCTTCTGTAGAACTCTGTCCATAAAGGAAGGAGAGCTGATCACTGCTGAAGGCCAGCAGGATGAGTTGAGACAGCAGCTGGAGGACCGGTTTACTCAGCTACAGGCCATGTCCGGGAAGATAGTAAAGGACCGGTTCAAATCTGCCATGTCTAGAAAGGTTTGAACATGCTTTGGAGTGTGCAGATTAGGCTATATGTGAATCAGACCTGGGTCAAATATGTATGTCAAATTATTTTGCTTAACTGGCAGGTAGAGTTTGCACTTTTGGGACAAAGCTCTTAATGATAACAAAATCCATAATTTTGTTATGTAACTTTTGCTCGTGGATGTCTAAGAAAATAGACTAGGGCAAGTACATTGATTATGTCAAACAATGCTTCAATGAGAAACCTCAAAGATTGGCAAGTAATGTAAAAGAAAGGTTTAGATAATGTATCTCCAGCAACATAGGGCTACATCCGGTCACGGGAGAGGTTGTACTGCCCTCTAGTGTCAGTAGTATTTAGACATTTTTTATTTTATGTGTTTAAAAGCGTATGTTGTATAACAGTATTTAAACACGTATTTGTTTATCTGTAACGTTTAATCTATCGTCAACGTAGAGAGCGTAGACATTTTTCTTCAGCAAGTGAAAATGGTATGCCTTCCGTCTGAACAGTATTTCCTCCTTGGTAAGTTAACGAACTGTATCTATCTAGCTAGTTATCTCAGCTACTGTCCTAATGAAAATCAAATAACGTTAGTCCAGCTATCAAAATGGTGATTCCAGCTACCCTCGTAAACAGACAACTTTAGCTAGATACTACAGTATTAGCGAAGTCAGCAAGTGCAAATGGTATGCCTTCAATCTGAACAGTATTTCCTCCTTGGTAAATTAGCGAACTGTATCTAGCTAGCCGGCTATTTTAGCTAATGTTACTGTCCTAATGAAAATCAAATAACGTTAGTTCAACTATCAAATTGGTGATTCTAGCTACCCTCGTAAAAAGCAAACTTTAGCTAGATACTACAGTATTAGCGAAATCAACAAGTGCAAATGGTATGCCTTCAATCTGAACAGTATTTCCTCCTTGGTAAATTAGCGAACTGTATCTAGCTAGCCGGCTATTTTAGCTAACGTTACTGTCCTAATGAAAATCAAGTAATGTTAGTCCAACTATCAAATTGGCGATTCTAGCTACCCCCCAAATGGGATCAGCAAGCTACTGTACTACAGTATTAGCTACTAACTTCACAACCACCCCAACCATGTGCATGCATGTTTCCAAATATGTTGAATGCAAAGATTACTACCAAAATCCCCAATGTTGATTATATTAACATTTTAATGACGGCCTTGTATTCAGAGTTTCTTGGAGAGTAGTCGAGCGTACTCGCCTGATGTTGGAGTTGTTATTTCGGACCCGAAATAGATACCAGAGCTTCCTACTACACAAGCAGGGTTGGGTAGGTTACTTTCTGAATGTAATCTGTTAGTTACCTGTCCAAATTTGTAATCAGTAACGTAGCTTTTGGATTACCCAAAACTAACGTAATCAGATGATTCAGTTACTTTTAGATTACTTTCCCCTTAAGAAGCGTTAGAATACAAAAATGTATGTTACCAATTGAACCACATCTATTGCAGGATAAATCAATGTTAAAGTTTTACATAGCTGGCAATATATGGATGTTACATTTTACTTTAAGGGCTGGTTATGTAGGCTTCTTCTAACCGAGTGGTGCAGCGGTCTAAGGCCAGCAGCATACCACCCTGCATACCACTGCTGGCTTGCTTCTGAAGCTAAGCAGGGTTGGTTCTGGTCAGGCCCTGGATGGGAGACCAGATGCTGCTGGAAGTGGTGTTGGAGGGCCAGTAGGAGGCACTCTTTCATCTGGTCTAAACAAAGATCCCAATGCCCCAGGGCAGTGATTGGGGACACTGCTCTGTGTAGGGTGCTGTCTTTCGGATGGGACGTTAAACGGGTGTCCTGACTCTCTGAGGTCATTAAAGATCCCATGGCACTTATCGTAAGAGTAGGGGTGTTAACCCCGGTGTCCTGGCTAAATTCCCAATCTGGCCCTCAACCATCACGGTCACCTAATAATCCCCAGTTTACAATTGGCTCATTCATCCCCCTCCTCTCCCCTGTAACTATTCCCCAGGTCGTTGCTGCAAATGAGAACGTGTTCTCAGTCAACTTACCTGGTAAAATAACGGATAAATAAAAATAAATAAATAAAAAGGCACTGCATCTCAGTGCTAAAGGCATCACTACAGACCCTGGTTCGATTCCAGGCTGTATCACAACCGGCCGTGATTGGGAGTCCCATAGGGCGGCGCAGAATTGGCCCAGCGTTGTCCATGTTAGGGTTTGGCGGGGGTAGGCCGTCATTGTAAATAAGAATTTGTTCTTAACTGCCTTGCCTAGTTTGCCTAGTCGCTTTACACTACATATAATAATACAATTAAATTCTCTTTACATTCAAAACTAAAGTCTATCAGAATTCCAGTCATTCCAATAAATGTTATACCCCTTGATCTTCAAGAATAGCACTTGGAAGTATAGATTAGCCAAGTTGTTTTATCTGAGCATAACCCCAAAACTAAGGATTTATTAACCAGCCATGGACATTTGTGGCCTGCTGGAGGTCATTTTGCAGGGCTCTGGCAGTGCTACTCCTTGCACAAAGGCGGAGGTAGCGGTCCTGCTGCTGGGTTGTTGCCCTCCTACGGCCTCCTCCACGTCTCCTGATGTACTGGCCTGTCTCCTAGTAGCGCCTCCATGCTCTGGACACTACGCTGACAGACACAGCAAACCTTCTTGCCACAGCTCGCATTGATGTGCCATCCTGGATGAGCTGCACTACCTGAGCCACTTGTGTGGGTTGTAGACTCCGTCTCATGCTACCACTAGAGTGAGAGCACCTCCAGCATTCAAAAGTGACCAAAACATCAGCCAGGAAGCATAGGAACTGAGAAGTGGTCTGTGGTCACCACCTGCAGAATCACTCCTTTATTGGGGGTGTCTTGCTAATTGCCTATAATTTCCACCTTTTGTCTATTCCATTTGCACAACAGCATGTGCAATTTATTGTCAATCAGTGTTGCTTCCTAAGTGGACAGTTTGATTTCACAGAAGTGTGATTGACTTGGAGTTACATTGTGTTGTTTAAGTGTTCCCTTTATTTTTTTGAGCAGTGTATATATGCTATGTCATTACAGGTTTTCATTTGGTGCTTGTATTTGGAAAGGATTGTGGTCCAGCAGAATACAAAACTAGTGATGGGCAGTGCTGCCCAATGTGTAATAAAGGTAATGTAAATGAATGCATTCTTTTAAATTAAATTTTTACAATTGCACACAACGGGTAGGAGAAATACATTAACAGTAAACAAGAGGGAGTCACATGTCCACAGGTAGCCTACAATCTCGAAATACAGTATTTCAGTAGGCCTATATACAGTCTCGTGCTGTAAATGAGAGGCATGTTTCATGGGGGGGGGGGGGGGGGGGGGGGGGGAAATAATGTGACATAGGGTGTCGTTTTCTTAGGACCCGTTCTTCCATTTTTTATTTGTTTTGTATTTTCACCCCTTTTTTCTCCACAATTTCGTGGTATCCAATTGGTAGTAGTTACAATCTTGTCTCATCGCTGCAACTCCCATACGGACTCGGGAGAGGCGAAGGTCGAGAGCCATGCGTCCTCCGCAACACAATCCAACCAAGCCGCACTGCTTCTTGACACAATGCCCATCCAACCCGGAAGCCAGCCGCACCAATGTGTCGGAGGAAACACCGTACACCTGGCGACCGTGTCAGCATGCACTGCACCCGGCCCACCACAGGAGTCGCTAGTGCGCGATGAGACAAGGATATCCATGCCGGCCAAACCCTCTCCTAACCCGGACGACGCTGGGCCAATTGTGCGCCGTACCAATGGGTCTCCCGGTCGCGGCCAGCTGCGACAGAGCCTGGACTCGAACCCAGAATCTCTAGTTGCACAGCAGTGCCTTAGACCACTGCGCCACTCGGGAGGCCCCTATCTTTTTCACTACATACTGGTATGGTTGTGGAGATCGTGAATATAATGTTAAAAAGTGGAAAACTGACCTTTTTAAAGAAAATATGTAGCGTTTTAATAAATTGTATTTTCTATGATTAGGCTTGGTGGTCCGCAGAGATTGTACATTGGATTCCAGCACATCTTGCATGCCCTGTATCAGAGGGACCTTCATGAACGAGGCCAATGGTCTAACCAAGTGCTTTCCCTGCAGTCCCTGTGACCCAGGTACATTTACAATTCTTCCAAACCTTCCCATCTTTCCTTTTAGCAGTACACATCATACACTTTTCACTGCTGAGCTGAGTTGTGTGGCACTGGCTTGGTTCTGCATCCACCAACTGGAAAGTACAATGTAAAATAGAAAATATCTGAGCCAGTATCTTACGTTTCAGGTCACCACAATAGTGTGAAAGGGGTATGAGGTGCCTTCTCATAAGTAGTCCTCTGAAATGAATCAACCCTGATATTTTCCAGGACAGGGCCTGTTCACTCAGACAGAGTGCAAACCAACAAGTAACACAGTCTGCGACGTTCTAGATGGATTCTACTGTAGAAGCTACTCATCCAACTCTGAGTGTAGCTTTGCAGTAGAACATACACACTGTTCACCGGGACAGAGTACTAAATCACCTGGTAAGTATGAAGTAGAGGCTAAATATTGTACAGGACATTAGAATTCTGATAACTGAATATAACATGGGCTCTAGATAGATGGTGTTTTTTTCTCTCTGGTTTCTTTTTGAAGTGAAGCCATACCTCAGGTGATTTTGACTTCTCCATCACCTCAATTGTTTACTTTTGAACTTGATAACATTGTTTGTTCTCACTTTATAGGAACAAAGACAACAGATACCATGTGTGAGGAGTGTCAACATGGCTTTTACTCACAACATGGTGTCAACTGCACTGCTTGGACTGGGTAGGTCATTGTTTGTGTACTAGTGTTTCTTGAATTGCTTTAGGTTTCTTTTAAAATAATTGGCACATTGATGATATTATATTTCAGAAAGCAGGATCAATGCTCTGATAGCAATCTATAAATTAAATCAGATTTTTGTTTTCTTGCACCTTATTTGTGTAACAATCTTCAAAATGTTCTTAATTTGATGTTTTGGTGCCTAGGGCAATTCAGAACGCAGATTGAGGACCTTATTACTGATGAATGTCTTGGTTTTTTATGATCATGTTTTTCTTTCTACTTTTTAAATTATATCAAACTCAACCATTTATCTTTTCCAGTGATGAAGCCATGGAGGTCTCATGGTATAGTGGGGTTTTCATAATGGGTCAAATTTGAGCACCGTTTGCTCCTGAATGTATTGTCATTCAGGTCCAAAAAGTAACTTTATAACCACTTCTTCCATAGGCAAATATGTATGGAAAGTCTTGTTTAAATCAAATGGGATGCTGCCAAAAACGGATTGAATTCAATTGATTTACCATTAACCCATATAAAACCTGACATTACAATATGCTGTAGTTGCATAGAAGTATTGATCTGTCTAATTAAATACGTGTGTGTCTCGATTACTCTGCAGTTGTGCAGCAATGGGACGCATGAAGACTGAAGATGGAAATTCTAGACAAGATGTTATTTGTAACAAAGTGCCATCAAGGAGTCATACCACTCTAATAGCTTCAATAATATTGTTATTATTAGGCCTAGAGTAGCTGCACTGTTTTGTTTGCATTTAAAAAATATATATTTTTTATCTAAATCCTAGTCATTTGAAGTTAATAAGTCCTCATACAACATTGTTATGCAAGCAAAAGTCTTTATTGAAAAATAATTTCTAGTGAGTGAAAAATTCTGTTAATTTTATGGCTAAATAATCCAATGTTGTTCTTGTCATTTAGTCAGTTTTAGTTGCTGTAGCGATCCTAACTTTTGTAATACATCATAGGTTCCTGTGCAAGAAACGGGACCTGTACAAGTCACTAGTAACTCCCTGTAGGTCATCCATTTGGATTCAATACTTCAGACTATCATAGTAATAACTGAGTAATGCAGATGACTTTATACTAGGGATTAGAGGTCGACCGATTATGATTTTTCAATGCCGATACAGATTATTGGAGGACCAAAAAAAGCCGATACCGATTAATCGGCCGATTTGTTTAAAACAAATGGTATTATAATTTTTGGGGGTTTTGTATTTATGACAATTACAACAATACTGAATGAACACTTATTTTAACTTAATATAATACATCAATCAAATCAATTTAACCTCAAATAAATAATGAAAGATGTTCAATTTGGTTTAAATAATGCAAAAACAAAGTGTTGGAGAAGAAAGTAAAAGTGCAATATGTGCCATGTAAGAAAGCTAACGTTTAAGTTCCTTGCTCAGAACATGAGAACATATGAAAGCTGGTGGTTCCCTTTAACATGAATCTTCAATATTCCCAGGTAAGAAGCTTTAGGTTGTAGTTATTATAGGAATTATAGGACTATTTCTCTCTAAACCATTTGTATTTCATATACCTTTGACTATTGGATGTTCTTATAGGCACTATAGTATTGCCAGTGTAACAGTATAGCTTCCGTCCCTCTCCTCGCCCCTACCTGGGCTCGAACCAGGAACACATCGAAAACAGCCACCTTCGAAGCATCGTTACCCATCACTCCACAAAAGCTGCGGCCCTTGCAAAGCAAGGGGAACAACCACTCCAAGTCTCAAAATGAGTGACGTTTGAAACGCTATTAGCGCACACCCCGTTAACTAGCTAGCCATTTCACAATGGTTACACCAGCCTAATCTCGGGAGTTGATAGGCTTGAAAGTCATAAACAGAGCTGTGTTTGAAGCATTGCGAAGAGCTGCTGGCAAACGCACGAAAGTGCCGTTTGAATGAATGCTTACGAGCCTGCTGCTGCCTACCACCGCTCAGTCAGACTACTCTATCAAATCATAGACTTAATTATAACATAACACACATAAATACGAGCCTTAGGTCATTAATATGTTCAAATCCGGAAACTATCATTTCGAAAACCAAACGTTTATTCTTTCAGTGAAATACGGAACCGTTCCGTATTTTATCTAACGGGTGGCATCCATAAGTCTAAATATTCCTGTTAAGTTGCACAACCCTTAATGTTATATCATAATTACGTAAAATTCTGGCAAATTAGTTCGCAATGAGCCAGGTGGCCCAAACTGCTGCATATATCCCGACTCTGTTGCACAGAACGCAAGAGAAGTGACACAATTTCCCTAGTTAAAATAAATTCATGTTAGCAGGCAATATTAACTAAATATGCAGGCTTAAAAATAGATACTTATATATTGATTTTAAGAAAGGCGCTTTTTTTGCGAATGCGCTTGTTAAATCACCCATTTGGCGAAGTAGGCTATGATTCAATGATAAATTAACAGGCACCGCATCGATTATATGCAACGCAGGACAAGCTAGATAAACTAGTAATATAATCCATGTGTAGTTAACTAGTGATTATGTTAAGATTGATTGTTTTTATAAGATAAGTTTAATGCTAGCTAGCACCTTACCTCCTTGCTGCACTCGCATAACAGGTAGTCAGCCTGCCACGCAGTCTCCTCGTGGCGTGCAATGTAATCGGCCATGATCGATGTCCAAAAATGCCAATCACCGATTGTTATGAACTTGAAATCGGCCCTAATTAATCGGTCATTCTGATTAATCGGTCGACCTCTACTAGGGATGGGACTATAACAGTATTATGATGCTCGTTAGTATCGTGACAAGGAAACAAAACACGAAGCAGATTTAACTTTGTTAGGAAAACAGCCCTAATGTTGGAAACAAACATCATGTTGTCATGCAGTCACATGTATTTATATTCCAAGCTTTAGCAGACAATATTTTACATAGAGAAGGTTTATAAAAGGACCAAAGAGTTCGGTCTGCTTTGTGTTTTAATTTTGGTCATGGAAAGAATATTTAAATACTGGTATCGTGCCGGCCCTACTTTATACTATTACTAACTAAATGACTTGTTTGCTTCTTGTTTTCCAGAGTGGAAACAGCAGAGAATGTTGCTGGTAATGTTGTAACTGGTGTAAGACTAAACTAGGATGAAATGCCATGAATGCATGCAAGATGCATTTAACTAAACTTTTCTAAATTCACTCTTTGAAACACCCAAACTGTTTTGATGACTGTTTGACTAACAATTAAATTATTGATTCTCATAAATGAATTTACACTGTCAATCCATGAGATGGCGTACAAGTGTAACAGTTACAGCAACGCTCAAGAACTTCTTTGTTCTAGTTCTCAGTCACAGAACCCTGGAGACGAAATAGAATGGGCTAATCAGAACCTAATAGCCCAGTGATCAGAAGAGGTGCAGGTCGGTCTGTGTTTGGTTGTAACATTCTGATTAACGATTACAAACACAAATCTATTTAAAACCCCACATTTTATATTATCTTCAAAAAGAAAAGTTTATTACAAAAAAATGTCACCATGGATTAAATTAGTTAATTTCCTGAATTTGTAGCAGTAATTTCATAAGGCCTATCATGGCACTTAAAATGTAAATGAATGCCATATTTTACTTAGGTAAATGTCCTAAATCAATGGGCATTGGTGTAAAGTACTTAAGTAAAAATACTATCTTACAGAGTAGCTATAACTAACTAGCCAGCTAGCTTTGTAGCCATGGATTGTGCACCTTCCATTGTTTAGCCAAGTAGCTATCTGGTTGATGTTTTCCTTTTGTTAACAGAGCAGATGAAAGCAACATTCACCTCCACAAATGCTGTTTAAATCGATATCCATACTGAATGAAGCAGTTAAGGGACCTTATGAGCATCCTTTACTTTTTCACTTAATTTAAGGGGGAAATTCACCTTAAAATGTTTTGTGCAACTGACTTAAAGTTAAGGAAACTTCAAGGCAAAAGGGGGAAATTAACTTAAGGTGTTTTATGCACCTAGGACATGTACTTCACCATTTATATTTTTGCCAAATTTTACTTCACTACATTCCTAAAGAAAATAATATACTTTTTACTCCATACATTTTCCCTGACACCCAAAAGTACTCACTACATTTTGACCGGAAAATGGTCAATTCCTGCACTTATCAAAAGAACAACCCTGGTCATCCCCACTGCCTCTGATCTGGAGGACTCACTAAACACATAATTTGTAAATTATGTCCGAGTGTTGGAGTGTGCCCCTGGCTATCCGTAAATTATTATAATTGTTTTAATTGTGCCGCCTGGTTTTGATTTAATAAGGAATTTGAAATAAATGTATAAATTTGATACTTAAGTATATTTAAAACGAGATACTTTTAATCGAGTAGTATTTTACTGGGTGAGTTTCACTTTTACTTGAGTCATTTTCTATTAAGGTAATGTTACTTTTACCCAACACTGTCAACAGGTGATTTGGACTGGACCAGACCAGCCAGCCCTGGTGGTGCGGCTTCTCCGCTCTCTACGGTCGGTAACCATAGTGATGAATCCCAAACGTGCCATGGAAATGTGCATCTTCAAGTGAGGCCTGTTGATACAGGTTTGTTTAGTTGTCTGGTAGTTCCCATCCTGGATTACAATGCCTTCTAGATACGGATCCCTGGTGGACCTGGGCTCGGAGTACGTGACAATTAAAGCGCACTACTGCGGGTAGTATTTAACAAATCGGTTATGTCCTTGAGGCGTCACTCAAGGGTTACTTTGTATCAGTTTTTAAACCGGATTGCATTTGCAACATAATGCTCATAACAAATATGCAGGTTGGCGTTCTTCTAGATGAAAAAGTATGAGAATCTGCGTATTGTGTTGATGTATCGACGACTGTAACCCACCTGTGGAATGGTTAGAGTTCAAATTCCCCATTGACAACCGTTTAAGTACTACAGTATGGCCAGCACAACACTCTCTAGTTTAGCCTATACTCGTTTCAAAACCTTTTACAGTGACATAAGTGTCACTGTCAAAGACGTTATAACATTGTGAATTAAATAAATCCAATGTGCGAAATAGTCATAGCCTAGGAAATTAGGTAGTTCAGAGGCAAGGTGAGGATGGGCAAAATTATAACGAACTACAATTTATAAAGGCTGAAGCAAAGGTAGCCAGCAGATCTGACCCTCTTGTTTACAGCTACATTAGGTTAGTGACATTCCTGTGTTGATTAAGACACCATGGAGCCAGTAAGAGATATGGCTCGGAAAACCTACCTCAATCCACGGATGAGAAATTAGTTGTACTCGGAATTGTACCATTACCCCAACTGATACACCGAGAAGATTGAACGACTACAGTAATTGTCATATTAGAGTGATCCTCGCTATATGAGCAACATTACAATTCCCACCAAGTGGCTTAACCCTATTGGCGCGATGCGTAGAGTGTTTGCCTTTAACGCCAGCGACCTGGGTTCGGAACGTGTGCGAGGACTGAGTAGTCAAAGCACGGGGACGTGCAGGCCCGGCAGCAGGATTAACTCGGCAAGGGAGCATCAGAAATGACTATGGGGGCACAACTATTTTCGCTTGCTGATAACAGGATGGATAATAATCGATAGTACACAATGTATTTGCACCCAGGCAGGCCGTCTTGTCGCAAGAATACAGGCTACTGCACCGTTTTACAAACGTGGACAATTCATAACCGTCTCGAAAAAATGCAAATTATGACAACGCTACACAGCTACATGCACAATACCCATCAATGCAATGCAAGACAGTTGCTATTACCGTAATAACACTTCCCATGCCAACACAATGCATTTCCAATCGCAGAAAGCAAACAATGTACAATGCACTCACTACCACGAGTTCTGTAAAACGCAGCTTGGACACAGCTACCAAGCTGGCTTCTGTCGTGGAAATATTTGGACAATCATATATCACAAATACCGGAGCATTCGAGTTCAAATATACTTTTTATTACTTCATAATAATAGCCGAGCTGGAATCATGAAAACTTCTTTCCAGCCTTGGGGCACATGTTTTATACATTTGTCCTCCTTACGTCACTCATAGTAACTCCTTAAATGGCTCATCACCTCTGGCATTAAGCCACCATTATCATATTGCCTTCATATTAGGACATTTGACCTGTAGAGTCACAGAAATAGTTTACTGCATGTGGACCATAGCAACAGACCGTGGCACCCTACAGGATTAACCAATACATGACATCCTGCTGACTCCACTGAAAGGGGAACCAACCACCCCCTGTTCTGAAAACCCCCCAAAAGGTGTAACCGTAGTTGGCCATAACAGTTACAAGAATAACCACGTGCATGTCTAATGGTGTCCAATGACCTAGAGCAGAGTACACTAGTTTTGCTGGCTCCTTCTGAAATAAATAATGCCACATATGTACTGAAAAATTCACAAGAGTGCCGTACTATGCTGCGCATGATAGATACATTAGTATTGCATAGCAACGTGTTGTTTATGTCAACCCTATAGTTACATCGTTACTCAACCATTGGTCAAGGTCTGCCCACCCTCAATGTAATGCAAAGCACCTCTACCATATAAAACCAACATTAAAAACAATCCGATTATATTATAAACCAAACATTTCCAATCCAAAATCACATCACAGAAATCAAGCAGTAGATTTGGCAGCAACGCCAATAAAAATCACGTCTACGTCTATTTCTGACATTTGCCACGCATTTCCAAAAGCAGGTAAATAAAATAATACAAGCTCAGCCAGGCTGCCTGTTCTTACCCAGATTCAGAAGAGTTGCAGCCGCCTTGCTGTGTTGAACCTCCTCAGCAGTCTCGTTCCACTCCCCGCGGAATTTGCTTGTAAAATCTCTCTCAAATACTAGTTGAACCAGCTGCGATTTCCTCATGTGCAACATGCTCCGTCTGTGCTAACTGAAAATGTTTTTCAATGTTGAAAAAAAAAGAAGAGTTATCGCAGATATCGCTGGACGCTCCAAGTGTTAATCCCCGTTGCAATGCCATCACAGTCAGCATTGCTGTGAGGCCCGGAGAGTCTAGCCAAAATGATCTGCGTAGTCCATTTCTCTTCACCGGATCCGGCAATTTCAGTCTGTAGAAACTGGCGCGCGACATTCGTGGTTTCACTTGTTCCACATCCATAAAGGTTTAATTCTCTGGGTGCAAGGCACACAGCCAATTTGTTGACGCCCTGTTTCGTTCGTTAAATCTTCCTGACATTTCTCCCAGTACAGAATCCAGACTGGTAAAAAAAATATTTGTATTTTGCACTCCCTCTCATTAACCTCTTATTACTGGCCCATTGTTGTTTCGACCACATATTCTTTCAGATTTCTACTCACTACTCGTTGCCGTTTGCTTTGGATTTGGGTTTCCATGTGCTTGTATTTCCCATAACTCATCAAGCTGCAGGAATACTCCAGCCACGCTCTGCCTTTAAACCACGCGCTACAAAATGCCAGTTTCCTTCCACAGTACTACAGGCGGGTTGGGTATTCCCCAGACAAACCTGTGCTGGCTTCTCATCACCGAGGTCGTCAGGCACTAACTGGGGCGTCGGTGCTTGTAATATCCTGGTGGTGCTGCTGATAGGTTCCGTCTTGGCGGCTGCAGGTCCCTCCTCGGGTTGGTTACCGCTGTCACCAGGCTGCAAGACGGATGCGCAGGTGCTTATTTGCTGCGCGTCCTTGGCCTCCGTGATTAGCGTCGGCTCAGCGGCCTTGGCCTCTGTGGCAGGCTTTTCTCCCCTGCGCTCCGCTCCGCTTTGGTCCGACGCTGCCGTTGTGCCCTGGCGAAGCCACTTTCTAATGTCCATCATGCTATCAGCTACCTACCTAACTGTTAACATGAGCTACATTCCATCCAGCTGAGCGGTGAAACTTTTTTTCTCGTAGTAAGTCACTTTGAATGTAAACCTGAAGTGTCAAATTGACTCCACCCTTAACAGTTTCTTTCAACTGGTAAAATGTCTAAAAATAGCCTACATCTGGTGAGATTATTTTGGGGAATTCTGCAGTTTCATTTACGATTTTAATTGGCTATATGAACAAGTGAGAAACATCCAGCACTAAACTAAATATAATTGTATTTGCTTACGAGCCCTTCCCAACAATGCAGAGTTGAAAAATAATAAAAAGTGAAAAGATTAATAAAATACAAGAATGGAGCTATATACAGGGAGTACAGTACCAGATCAAACAAGAGGAAGAAAATACAAGAACTGTCATAGAGATCCCCACCTGTCATAGTGTATGTTATCGAGTTCTAAATTAGTTTTCGTCTCAATGTTCATTCTTGTACTTTTCCAGAGACATGCCTCTTTAGGGCTTTGTGTCAATGAATGACCCCACCAGCCTCCACTTTATCCAGTATTTTCTATCATAGTCAATTTTTATTTTTTTATTTCACCTTTATTTAACCAGGTAGGCTAGTTGAGAACAAGTTCTCATTTGCAACTGCGACCTGGCCAAGATAAAGCATAGCAGTGTGAACAGACAACACAGAGTTACACATGGAGTAAACAATAAACAAGTCAATAACATGGTAGAAAAAAAGAGAATCTATATACAATGTGTGCAAAAGGCATGAGGTAGGCAATAAATCGAATAATTACAATTTAGCAGATTAACACTGGAGTGATAAATCATCAGATGATCATGTGCAAGAAGAGATATTGGTACTGGTGTGCAAAAGAGCAGAAAAGTAAATAAATAAAAGCAGTATGGGGGGTGAGGTAGGTAAATTGGGTGGGTAGTTTACAGATGGACTATGTACAGCTGCAGCGATCGGTTAGCTGCTCGGATAGCAGATTTTTAAAGTTGTTGAGGGAGATAAAAGTCTCCAACTTCAGAGATTTTTGCAATTCGTTCCAGTCGCAGGCAGCAGAGAACTGGAAGGAAAGGCGTCCAAATGAGGTTTTAGCTTTAGGGATGATCAGTGAGATACACCTGCTGGAGCGCGTGCTGCGGGTGGGTGTAGCCATCGTGACCAGTGAACTGAGATAAGGCGGCACTTTACCTAGCATAGCCTTGTAGATGACCTGGAGCCAGTGGGTCTGACGACGAACATGTAGCGAGGGCCAGCCGACTAGGGCATACAGGTCGCAGTGGTGGGTCGTATAAGGTGCTTTAGTAACAAAACGAATGGCACTGTGATAAACTGCATCCAGTTTGCTGAGTAGAGTGTTGGAAGCTATTTTGTAGATGACATCGCCGAAGTCGAGGATCGGCAGGATAGTCAGTTTTACTAGGGTAAGTTTGGCGGCGTGAGTGACGGAGCCATGGGAGCAGCAGGCGAGTCACCATGTAGGCCAAACACAGCCATGGGAGCAGCAGGCGAGTCACCATGTAGGCCAAACACAGCCATGGGAGCAGCAGGCGAGTCACCAGGTAGGCCAAACACAGCCATGAGAGCAGCAGTCGAGTCACCAGGTAGGCCAAACACAGCCATGGGAGCAGCAGGCGAGTCACCAGGTAGGCCAAACACAGCCATGAGAGCAGCAGGCGAGTCACCAGGTAGGCCAAACACAGCCATGAGAGCAGCAGGCGAGTCACCATGTAGGCCAAACACAGCCATGGGAGCAGCAGGCGAGTCACCAGGTAGGCCAAACACAGCCATGAGAGCAGCAGGCGAGTCACCAGGTAGGCCAAACACAGCCATGGGAGCAGCAGGCGAGTCACCAGGTAGGCCAAACACAGCCATGAGAGCAGGAGGCGAGTCACCAGGTAGGCCAAACACAGCCATGGGAGCAGCAGGCGAGTCACCAGGTAGGCCAAACACAGCCATGGGAGCAGCAGGCGAGTCACCAGGTAGGCCAAACACAGCCATGGGAGCAGCAGGCGAGTCACCAGGTAGGCCAAACACAGCCATGGGAGCAGCCAAGACCCAACATTCAGATTCAGATCAACTTTATTTTCCCACTAGGGGGAAATTAATTTGGTCATGTGCTTAAAAAGACGGTACAAACAAACATGAAAACACAGAAACGACACAATATAATTAATTATAGCTACAGATTTACAGGGAAAGAGCAATATGCTGTATACTCAATGAACCAACAGACTCTCTACTATACATCTGCTCCTGAAAAGGACTTGTGGACCTCTCCATTCTCCCAGGAAAACCAGGTACCCAGACTTACCAGACATCTTCTATAATGTTGTAACGGGCTGTAGCAGCATCTGACTGTCAAACTCAACCTTTCTGGTCCGGTGGGAACCCCACTTTGAATCCAGTTCAGAAACGGTGATTTACATTTTTCATTTCACAGTTAATCACACTTAGGAATCCAGATAAAGGAATCCACTTAGGAATCCAAATAAACATTTGTTTAGTGTTGGATAGGTAAAACAAACAGCTTGTGTAAAAATAAAACTATACTTTTAATGAATAAAGTGAAAGTTATTGAATGTTTCTTGCATGTAACTGAAGCCTGCAGGTGAACGGCTCCACAAAAGGAAATGTTAGGTTTAGCCTGCTTGGACCCATGAGCAGCTAGAGAGGGACATCAGAACAAGTCTAACTTCACCAGTACCACCATGGCTGAGGACACAGGGGGGAAGGTACCATGGAACATGACCCTACTGCGTGAGAAGGTACATCATGTTATACAGATTGGTGTGGCCCAGTCTGAATACCTCCCTGTAGACCAGGGGTGTCAAACATACGGCCCGCGGGCCGGAACCGGCCCCCAAGGAGGTTCGATCAGGCCCGCAGGATAATTTGAAAGTGGAAAAAATGCATAAAAGACATGGAATTAATATTTTTAATTCGCTGCAATTCATGGATTATCCGCTAAGGGGCGCACTCTTTCCATCAGAGTAGAAGACAAGCTGCATCACTGAGACAGACTGAAAACAGCAGACGGTATCAATGCGCCATCTGCTGCTTGTTACGACGTTGTTAATACCTTGGTCTCTACCTCTCCGCTACACCCTCATTAGCCAAAATGTCGTTATCCAAACGGAGAAAAGTAGATAAGGAGTGTAGAATTTTCAAAGAAAAATGGACCACGTCCTATTTATTTACAGAGATGCACGGAAAACCTTCGTGCTTGGTGTGTTTGCAACAAGTTTCGGTATTGAAGGAATATAATATTCGACGCCACTACGAGACTCATCACAGCGAAAAATATGACGGCTTGCAAGGACAACTGAGAAGAGATAAGATTAACGAATTGCTGGCGGGTCTGAGGAAACAGCAGTCAACTTTCATCCAGAGCCGAGAAGTCAGTGAAGCAGCGGTAAAAGCCAGCTACCTAATTGCTAGCGAAATAGCATTAGCATCGAAGCCGTATTCCGACGGTGACTTTGTTAAACGATGCATGATGAAGGCGGCTGAACTTGTATGTCCCGAGAAGCGACAAGCTTTATTGCACATAAAAAAGTAAATTGCACATTTGTCTAAGGAAATATGAGGTGTTTCATGAAATGTTTTGTAAAAGGATAGTTCATTAAATTTCAATATTTTCCTAATGTTCTTGTGCTTCTTTACACCAAAACAAAGGAAAGACATGATATTTTGGTTATTTATAGCAGAGTATGGTATAATTTTAATGGTCCGGCCCACTTGACATCTCCCTAGGCCGTATGTGGCCCACGATGCGAAATGAGTTTGACACCCCTGCTGTAGACACTGATTACCACAGCAGTGCTCTAACTTTAACAGTGTCATCTGTCCCTCTATCCCTGACACTAACTACAGAATAAAAGTTGTATAACCACAGTATAAATACAGTATATATTTTGGGCTCCCGAGTTGCGCAGTGGTCTAAGGCACTGCATGTCAGTGCTAGAGGCGTCATTACAGACCCTGGTTTGATTCCAGGCTGTACCACAACCGGCTGTGATTGGGAGTGCCATAGGGCGGCGCACAATTGGCCCAGCGTCGTCCGGGTTTGGGTTTGGCCGGGGTAGGCCGTCATTGTAAACAAGAATTTGTTCTTAACTGACTTGCCTAGTTAAATAAATTAAAAATCAAATAAATAAAAGTGCTATAACTTCAACAGTGTCATCTATCCCTCTATCCCTGATCCTAACGACAGTATAAAAGTGATCTAACTATAACAGTGTCATCTATCCCTCTATCCCTGACACTAACTACAGTACAGTTCAAACTAAAACCAGAACCAACAGAGATCTAGAATTAGACTGTTCAAACTAAAACTGATACCAGAACCAACAGAGATCTAGAATTAGACTGTTCAAACTAAAACTGATACCAAAACCAACAGAGATCTAGAATTAGACTGTTCAAACTAAAACTGATACCAGAACCAACAGAGATCTAGAATTAGACTGTTCAAACTAAAACTGATACCAGAACCAACAGAGATCTAGAATTAGACTGTTCAAACTAAAACGAATACCAGAACCAACAGAGCACAACACACATCTAGAATTAAACTGTAAAACTAAAATGAAACATAAATTAAATCCAAAATTGTACTAACTTTGGTCATCTCACATACGTTTCTGTTTGTTTCTTTGTTTTGAAGGCCTTGAATGATATACTCATGCAATTCTCTTTCACTCAGTCTAAAATGGATTGAAAGATAGCCTGCTGTAAAATGTACACTAAAACTGGCATGAATTAAATTCAAATTAAATAAGAAAGAACAAATTAACAAAACTAGACAAATTGAGGTGAACAAAATTATTTCTATATACAATTAACATTCTTCTCCTCCTCTCCTCCTTTTTGAAAAGTTGTCTGGAAGAGGACGAATGATAGAAGACATGACGAAAAACTTCTCCCTGTGTTTCACCCTGTGTTTCTTTGTATTGAAGGTTGAGTTGATAGTAAGTCTGTCAGAGAAGGTCAGGAATCAGAGGGAGGTGGAGAAGGAGGTGCAGGAGAAGAGCCAGCAGATAGCCAGGATAGAAGAGAAGCTCCACAGGCTGAGAGAGGCCAGCCATTGGTGGGGTCCTGAACGAGGAGAGTTTATAGCCCTGCTGGAAAAAGAAGCAACTCATTCTGAGACAGAGCAGCAAACCATACAGCATGAGGTTAACCCTTAGTTAACATGGTCTGAGTTAGGAATTAATAATTTGTATATAAAGGCTGCATGAAATGTTATAGTCTGGTATAAGACATAAAACTGATTGTGCATCAAATCAAATCAATTTTATTTATAAAGCCCTTCTTACATCAGCTGATATCTCAAAGTACTGTACAGAAACCCAGCCTAAAACCCCAAACAGCAAGCAATGCAGGTGTAGAAGCATTGTGGCTAGGAAAAACTCCCTAGAAAGGCCAAAACCTAGGAAGAAACCTAGAGAGGAACCAGGCTGAGGGGTGGCCAGTCCTCTTCTGGCTGTGCCGGGTGGAGATTATAACAGAACATGGCCAAGATTTTCAAATGTTCATAGATGACCAGCAGGATCAAATAATAATAAACTGGAGCAGCAGCACGGCCAGGTGGACTGGGGACAGCAAGGTCATCAGACCAGGTAGTCCTGAGGCATGGTCCTAGGGCTCAGGTACTCCGAGAAAGAGAGAGAGAATTAGAGAGAGCATACTTAAATTCACACAGGACACCGGATAAGACAGGAGAAATAGTCCAGATATAACAGACTGACCAGAGCCCCCGATACATAAACTACTGCAGCATAGATACTAGAGGCTGAGACAGGAGGGGTCAGGAGACACTGTGCCCCCATCCGACGATACCCCCGGACAGGGCCAAACAGGCAGGATATAACCCCACCCACTTTGCCAAAGCACAGCCCTCACACCACTAGAGGGATATCTACAACCACCAACCTACCATCCTGAGACAAGGCAGAGTATAGCCAACAAAGATCTCCGCCACGGCACAACCCAAGGGGGAGGCGCCAACCCAGACAGGAAGATCACGTCAGTGACTCAACCCACTCAAGTGACGCACCCCTCCTTGAGACGGCACGGAAGAGCACCAGTAAGCCAGTGACTCAGCCCCTGTAATAGGGTTAGAGGCAGAGAATCCCAGTGGAGAGAGGGGAACAGGCTAGGCAGAGACAGCAAGGGCGGTTCGTTTGCTCCAGTGCCTTTCCGTTCACGTGCATGGGGGCCTTGTCTGTGTCTTGGAACATGGAACCATCACAGCTCTTCAGAGATAGAGAATGCTGTGGACAGTGAGGAGGAAGACAACAGAGTATCACTTACTGAACAGATGAGAGAAGTGGAGAGAACCAATGAACAACTGATGCAGGAGATAGAGGTGGCCAGGAAGAATCATGTGATCTCTTCTGGTGTGTTTGAACTTTGCACGTACACTACCGTTCAAAAGTTTGGGGTCACTTAGAAATGTTGTTGTTTTTGAAAGAAAAGCACATATTTTTTTGTCCATTTAAAATAACATAAAATTGATCGGCAATACAGTGTAGACATTGTTAATGACTTGTGAGGCGTCTGTTTCTCAAACTAGACACTAATGTACTTGTCCTCTTGCTCAGTTGTGCACCGGGGCCTCCCACTCCTCTTTCTATTCTGGTTAGAGCCACTTTGCGCTGTTCTGTGAAGGGAGTAGTACACAGCGTTGTACGAGATCTTCAGTTTCTTGGCAATTTCTCGCATGGAATAGTCATAATTTCTCAGAACAAGAATAGACTGACGAGTTACAGAAGAAAGTTCTTTGTTTCTGGCCATTTTGAGCCTGTAATCAAATCTATAAAGGCTGATGCTTCAGATACTCAACTAGTCTAAAGAAGGCCAGTTTTATTGTTACTTTAATCAGCACAACAGTTTTCAGCTGTGCTAACATAATTGCAAAAGGGTTTTCTAATGATCAATTAGCATTTTTAAAATGATAAACTTGGATTAGCTAACACAACGTGCCATTGGAACAAAGGAGTGATGGTTGCTGATAATGGGCCTCTTTCAAAAACAAGGACATTTATAAGTGACCCCAAACTTTTGAACGGTAGTGTATATAAACATGTACTGTATCAAATAGCCTTAATTTAATCTGTGGGTGGATGAGCGCTCAATCCCAAATTGATCCCTAGTCATTAACCCTTACCCTTATTTACTCTGAGAACTGAAAGGTTTGGATAGGTGTGAACAAACCTGTGAACTACAGCTGACACTTATAATATCCTAATCAATACTGTATTTGCATTTATTAAACATAGGTTTAGAACCCCCCTGTCCCTTATGTACTTGCAGAGATCTGAAAGGTTTGGATAGGTAGATAGATATTATCCCTATCAATACTGTATTTATACTCCAAAGGTACAGTGAGTTCCTTGTGTAGAACTCGGTCCATAAAGGAAGGAGAGCTGATTGGACCAGCTACAGGTCATGTCCAGGAAGGTAGTGAAGGACAGGATGGTCCAGCTACAGGCCATATCCAGGAAGGTAATGAAGGACAGGTTGGTCCAGCTACAGGTCTTGTCCAGGAAGGTAGTGAAGGACAGGATGGTCCAGCTACAGGCCATATCCAGGAAGGTAGTGAAGGACAGGTTGGTCCAGCTACAGGCCATGTCCAGGAAGGTAGTGAAGCACCGGATGGTCCAGCTACAGGCCATGTCCAGGAAGGTAATGAAGGACAGGGTGGTCCAGCTACAGGTCTTGTCCAGGAAGGTAGTGAAGAACAGGTTGGTCCAGCTACAGGCCATGTCCAGGAAGGTAATGAAGGACAGGTTGGTCCAGCTACAGGTCATGTCCAGGAAGGTAGTGAAGAACAGGTTGGTCCAGCTACAGGCCATGTCCAGGAAGGTAGTGAAGAACAGGATGGTCCAGCTACAAGCCATGTCCAGGAAGGTAGTGAAGAACAGTTTGGTCCAGCTACAAGCCATGTCCAGGAAGGTATGAACATGCTTTGAGTGGGTAGATTTGCATATTAGGCTACGTGTGGCACTATGGGTTCCACACAAGCTAAATCAAGGACACCTCAAGTATTTAATGTGGCTTCTCTATGACCTACCTTTACTTTCAGTTCACCTGTTTTTGTGATGGGAAAACCAATGAGGAACTCATGGTGATGCTGGAGGAGAAGAATGACACCCTGAGGCAGGTTGGGACACACCTTTCCTGTTACTTCATCAGATAACTTTGTTTATACACTACACTTCCTCTTAAAGAGACAAAGTTAGAAATCCTGGCTCACGGTTAGGAAACCTAAATACTTGTGTGTCTGTGTAATGTACACTAGAATAGAATACAGCATATCTACTGTGTGTGGTTGGAAACATGTTGTGTTTGTGACTGTTACAATAAGACAAAGCTGAAAGTGAAAGTTAAAGTGAAACTTGAAAAAACACAGAAGTGTTCCAACCCCTGCCTCTCCAGTCTGAAACATGGTTATACCTCTTTCTGCTTGAGTCAGGTTTTTTATGGTTCTAAGAGAGAAGCCTTGCAAAACACTTAATGACACCAAAATACATTATAGTGTGATGTAACTTTTGCTCATGGATGTCTAAGAAAATAGACTAGGGCAAGTACATTGATTATGTCAAGGAATGCTTCAATGAGAAACCTCAAAGACTGGCAAGTACTGTAAAAGAATGGTGTAGATCACAGGAGGTTAGTGGCACCTTAATTGGGGAGGATGGGTTCATGGTAAAGGCTGGAGCGGAATTAGTGGAATGGTATCAAACATCAAACACATGGTCTCCATGTGTTTGATACCATTCCATTTGCTCCGTTCCAGCCATTATGAGCCGTCCTCCCCTCAGCAGCCTCCACTGGTGTAGATCATGTATCTCCAGCAACACAGGTCTGTCTTTAACTCTGAATTGTGAAGGGAATCAATCAGTGATCATCAACAAATGTGATTATCATCAAAATCAAATATGATTTGATTGTTAGACTTTGTAGATGTTTGGAGGCTCAGAATCCCTGCTTCCCCAGGATCAGTAGCTACAGGGGATCATAATAAACGTGTCTTCAATGAGAGATCCTGAAAGTGGTTGAGTCAACTGAAGAGAGTCATAACAATCTTCCAACTGATCCTTTATTCTAACTGATGCCATAGAATGCTTGCTACAGCTCCGATCATATTATTTTCCAGAACCACAAGAGGATTGTCACAAATATAATCATATTATCGGTTGACTTTGTCCATGTCCATCTCAACATGTCAGCATGTGCTAGAATATAATTTATCTGTTTTTATGAGTCTGCACACCAGTGAGTCCGTTGTAACAAAATACAAGTTTATTATTTAGGAAGAGCATACATCCGGTCACTGGCTAGGTTGTACTGACCTCTAGTGTCAGAAGCATTAACAGATATTAACTAAGACTAAACAGGAAGCAGCTGAGTTCAATGTAAAAGAAAGGGTTTAGATAATGTATCTCCAGCAACACAGGTCTTACATCCGGTCACTGTCTAGGTTGTACCGCCCTCTACTGTCAGTAGCATTAACAGATATGAACTAAGTCTAATATCAATCCAATATCAATACAAGGTATTTATTAGGCCAGCATCTACAGTACCAATCCAAAGTTCGACACACCTACTCATTCATGTTTTTCTTTCTATTTTCTTCATTGTAGAATAATAGATAAGACATCAAAACTATGAAATAACACATATGGAATCACGTAGTAACCAAAAAGTGTTAAACAAATCCAAATATAGTTTATGTTTGAGATTCTTCAAAGTAGGCACCCTTTGTCTTGATGACAGCTTCAAATCAAATCAAATCATATCATATTTGTCACATACACATGGTTAGCAGATGTTAATGCGAGTGCTTGTGCTTCTAGTTCTGACAATGCAGTAATAACCAACGAGTAATCTAACCTAACAATTCCACAACTACTACCTTATACACACAAGTGTAAAGGGATAAAGAATATGTACATAAAGATATATGAATGAATGATGGTACAGAACGGCATAGGCAAGATGCAGTAGATGGTTTAGAGTACAGTATATACATATGAGATGAGTAATGTAGGGTATATAAACATAAAGTGGCATAGTTTAAAGTGGCTAGTGATACATATATTACATAAAGATGGCAAGATTCAGTAGATGATACAGTACAGTATATACATATACATATGAGATATATGAGCTTTGCACACTCTTGGCATTCTCTCAACCAGCTTCATGAGGTAGTCACCTGGAGTGTGCCTTGTTAAAAGTTAATTTGTGGAATTTATTTCCTTCTTAATGCGTTCGAGCCAATCAGTTGTTGTGACAAGGTAGGGGTGGTATACAGAAGATAGCCCTATTTGGTAAAATACCATGTCCATATTATGGCAAGAACAGCTCAAATAAGCAAAGAGAAATGACAGTCCATCATTACTTTAAAACATGAAGGTCAGTCAATATGGAACATTTTGAAAGTTTCTTCAACTGCAGTCGCGAAAACAATCGAGTGCTATGATGAAGCTGGCTCTCATGAGGACCGACACAGGAAAGGAAGATCCAGAGATACCTCTGCTGCAGAGGATAAGTTCATTAGAGTTAACCAGCCTCAGAAATTGCAGCCCAAATAAATGCTTCACATAGTTAAAGTAACATCTTCATATAAACTGTTCAGAAGAGACTACATGAAATCAGGCCTTCATGGTCAAATTGCTGCAAAAAAAAAACACTACTAAAGGACACCAATAATAAGAAGAGACTTGCTTGGGCCAAGAAACACGAGCAATGGACATTAGACCAGTGGAAATCTGTCTGATGAGTACAAATTAGATTTTTTTTGTTCGTAGGTGAACGGATGATCTCTGCATGTGTGGTTCCACATGTGGTTTATTTAGAATTCAAGGTACACTTAACTAGTATGGCTACCACAGAAATACGCTTAGTGGGACTATCATTTGTTTTTCAACAGGACAATGTCCTAACACACCTCCAGGCTGTGTAAGGGCTATTTGACCAAGGAGAGTGATGAAGTGCTGCATCAGATGACCTGGCCTCCACAATAACCTGACCTGAACCCAATTGAGATGGTTTGAGATGAGTTGGACCGCAGAATGAAGGAAATGCAGCCAGCAAGACTGTTGGAAAAGCATTCCAGGTGAAGCTGGTTGAGAGAATGCCAAGAGTTTGCAAAGCTGTCATCAAGGCAAAGGGTGGCTACTTTTAAGAATCTAAAATACATTTACATTTGGTTAACACATTCCATATGTGTTTTTTCATAGTTTTGATGTCTTCACTATTATTCTACAATGTAGAAAAAAGTTAAAATAAAGAAAAAACATGAATGAGTAGGTGTGTCAAAACTTTTGACTGGTACTCTGATGTGCGTATGACCACAAACATTTCTATAGCAATCATGTAAGGCATTAATAGTAAGGCATACTTAATGAAGGATTTATAAAGAGTTTTTGTCATGTCTTCCAGCATAAGAGGCTGAGATTGAAGATCATCCAGGCTGTGTTCTCTTCTCCTGGAGCCAAACACCCCCAGACTGCCCCCTGAAGGACAGCTTGTTACATGTTTTTGAATGTTGAGCTTTAATTAACCGAGCCTGTACTTTGAGGGATTTGGGGCCATTTTTTATGTAGACATGTCATCCGCAAAACTGTGGAAGAGGACCCCAAGTCATCTGACTACATGGCCAGGTGGAAGTAGGCAGAGGATGAACAGGGTGGGGGACACCACAGGTGACTAAGTGGACCTGTACTCTTCTACAATACTTATTCTGACCTATATGTGAGATAGGAGTGGAAGCAGTTCAGGACAGTTCATGAAATATTGTCTTTTCACCCTTCTGTGATCCATACAGTCTATAGTGAGGTTGTATCTTCTTGTTGATGTCCTTGTCTGCTTCTATGAGCGTGATGTTGATGTTCTTGTCTGCTTTTATGAGTGTGATGATGATGTCCTTGTCTGCTTCTATGAGTGTGATGTTAATGTTCTTCCCATTCTTTTGACACTGTTTCTCATTTCTGGGGAACCTTCTCCAAGCGAACAGTGCATCCTGCACCAGTATCCAGTAATCTGTGTCTCAAGATATTATCAAGTCCCATTTGGAGTTCCATAGTCTGGGTTGACAGACGTTGTGGTCCTGAAGTTATGAACACATTTCACCTTCCCCTGGGAAGAGCAGAGGGTTCTCACCTCCCGAAGCTGTTTCCTAGCAAGGTGAAGCTAATTTATACTCATCACATGCTCCTTTTCATTTTAGACCAGTCTGTAGGCTGTAGGCAGAGCAGAGGTTTCTCACTTACCGATGCTGGTTCCTAATACTCATCACATGGTCCATTTCATTTTAGAATAGGCTGTAGGCAGAAGCTGATATGTTTCTGCCCTTCTGAAGCATCTTACCAGTGGCGCCCACACAAAAAGCTAGCTATTCGGTGACAGTTCGGGCTGAGGACAGTTTCAAACATCCCCATATGATACAAAGACACAGTGGTCCTCTCCCAACAAGTATCTAGATGTCACATTCTTCCTACTGGAGGTTGGGTTTCAAAGTGTTTTTCATTTCTTTACTCAACAATTGAATGTGGTGTAGAATCCTGTTATTATACCAAGCAGATTCTACAATATCACTTAACATGTAGTGTTAAGATACTCTATAGATGGCTGGACCATTTACATTTACATTTAAGTCATTTAGCAGACGCTCTTATCCAGAGCGACTTACAAATTGGAAAGTTCATATATATTCATCCTGGTCCCCCCGTGGGGAATGAACCCACAACCCTGGCGTTGCAAGCGCCATGCTCTACCAACTGAGCCACACGGGACCAGCCAGCCAGTGGACCACAGATTACAGAATGTTGACTCCCTGACTGTGATGGAGGCTTGAATCTGGGGAGAGAAGTCATTTGTAATTTATCAGTAATTAATTTACATTCTGGACAATGTTTTGTAGTACAATAGCTTGTTCTATATTCTTGTATCATATCATTGGTCTTAGCATTGATGACTTGATAAAGTAATATACCTCATACATTTGCTTATAAATATGTTTGAAATTCTTTTAACTCATAAAAACTATTCCGTACACATTTAGAAAACCTTGAAGGTGTGCCTCACCGTTTCCAGTTCCCACAGACAGCATTGATATTTCCTGATCTGGAGATGCCTATCAAATGGAATCAGAAATTAGTCAAACACATTAGGCCTGTTTCCCAGACAGAGATTACACTCAGTCCTGGACTAACATGCTGACGACACCGACCGCATTGTGTACGCGAGCGTTGCAAAATAAATGTACACTTTATTCAATAATTTAATCCAAACTTTGTTCTATTTTAAACGCCTGATGCGCTGCAAGTCCCACCTCTCCCATCTCCTCATTGGTTTTAAGGAGTACATACCCAGGTGGGAGATGAACGAGGTCCACACTCCAGTCCAGTTGGTTGCAGTAACGCACCTTAAAGTTGGTTGCCAACGCCATATAAAATCCACAGAAGACTGAACTAGGAGAGATTCCTAGAAACTAACTAGGTTCCCCCTTTCATCCGTGGATTAATTGTTGGAGTAGAGAACACACGATTTGTGTGACTCAAAATGGATCGATATTCTACAAAGCTAGCTAGCTAATGGCCATGAATGTCTCATATGTTTCGACTTGACCCCAATTTAATATATAGTTGTTGGTTCAGAGTTTGTTTTGATGTTTAAACCTGCATGTCCTGATCGCGTCTGGTGTGGATTGACCAAATCACGCACGCATGTGGCAGGTGTAGTCAACATGTAAGAACATGTTCAATGGAGATTCCATTTAAAGCGCTTTTTAGTCCAATCAATGTCCGGGAACCTGGCCCATTAAATTCGAATGTCACAGCCAGAAGAGTTGACTTAGTAATACAATGTGAGGAAAGATATTCATAGATTTCTAAACATACCTGTGTAGGTATTTGAGAGCCTATAAAAAAGACAGATGTCCAATATTGTAATAAACATACCATGTAACCATGACGATAACAAACAGTAGTAATCTACACTATGAGAAGTAGAACATGTAGCATTCACAGAGTATACTGAATATCACAGGCAATGAACACAATGAATGGTACAAATACAATTCCAGTCATCTTACCTAAGGTTTTTATAATTCTCTTTGTCTCGTTTTACATAAACAAACACCAGCTATCGTGCCTATCTGGAAAAAACATATGAGAACACCAGCTATGATTCCAGCTGTGGGAAGTGAAGCTACTCCGCATTCTGAATCCGACCAAGGAGTTCCTGGTTTTATTTCCAAGAATTCACATCTGTTAAAGACAGAAATCGAGGTATGTTTTTTAAAGTTTCTATTTGAGTATATTAATGTATTTATTTCTTCAGGGGAATAACCTTTTGAACTAACTAATCATGTTCACACTTACTCTGTGTGTTGTTGACAAGATGTTAATGATCCATTTGAATAAGTTTTACCAGGGCAGTCAGCACACACAGTATCTGTAGATGTTGTTCCTGCACAAATAAATACATGTTGAAATGTTCATGAAAAATGAATTTGTCCCCCCATTTATTTAATTCCATTAACTGTAATGATTGTTCACACTGAAGTTAACAACTTGACTAAATTCAATTATGACAACACAACTAGTATAATGAGTGAGACAGAAAACAAACCTGTGTGGCTGATGTATTGACCAGGCAGACAGCTGCTGTGTCTCTGGGCTGCTCTACAACCATCCTTAGTTGGGTCGAGACAGTAGAACCCCTCCAGTGTCCCACAGACAGTGTCTGATGAAGGTCTACATGGCTGCTTTACCTTCAAACCCAAACCTATAGAGAAAACATGTCACTTGGTATCTGAAGCTAAATGTAAAGTCTGTTGTATTTCATTAAAACAACAGCTGATATAGTAAAGTAGCTCAGTGTTTATGCCCAGAACACAGAATTCTCACCTGGATCACATGTGGTACAGTTGTTGCATGTTGTTTTACCACTGGGCTCATCAAGGAAGGTGGAGTCAATACAGGGCACACAGGAAGGTGTATATGTAGATTTAGTACAATGACTATGTACACGATATCCTGTTGAAAAGAAAACCGGAAAATAAAGTTTTGGTATTATTATTATCCTAATTATTATTGTTGTTATTATTTTAATTAACTCCTCATAAAAATACACAAGGTACTTACCAGGCCTACACATTATGCAATCTATATCACCTATTTTATAGATGAGGTGATCATATGTGGAACAGGGTTCATTGTTGAGAAGTATAAAATGTATCTGGAAATAGAGAAGAAATAAAACATCAGCATACATTACATTTAAAGATGTGACACCAAACCCAAGATAACCAGTTATCTGCAAATTCAGTCAATAAATGTTACTGAAAAGTACTTCTCTCCTCCATGTTTTATCTACAAGGTTTCAGTAAAATTTTATCTAAGACAATATAGTAGGCTAATAATAACTCTGATTCATATTTCATGGAGGAAATATTTACATTGATCATTTGTTTTTTAAACAAGACAAGCCACAAATCAGAAATGTTCACTTACAGTCCATATCAAGGTTTCAAACTGTGCCATGGTTCCTCAATCCTCTCCAACTCACTGGAAGACCCACACAGTGGATTTGTGACGTTCTTAGGAGTTTTGAGATTAACTGACCTGTGGACTTAATGTATTTTAGTACATGTACTGTATAGTAAGAATAGTTAAATTATATATAATATAATGGGGTAGCATAGGCCTACAACAAGGAAGCCATTCATCCAATCATCCAATCTCTCATTTAATTGGACCAACTTCACAGTAGTAAATAGATACGCTTTTTCAAGTATTTTGCTCGATGTCATTGATTAACCGTGGAACGATTAACCGTGGAACATAAGGTTGTAGGTTACTTCTGTAGCTTATGTCTGAATACTGTAATTTCAAATTTATTCAGTAGAGAATATTGCATTTATACATATAATCCATCTTTTCATAACCATTGCAGAATAAATAGCTTATGTAAATAGGTCAAATTAAACTAGAGATGAGCATGGTAATGTGTTGTAGTCTATGGCTACTTTGGGAATACTAACCCATCATGGCCAGAAAAGGTGAAGAATTTATGCTGCAATGATCATGGAAATTAAATAAATAATAGCCTTAGAAATAGATGCCTATTTCTAATTATTTTAAAATGCAAAGATAAACTAAATAGATTTTCTCGCCTTTCACTAAAAGCAAATGACTGCATCTTATTAACCTGTTTATTGTTATGAATAAACCTGTCTAGACATTACGCAATCATTAATCAAGATGAAAAGATGTCATTCTAAAAGTCAGGCTACAGCACCGTACGATATTTCTAAGTAAACATGTATTTATCTTACCCCAGCTTTGACCGCAATAGTATAGGGCCCTGGACTAATTTAAATTTCACTATTAGCATCTTGCCAGCAACACAAAACATTTAACTTGTTAGGGCTAGGGTCTTTTTTTCTAAATTTCCTCCTGACTGACGTGCCCAAAGTAAACTGCCTGTTACTCAGGCCCAGAAGCCAGGATATGCATATAATTGGTACCATTGGATAGAAAACACTTTGAAGTTTGTAGAAATGTTAAAATAATGTATGAGACTATAACACAATTGATTGGTAGGAGACAACCCAAAGAAAAACCAACCAGAATCTATTTTTTTTGGAGAGCCCATGCTCTTTTAATAGAAAGCTATTGAGCGTATGCAATTCTAGCTCCCAGATTGTAATTCCTATGGCTTCCACTAGATGTCAACAGTCTTTGTTCAAGGTTTCAGGCTTATAACCTGAATAATGAAGAAGAAATATGAGTTTTAGTACTGGGAGTCAAAGTTGAAAATCAGTCTTCGTGCGTGCTATAAAGAGGACGCTCACCTGCTTAATTTGTTTTTCTATTGAACATACTTCTTTCCAAATGAAATATCATAGTTTAATTACATTTTAGGTTACCTGAGGAATGATTAGAAATGTATTTTGACTTGTTGAAATAAAGTTAAGGTGTAGTTTTTCATATTCCTTTCTCTGCATGTTGAACGAGTGGATTACTAAAATCGATGGCGCCAACTAAACAGACCTTTTGGGATATAAAGAAGGATTTTATCTAACAAGACGACACTACGTGTTGTAGCTGGGACCCTTTGGATGACAAATCAGAAGAAGATTTTCAAAAAGTAAGTGAATATTTAATCGCTCTTTGTGAAGTTATGAAACCTGTGCCGGTGGAAAAATGTTGATGTGGGGCGCCGTCCTCAAACAATCGCATGGCACGCTTTCACTGTAAAGCCGACTGTAAATCGGACATTTCAGTTAGATTAACAAGAATTGAAGCTTTTAACCGACATAAGACACTTGTATGTACATAAATGTTTCATATCCATAATTTGTATGATTATTTATTTGAATTGCGCGCCCTCCAGTTTCACCGGAAGTTGTCCCGTCTAGCCTTATGCTACAGCATACAATGATATTCTAGACAATTCTGTGCTTCTGATAATGTGGCACCAGTTTGGGGAATGCCCTTTCCTGTTTCAGCATGACAATGCCCCTGTGCACAAAGCGAGATACATACAGAAATTGTTTTTTCGAGATCGGTGTGGAATAATTTGACTGGCTTGCACAGAGCCCTGACCTTAACCCCATCGAACACCTTTGGGATGAATTGGAATGCAGACTGCAAGCCAGGCTTAATCGCCTAACATCCGTGCCCGACCTCACTAAAGCTCTTGTGGCTGAATGGAAGCAAGTCCCTGCAGCAATGTTCCAACATCTAGTGGAAAGCCTTCCCAGAAGAGTGGAAACTGTTATAGCAGCAAAGGGGGGACCAACTCCATATTAATGCCCATGATTTTGGAATGAGATGTTCGATGTGTCCACATACTTTTGGTCATATATTATGTGTGTATACAGTGCATTCGGAAAGTATTCAGACCCTTCCCTTTTCCCACATTTTATATGTTACAGCCTTATTCAAAGATGGATTAAATACATGTTTTCCCTCATCAATCTACACCCAATAATGAGGGAGACCTCATGGGGGTACCACAGGGTTCAATTCTCGGGCCGACTATTTTCTCTGTATATATCAACGATGTCGCTCTTGCTGCGGGTGATTCCCTGATCCACCTCTACGCAGACGACACCATTCCGTATACATCTGGCCCTTCTTTGGACACTGTGTTAACTAACCTCCAAACGAGCTTCAATGCCATTCAACACTCCTTCCGTGGCCTCCAACTGCTCTTAAACGCTAGTAAAACCAAATGCATGCTTTTCAACCGTTCGCTGCCCGCACCCGCCCGCCCAACTAACATCACTACTCTGGACGGTTCTGACCTAGAATATGTGGACAACTATAAGTACCTAGGTGTCTGGCTAGACTGTAAACTCTCCTTCCAGACTCATATCAAACATCTCCAATCCAAAATCAAATCTAGAATCGGCTTTCTATTTCGCAATTAAGCCTCCGTCACTCACGCCGCCAAACTTACCCTAGTAAAACTGACTATCCTACCGATCCTCGACTTCGGCGATGTCATCTACAAAATAGCTTCCAATACTCTACTCAGCAAACTGGATGCAGTCTATCACAGTGCCATCCGTTTTGTTACCAAAGCCCCTTATACAAGCCACCACAGCGACCTGTATGCTCTAGTCGGCTGGCACTCGCTACATATTCGTCGCCAAACCCACTGGCTCCAGGTCATCTATAAATCTATGCTAGGTAACGCTCCCCCTTACCTCAGTTCACTGGTCATGAAAACAACACCCACCCGTAGCACGCGCTCCGCAAGTATATCTCACTGGTCATCCCCAAAGCCAGCACCCCCTTTGGCCGCCTTTCCTTCCAGTTCTCTGCTGCCAGTGACTGGAACAAATTGCAAAAATCTCTGAAGCTGGAGACTTGCATTTCCCTCACTAACTTTAAACATCAGCTATCTGAGCAGCTAACCGATCGCTGCAGCTGTACATAGTCCATCTGTAAATACCCCATCCAATCTACCTACCTCATCCCCATATTGTTTTTATTTACTTTTCTACTCTTTTGCACATCAGTATCACTACTTGCACATCATCATACATTTGAATTACTTAGCTACTATGGCCTATTTATTGCCTTACCTCCTCACGCCATTTGCACACACTGTATATAGACTTTCTTTTTTTCCTATTGTGTTATTGACTGCACGCTTGTTTATTCCATGTGTAACTCTGTGTTGTTGTTTCTGTCGCACTGCGTTGCTTTATCTTGGCCAGGTCGCAGTTGTTAGGGTTTATGCACTATAGCCCGCTAGCATATTGTTTGAAGATGAATATTGTTTTGTTAGACACACACAAACAATACAGATGTATGTGTGTAAAGACTGACCAACATTGAGTGACAGGCCATAAAAGCTGGGGACAGTCTGGAGAGGGGGGGGGGGTGCATCTCTCTAGACCAACCGGGAGGGTAGAATACTGGACAATACCATATTAGGAACTGTTTCAGTGTAGAATCGACAGACACAAGACGGATCTAATCTACCCAGCAACCAGATGTGGTCAAAGGAAAGCGCCAAGGGGCTTGGACAAGTCCGGGTGCCCCTAAAGGCGGGGCAAAGTCTAAACCGCGCCCAGCCTCTACTGTGATAGGCCAACAGACTCGTTGGAACTACGTCATCACGGTATAAGAACAGCTGTTTACGTACTTCCTGCCAGTTCCCTGCTTTACCCTGCGTGGTGATACAGCGAACCCGTATATACGAAAATTGCATTTGCCATTCATTGTTTGCGTAAATTAAACATAATTAAAGAAAGTTAGCAGACCTTGCTTTTTATTTATCCTGATACCGGATGTGTTACACGCAGCGTTCACACAGTTGTAAATGAGAAATTGTTCTCAACTAGCTTACCTGGTTAAATAAATGAGAAAAAAAATAATAATCTCAGATAAAGTATCTGAGCAAGTAAAACAGTGCCCCTCTGTCTCATTATGTGTAGGCCATGTATCTGATGCTGTCTGGAACAACAGTAATTGTCGCATTGTTAGGGCAGAGACGTGAGCATCTCATCATTATATACATAACTCTGGTTTCAGACATTTGCGAATTAGAAAGGAAAGTTGGCTTGTGCAGAGTGCACGGTTCGGATGCTGGCTTCCCCTAAAGTAAATTGTTGTTTTGCCAAAATTATATAATCACCCCTGTCTAACTAAAATAATAAAACATACAAAATGCTTATCTTTCTTAATAATCATTTGATGGAACACGCCAACCTGAGTTGTGTTAGGATTTATGTTTATGCATAATAGCCTGTTAGCATATTGTTTGAAGATGAATATTGTTTTGTTACACACACACACAAACTATACAGAGGGGTGTGTGTGTGTAGGTGTAAGGACTGACCAACACAGGCCATAAAAGCTGGGGACAGTCTGGAGAGGGGGGGGGGGGGGGGGGGTGCATCTCTCTAGACCAACCGGGAGGTTAGAATACTGGACAATACCATATTAGGAACTGTTTCAGTGTAGAATCGACAGACACAAGACGGATCTAATCTACCCAGCAACCAGATGTGGACAAAAGGAACGCGCCAAGGGGCGTGGACAAATCCGAGGGCCAGCAAAGGCGGGGCAAAGTCTAAACCACGCCCAGCCTCTACTGTGATAGGCCAACAGACGCGTTGAAACTACGTCATCACGGTATAAGAACAGCTGTTTACGTACTTCCTGCCAGTTCCCTGTTAACCCTGCGCGGTGATACAGCGAACCCGTATATACGAAAATTGCATTTGCCATTCATTGTTTGCGGTAATTAAACATAATTAAAGAAAGTTAGCAGACCTTGCTTTTTATTTATCCTGATACCGGATGTGTTACACGCAGCGTTCACATGGTGACCCCGACGTGATCCGAGTTTAAGGAACTCGCTGGACATAGAACGAGCCAGCTAAGATACCTTTACTGTCGTCGGACGGCGTTACTCACAAAGACCGGTCTACAAAAAAAAAAGGGTGAGCAGATACCTATTGTATAAATTACTAAAGTTCTGCACATTGGCATTATCCAAATTTATTTTGTGAGACGCTTGTTCGATGTAAGTTACCAAATTCCTTATATCCAATATACAAATAGTCTAAAATGCCGTGGACCAGGTAATGGCAAATGCAATTTTATTTGATCAAAATCGTTCAAAGATGCAATGTGTAAATGAAAATGTACTGAATGTATGATGTAAGTTGGGGCTTACAAGTGTAATTGAGGGTAATATCATACAATAACGAAAGTAATGTACTAGGCTGAGCCAAGTTTGTATGACGTAGGTTGGGGCCTACAGATGAGGTGAGAATGCAAATAAACGGCAATATAACAGTAATCATAGTGGCCAGGGGCCAGTTATATTGGAAATAAGATATGTTTATAGAATAAATGTAGTACATTGAGTTAAGTCGGCGTACTTATACCAAGTTTGACTGACCTGCGGGTTTTAAAGTGTTTGGGGACACAAAGTTTGTATGGAATAATTTTACCGCGCGAATTAAAGTATATTAGATATTGCAGTCGGGGCTGGTATCTTAGGGGACCCACAGTGCATAGTTGAATGTGTTGAGATTCATTTTGTTTATGTAAAAAAAAAAGAGAAAAAAAAGTGTTATACGAGAAATAAGGTATATTTTATTTATTTTAATTAATTTACACACATACGCGAGTATACGCACGGAATATATAATGTCTCCAGAAACAGAAAAGGTTTTGAGGAAGTTGAAATCTGTTCTAGAGATGGATAATGGTAAGGAGAGTAGTGAAAGCGATAGAGAGTGGAAGGAGGGGCTCCCAGTCGACGGGGAACCTGGTGGAATGTTTGGGTGAATCTAATGCCCGGGGTGGAGAGGAATGTACGAGTTTGAGAGTATGGATGTAGAAAGATTACAATGAATGATAAAGTTGATACAGCAGACGGTAGAGAGGCTAGACACGGCTAGAGTGTGGTTGTCTGAAGCCAGAAAAAGAGAGGGAGAGTTACGAAGGGGTTAACTTGCAGATGCTATGGAGAAGGCAAGATAGGGAGGCGCAGATAGGGTTGGCTGTGACGGAGAAGCATTTTTTGACTGCGGCGCGGGAGACTCGGGTTAGTATCTCAGGCTTGGTACCGAGAGACTAAAATACATTCTTGCGATATAAATTTAGCGAGGTACATGGGGTTTTAAAAAGTTGGGAGTGGAGAAAGTTGAAAAGTTGATTTTACTTTTACGATAGTTTTGGTGCAAAACTCATTTGGAGTAAGGGGTATGTTTTTGCCTAGAGGCAGGAATAAGAGTTAGTTTTGGTGTTGGATACTATATTTCAGGGTAAGTTGCTAGAGGCAAGTGAGTTGTTGTGGAATAACGTAAAACTGCGACAGTATTTGGGATACACAATAACGTTATGCAAATAAGTTTGACCGTTCAGGTACATTATTTACTGTACTTCGGGCAGTATAATTTTGATTAAGAGATGTTGATTGATGTTGTAAATTCTATTCAAGATCAAACATTAGTGATACAATGGTGATAAATTGGTTTTGGTTTATCGAAGCAATGATGTTGTGACTGAGAAGGGACAGAGAAAATGGTTTGTGTCATTTAGAGAGAAAATGCGTGCATTATAGCTTTGAGCCACTTTTCAGAAGTTGTTAAAAGTTCCAATTTAGAATTTTAAAAGTAGCTGAATATCGTCAGGGTAGTCTAAAAAGATGCTAAAAACTAGCAACAAAAATGCTAGGTGGCCATCACGGATTGTTGGCGTTTACTGGATTGTATTTTACTATAAAAATAGGAAGGTCAGAATAGTTTAATCGTAAAAGTTCATGATAGCTAATGTTAAAGGGACAGTTATAACTACTAGGTTTTGTTTGTAGTAAACGTTTGAGTTAGAGGGGGATTTCTAAATTTCCCAGCGAAAAAATATCTTCAAGGGATACACACACAAAAGTGGGGGTATGATTTCCAAAGTGACTTTTTAGGGTTGTCTGATCAACCTCCGTGAAAAGCCACTTAAAATGGAGAATATAAGGGCCTTGGCGTCTGAGTTTAAGGTAATTTGATAGAACAAAATTATGATATCAATTCGATAGATAGTAGTGAAGGTGAAAAGTCACTAGAGGGCGCCATTGGACAGTTTAAGCATATGGGCTTAAAAACACAATGAAGACTTGGTTGGTTTCAGGAACTAAGGGGCGGCACTGATAACTCTTAAAGTAGATAAGACACTTGACAGAGAATTGTTAGATTTGTGCCAGTATTGATACAAGGGCGGAGCCATGTATCAAAAGGGGGATGGAATAGGACACGTTGTGGGGTGGCCTATTAGTTAAACATTTCTGGAGATGGTTGACTAGGATAATAATGGATGACATTGTAGCTAATCAGATAGAACAGATAGAATGACAGAGGTTCTAGCAGAACACATTAAAAAAAAACTGTTAATTAACCAAACCCGTATGTCCAAGATTTTATGCTCTACAGGAGAACTACAGGAGGAGATTACCCACATGAATGGGCCAGGGGACTGGGTCTGGGTCCAATCACTAAAGAAAAAGGACTGGAAGCAGCCATGGTGGGAGAAGTCATACCAAGCACTCCTGGAGACTGCATTCGCAGTGAGAATAACTGAAAGAACTACCTGGGTTCATATCACACAATGCAGGAGGGTAGGACACACTGACACTGCCGAACAATCACAGGGGTAGGAGCAGAACCAGAACCAACAGTGTACTGGGGGCCAACTCTCTACTGAAGATTCCCTGACCCCACCCTCTCATCACTGTGTACGTTCATAGAAGTGAAAGTGTTGCTTGATCTATGGCTGATGATGTGTTCTCTGGGAGAGGGTGGGGCTTTACAGGACTGTTGGTCGTACTGAGCTATCTGATTGGGATACGATGGGGATGGTTACCGTCACAGTGCTGCCAGAACCACCACCAGTTCCAATAGGCCAGGTTCAGCCGGACTCCTCCACCACTTCAAGACCAAGTCCCACACCATCACCTAAGCTCTCCAATCCGGTACAGGTAATAAATGTAAAAGACATCTCAGATAGTGACCAATTGGGGACTGAAACTGGATATGAGGGTAGGGAGAACATGTGGTTAGCCTATATGAGATACACCGCACAAAACACTTAATAGAAAAGACTGTGTGATCTGTGGACATGCTAGACCTGTTCTGCCTACTCACCCGTTTGCCCTAAGCAGTGGGGAGGTTGGATGTGCATATTGGACCATAACAAGCTAAATTCGACCCTGTGTAAAGCTCTGAGTCTTGTGTTCCCAGAAGTCCCCCCCAGAAGACACCATGGGGAGTTGAGGCATATGGGGGAAATTACAGCTGTATCACTGGTACAGGTAGGGGTATAGACTATGGGAGGCTCCCTACTGCTGACTGCATCACTAATGTCACTATTAATGAAACCTGGCCCGTTGAAGGGCTGAACCAAACTAGAGGTGTTGCTGATGTATGGTGGATGTGTGGACCTGCCAGGCGGTTGACCCCCATTTTGAAAGGAGACTGGCAGGGCACATGTGCTTTGGCCAGTCTGATAACACCATTGACTATTATTGAGGTTACAGCTAACCAACTCCTGGGATCTGCACATGACACAGAGGCTCGGAACCAACCCAGGAGACGGCAGAAACGTGACGCTCCTTGGTCCGAGGGTACAGATAACATCCACACCAACCTGTTGGGGTTCCCTGTAGGGGTCCCCCACGAATTCTAGACATTAAACAGGAATGATGGCCTGTGGCATTTATTGCCCATTATTGGCCCAGATATTGTTGATGATAAGCAAACTGCCTGGATCAATTATATTTACTTTAATCAACAATGAGTTAACCACACCGCACTTATAGGGATGGCTGAACAATTGAATGCCACCTCTCGAACCGCTAGACAAAATAGGCTAGCACTAGACATGATTCTGGCCAACCAGAGAGGTGTTTTGTAAGATGTTTGGAGAACAGTGTTGTACGTTTATTCCTAATAATACCAGTCCGGATGGGAGCATTTCAAAAGCTCTGAGCGGGTTGGAGAGGTTATCTGTGGAGATAAAGGGTTTTGCAGGTGTGGAGGAGGTTGGACTGTTCCCCTGGCTGGATGTTTGGTTTGGTAAGTACACTACATTGATGGTTACTGGATTTCTGACCCTAGTAGTTGTTGCATCTCTCTAGACCAACCAGGAGGTTAGAATACTGGACAATACCATATTAGGAACTGTTTCAGTGTAGAATCGACAGACACAAGACGGATCTAATCTACCCAGCAACCAGGACAAATCCGAGGGCCAGCAAAGGCGGGGCAAAGTCTAAACCACGCCCAGCCTCTACTGTGATAGGCCAACAGACGCGTTGAAACTACGTCATCACGGTATAACCTCGCCAGCAGCATACCACCCTGCATACCACTGCTGGCTTGCTTCTGAAGCTAAGCAGGGTTGGTCCTGGTCAGTCCCTGGATGGGAGACCAGGTGCTGCTGGAAGTGGTGTTGGAGGGCCAGTAGGAGGCACTCTTTCCTCTGGTCTAAACATCGATCCCAATGCCCCAGGGCAGTAATTGGGGACACTGCTCTGTGTAGGGTGCCGTCTTTCGGATGGGACGTTAAACGGGTGTCCTGACTCTCTGAGGTCATTAAAGATCCCATGGCACTTATCGTAAGAGTAGGGGTGTTAACCCCGGTGTCCTGGCTAAATTCCCAATCTGGCCCTCAACCATCACGGTCACCTAATAATCCCCAGTGTACAATTGGCTCATTCATCCCCCTCCTCTCCCCTGTAACTATTCCCCAGGTCGTTGCTGCAAATGAGAACGTGTTCTCAGTCAACTTACCTGGTAAAATAACGGTAAAAAAAAAATAAAAAAAATAAAAAAAAATAAGAACAGCTGTTTACGTACTTCCTGCCAGTTCCCTGTTAACCCTGCGCGGTGATACAGCGAACCTGTATATACGAAAATTGCATTTGCCATTCATTGTTTGTGGTAATTAAACATAATTAAAGAAAGTTAGCAGACCTTGCTTTTTATTTATCCTGATACCGGATGTGTTACACGCAGCGTTCACAGTTGGTACAATGTTGCACTTCGCTAGAGATAGCTCAAATCAAGACAGACAGAAGGCAGACCAGCTGAGTAGAGATTCATGTGATTGAAAGAACCTGATTTTTCATCAGTATATTTTCTACAGTTTTTATTTGTTGGCCTTAGGCCTTTGTATTTTACATAGTTGATGATGTAAGTTATAGGCCTATTAGTTCCATGCACTAATTTCTTTAGCTGCCAATGGATCACAGAGTAGCAATGTGTCCATATTGCAAAGACTGGTGCTCTTGCATTAGTTTAATTTTAATTCAGATTTTTATGATTACACACGTGACCATCATTTTGAGAAACAAAAACGTTATTATTGAAATGAAATTGTTCCACGAAAATGTGCATTTAAAGATAATCATAACTGTCACTCAGATCGATAGAAATGGTAAGATAAATTGTAAACTTCTCCAAACTTGAAACCCAAGAGCTGCCCACGGTCTTTATTATAACACCCATTAACAACATTTGCAAACGCTTGCACACAGGAGGTCCCGTGAAAAAAACGGTCCGCCTATAGAAATCAAATGCCCGAAATCACACTGCCAATCCACCCATGCAGCAATGTCCTACATCTGGGAGCAGGACAAAATAACTACGAAAGCCTACAGCCAGACCAAGTCAGGGCTGCTGACATTCACAATATTATTTTGTCCGTTGTTTTGTTACAAACAAGCAAAATTGTAATTATTTTTCTTTAAAAAATGAGCTCAAAACTTTTCATTTTTCAAGAACAGGGAAAATTCGATTGAGGTTAGCACCACACCTTCAAATTAAAAGGCAGTTGAGTCGCCAGAGACAGAACAGACATTGAAAACAAAGATTAAATGTCATTATTTTTTTCAGTTACTGCACAGTACATGTTAAGTAGGCTATTTCTACATATACACACATAATCTGTATCTTACCCCGTCTTTGTTCGCAGTTGAATTATTTTACTTTCACTCTGACTTTCCAAATAACGTTTGCGAAAAGTGGGAGGCAACCTACTGATAATCCACTATACAGTTTACATGGATAATCCACCCAGAAATAAAAATACATTTGTTGAAAGCCTATGTTTTATCAGTTGGTAAAATACATTTCCCTCCGTGATTTAACTTGTAAATGGTCCGCCTGTGAAAATCTGGACATCGTGTATGAACGCATCATAGCTTGGCTATATAATTATTGTCACTGGAGATACACGATTGCACGCTATCACATTTCATAACGCTTTCAAAACAATGACCTACACTCCAGACCGACAAATCAGCCAATAGATGGTATGGCCACACATCCATCCGTTAATATTGTCATGACAAAGTATAGATTTCGCTTAGATGTGCTCAATCTAAACAGTGTACTAAATTAATAACCTCTGTTTCATCTTCATGTACCATGTAGCAATGTGCCGTGTCTGTAGGATAACCTAACACGCTATAAACTAATATTAGATTTAAATACCCATAAAGGTCATCAAAAGGGATGTTTATTCTGAGTGGATATTAGCCCCATTGTGAAACATATTAAATGTATGTTTTCTTGTTTTTAAAGTACATTTAGCCTGCAATTTAATTTGATTAATTAGTTTTTCTATCTCCACTGTTTTCATGTACTTGAAACTGTAATAAAATAAAACACGAAATACAATCAATAATGCTGCATTGAAGCAGTAAGGCATATACTGTACCTTAAGGACTGTTCTTAGAATGAAGCAATGCATGTTCATTCTCATTCATTCTGATTGGCCCCCTCAAACACCATTGTTTAGATTTACATAATTTAAGAGGATCTCTGTGATAGGCTAACACCCATATACATATAATTTATATAACAGGCTTGTAACCTCTAATCCTGGCAATTCATTCTATTCTATGTAAAAACCACTCTATGACATCAGCAGCCATAGAGATAGAATGTGTTTCATCTCTATGATGACAGTCTCATAGAAAAACTGTATTCTTTGAGATGGAATGTTTAAACCGTCTATGTAATAACCATAGAGATATATGATCTTGGTAAAATGTAAACATAAGTACTGATCATCTAACATCTACATTTTTATTAGGATAGGTGACATCTATCACTGCTTTCTACAATAAAATGCTACATGAACTTTCTTAACATCCAAAAATACGCATAGTAAACATTTCCTTGATGATGGTTTATGTAATGTTATGTAAGTCTGCTCCTGTGAAGGACTTGTGGACCCCTCCACACACCCAGGAAAACCAGGTACCCAGACTTACCAGACATCTTCTATAATGTTGTAACGGGCTGTAGCAGCTTCAGACTGTCAAACTCAACCTTTCTGGTCCGGTGGGAACCCCACTTTGAATCCAGTTCATAAACTGTGACTTACATTTTTAATTCACATTTAATCACACTTAGTTGATAATAAATAATGCTTTGTTTTACAGGCCGAAATGACCAGGAATCCAGTCAACGGTCAGAGAGAGAAGGTCAAACAACTTCAGTAAAAAGTAAACTATATGTGAATAAAGTGAAAGTTATTGAATGTTTCTTGCATGTAACTGAAGCCTGCAGGTGAACGGCTCCACAAAAGAAAATGGCAGGTTTAGTCTGCTTGGACCCAGGAGCAGCTAGAGAGGGTCATCAGAACAAGTCTAACTTCACCAGTACCACCATGGCTGAGGACACAGGGGGAAGGTACCATGGTACATGACCCTACTACATGAGAAGGTTCATCATGTGATACAGATTGGTGTGGCCCAGTCTGAAAACCTCCCTAGTGGACACTTTAAATGGCCCATAGTAGATCTAGAAGGATCTGATGGTTGTTAGCACTATGCTTGGCTCAGTGGGGTGTGCACCATATTGGAGGCTGACTGTAGTTGTAGTATTGTAACCCCTCTTTTTAAAGGAGCAGAACATAGTGATGTTAGGTGAGGAAATCACTCATCTGTCAGTTTGAAGAGGTGAAGAAAGACCAAGAGATCTCTGTGCTTCAGGAGGAGCTGACAGAACTGATCCTTTCTCATAATGAGAATGTGGCCAGAGGTCAGGTAGGAAGTAGGGACTTATCTGTACTGTATATTTCAGAGTTCTGTGAGAGTATTGTAGCTTATGTAGTGACCTTTGGTTTAAAAAAAAAATTGGGATAGGGTGCAGCATTTTCACTTTTGGATGAATAGTGTTTCCATAGTAAACTGCCTCCTACTCAGTCCCAGATGCTAATATTTGCATATTATTATTATTATTGGATAGAAAACACTCTGAAGTTTCTAAAACTGTTTGAATGATGTCTGTGAGTATAACAGAACTGATATGGCAGGCAAAAACCAGAGAAGAAATCCAAACAGGAAGTGGGAAATCTGAGGTTTGTAGTTTTTGAACTCAGCCCCCATCGAATACACAGTGGGATATGGGTTATTTTGCACTTCCTAAGGCTTCCACTAGATGTCAACCGTCTCTAGAACGTTGTTTCAGGCTTCTACTGTGAAGTGGGAGCAAATGAGAGCTGTTTGACTAAGGGGTCTGGCAGCAGCCTCATTCTCAGTCACGCGCGTTGACATGAGAGGTATTACTCGTTCCATTGCTTTTCTACAGACAATGGAATTCTCTGGTTGGAACATTATTGAACATTTATGATTAAAACAACCTAAAGATTGATTCTATACTTAGTTTGACAAGTTTCTTCGACCTGTAATATAACTTTTTTAACTTTTCATCCGACTGGACCTGAACGCGCGTTTGGATTTTACCTAACGCCCTAACAAAAGAAGCTATTTGGACATAAATAATGGACATTTTCGAACAAATCAAACATTTATTGTGGAACTGGGATTCCTGGGAGTGCATTCTGATGAAGATCATCAAAGGTAAGTGAATATTTATAATGATATTTATGACTAATGTTGACTGCGCAACATGGCGGATATTTCTTTTGGCTGTTTTGGGCTCTGAACGCCGTACTCAGATTATGCTTTTTCCGTCAAGTTGAAAAAAAATCTGACACAGCGGTTGCATTAAGGAGAAGTTTATCTATATTTCCATGTATAACACATGTATTTTCATCAACAATTATAATGAGTATTTCTGTAAATTCATGTGGCTCTCTGCAGTATCACTGCATGTTTTGGAACTACTGAACATAACACTCCAATGTAAAATAAGATTTTTGGATATAAATATGAACTTTACCGAACAAAAAATACATGTATTGTGTAACATGAAGTCCTATGAGTGTCATCTGATGAAGATCATCAAAGGTTAGTGATGAATTTTATCTCTATTTGTGCTTTTTGTGACTCCTCTCTTTGGCTGGAAAAATGGCTGGGTTTTTCTGTGAGTTGTTGGTGACCTAACATGATCGTTTGTGGAGCTTTCGCTGTAAAGCATTTTTGAAATCAGACACTGTGGCTGGATTAACGAGGATTTTATCTTTAAAATGGTGCCCAATACTTGTATGTTTGAGAAATTTGATTTATGAGATTTCTGTTGATTTGTATTTGGCGCCCTGCAATTTCATTGGCTGTTGGCGAGGGGAACCCCAGTCCTAGACAGGTTAATGCGTATATAGACATATACTGATTACCACAGCAGTGCTATAACTTTAACAGTGTCATCTATCCCTCTATATCTGACCATAACTACAGTATAAAAGTACTATAACAGTGTCATCTATCCCCGACACTAACTACAGTATAAAAGTGATCTAACTATAATAGTGTCATCTATCCCTCTGCCTTTGAACCATAAAGGTGGACTAACATTTAAACTAAAACAACATTAAAAAGAAACAAAAAAGAAAGTAAAAACTTGAAACTTCAGGTTACAAGACTGATACCAGAACCAACATAGATCTAGAATTAGACTGTTCAAACTAAAACTGATACCAGAACCAACAGAGATCTAGAATTAGACTGTTCAAACTAAAACTGATACCAGAACCAGCAGAGCACAATACACATCTAGAATTAAATCTAAAACCTGTCAAACTAAAATAAAACGAATGAAAATAAAAATGTATATAAAAAATAGTGAAAATGCGGCGCTGAAGTAACCATCGTCATCTCACATAATTTTCTGTGTTTCTTTGCGTTAACTGTGGAGTTGATAGTGTGTCTATCAGAGGAGGTCAGGAATCAGAGGGAGGTGGAGAAGGAGGTGCAGGAGAAGAGCCAGCAGATAGCCAGTATAGAAGAGGAGCTCCAAAGGCTGAGAGAGGCCAGCTCTGGATGGGATCCTGAACATGGAGGGTTCCCAGCCCTGTTGGACAGAGAAGCAACTCAATCTGAGACAGACACCAAGCCATACAGAATGAGGTTAACCCTTAGTTAACTCTGTCAGAGTTAGGAATTCATAATTTGTTAACATTTTATATATTGGCTGCATGTAATGTTATCATCTGAAATTTGACCTAAAACTAATCTAATCTTGCATGGTGCTAGGAAGCATCATGAATCTTCTGGTGTGTTCACATGGAGATACAGTATCCAACACAGCTTTAGAGCCTAAACTGGGGGAGGATGAGCCCCCAATCCAAAATCAACCCTTAGCCCTCACCTCTGAGATCTGAAAGGTTTGGATAGGTGTGAACAATCCTGTCAATTAAAGCTGAAACTCATTGTATGTAATCCCAATCAATACTGTATTCTGCAAGTACAGTGAGTTCCTTGTGTAGACCTCTGTCCATAAAGGAAGGAGAGTTGATCACTGCTAAAGGCCAGCAGGATGAGTTGAGACAGCAGCTGAGGACAGGTTGGACCAGCTACATGCCATGTCCAGGAAGGTAGTGAAGGACAGGTTGGTCCAGCTACAGGCCATGTCCAGGAAGGTAGTGAAGGACATGTTGGGTCCAGCTACAGGCCATGTCCAGGAAGGTAGTGAAGGACAGGTTGGTCCAGGTACAGGCCATGTCCAGGAAGGTAGTGAAACACAGGTTGGTCCAGCTACAGGCCATGTCCAGGAAGGTAATGAAGGACAGGTTGGTCCAGCTACAGGCCATGTCCAGGAAGGTAGTGAAGGACAGGTTGGTCAAGCTACAGGCCATGTCCAGGAAGGTAGTGAAGGACAGGTTGGTCCAGCTACAAGCCATGTCCAGGAAGGTAGGGAAACCAGGTTGGTCCAGCTACAGGCCATGTCCAGGAAGGTAGTGAAACACAGGTTGGTCCAGCTACAGGCCATGTCAAGGACAGCAGTGAAGAACAGGTTGGCCAAGCTACAGGCCATGTCCAGGAAGGTAGTGAAGGACAGGTTGGTCCAGCTACAGGCCATGTCCAGGAAGATAGTGAAGAACCGGTTGTCCCAGCTAAAGGTATTGTCTAGGAAGGTATGAACATGGTTTGAGTGTGTAGATTAGGCTATATAGCTATCTATGTGAATCAGACCTGGATCAAATATTTGAAATTATTTAAATACTTCAGGTGCTCATGATTTAGCTTAACTGGTAGGCAGAGTTTACACTTTTGGGACACTTTGGTTGTTTCCATTGTGCCTAGATCAAGCACACCTAAAGTCCTTTCAAATACACTGTGAATGTAGCTTTCTGGGGCTCCCGAGTGGTGCAGCGGTCTAAGGCACTGCATCTCAGTGCTAGATGTGTCACTACAGACACCCTGGTTTGAATCCAGGCTGTATCACAACCAGCCGTGATTGGGAGTTACGTAGCGCGGCGCACAATTGGCCCAGCGTCATCAGGGTTTGGCCGGTGTAGGCCGTCATTGTGAATAAGAATTTGTTCTTAACTGACTTGCCTAGTTGAATAAAAGGTTAAAAAAACAAAACTGTGAACTTCCTTTACTTTCAGTTCTCTTGTTTACGTGAAGGAATGAGGTACTCACGAGAATTCTGGAGGAGGAGAATGGAACTCGTGATCATCTGATAACTTTGTTTATACTCTACACTTCCTCTTCATATTTTCACCTTCATGAACTATGATAGGTAAGGTACACTTCCAACTAAGATAAATAGCTTAATGTCCAAGCGAGAAAGTACCAATGTCTCATTTTATAGGCTCTTTAACACATTTAAAATAGATGAGTATTAAAACTGTCACCTGTTATAAAGTGAAGTGCACTACATTATATTGTTGAGTGAACGGTAAGGATATATTTCTAAAAAATGAATATTTTTGAAGCAGGCGTCCTGCATTTCAAATAATAAACACAGCAACTGTACTTTGTTTGATGCAGTTCTTCACCAACAAAATGTACACCCATTACATTCCTTTACTATGTAATAAAGAAATTTACAATAGTCTCAAATTTCCGTAGTCTTTTTTCTGTTGACAGATTTATTGGTGATACCAGGGGTACGTATACGCAATGGTGTCAATTTTTCCTTCATATTTTCAAACAGGACATTCATATTTTCCAACAGGGCTATACATTTCTTTGAGGTTTTTTTCTCGCCCGAGTAGCCTCGTTTCACTGCCAAAAATACATTTAAACCATCTAGTGTTCAGCGAAATAACAACACAATGTCAAAAACAGGTAGCCTAGTCAAATAATTAACATTCAATCACATTAACCGTTACTCTCTCGCGGGAAACGTTCACTCTTGCAGAGACATTTAGAAACTAAATATGACAATTGGAAAAATAAACCACGGGAGTTTTTTGAGTGAGATTAAAGATGACTTTCAAGTAGTAAGACATGTATAAAAGCAACAGATACCATTAATAAGAAGGGGCTAGAAGCGTCTTATATGGTGAGCTACCAAGTGGCTAGGACAGGCAAGCCCCATACTATTGTGACTTAATTCTTCCTGCTGCCGTGGATATGGCTGAGACAATGAAGGGGGAAAAGGCCCCAAAAAACTATACAGACAATGCCTTCATCAAACAACTGTTTCACGACGCATCAGTGACATGGCAGGAGATGTTTTGAAACAATGACTGCTTCGCATACAAGCCAGTGAATTATATGCGTTAGAGCTGGATGAGTCAACAGACATGACAGGCCTGGCACAGCTCCTGGTATATGTTCGTTACGTTTATGGCGGGTCAATTAACACAAAAATTGTAACACTATAATCAGAGTACTTTTTAAACTCTGTAGAGTGGGACATTATGTTTTCCCGGGGTAGTTTAAAAAAGAACTCTAAGTGTTGATTTAACACTGCAAAATGTATTGTATAGAGCGCTTGTGCCAATACCAGAATGGGCACATTCTCTATAGGCTACAAGATGGCGCCGGAGAAGAAGGCATAACTTATTTTTTTACACATTTTGTACATAATGTTGCCGCTACCGTCTCCTATGACGAAAATAACTTCTGGACATCAGGACTGCGATTACTCACCACGGACTAGGAGAATCCTTCTTTTCCTTTCACGACTCTGACGAGCTCGATGCTAAGGATACACTGCTTTCTCGGGAACAGGCCCCGATCCCCAGGATCTGCGTGAAGAGGAGGCGGAGAAAGATGGGCCGAAGAGCGGGCTGCCTGCTGAGAATTCATAGGCAATTGAATAAACCCCCACTTCCCTCCATTCTGCTTGCAAACGTGCAATCTTTTGAGAATAAAATTGACAAGCTACGCGGAAGATTAAACTACCAATGGGACATTAAAAACTGTATCATTTTATGCTTCACAGAGTCATGGCTGAACATTGACAATATCAACATACAGCTGGCTGGTTATAAGCTGTACCAGCAAGATAGAACAGCGGCGTCTGGTAAGACAAGGGGCGGCGGGCTATGTATTTTTGTAAATAACAGCTGGTGCACGATATCTAAGGAAGTCTCGAGATATTGCTCACCTGAGGTAGAGTTTCTCATGATAAGCTGTAGACCACACTATCTACCAAGAGTTTTCATCTGTATTTTTCGTAGCTGTGTACATACCACCACAGTCAGAGGCTGGCACTAAGACATCATTGAATGAGCTGTATTCCAACAGCATGATAAATGTGCAACCAGAGGGAAGAAACGCTGGACCACCTATCCTCCACACACAGAGACGCATACAAAGCTCTCCCTCGCCCTCCATTTGGCAAATCTGACCATAATTCTATCCTTCTGGTTCCTGCTTACAAGCAAAAATTAAAGCAGGAAGCACCAGTGACTAGATCAATAAAAAAGTGGTCAGATTAAACAGATGCTAAGCTACAGGAAAGTTTTGCTAGCACAGACTGGAATATGTTCCGGAATTCCTCCGATGGCATTGAGGAGTTCACCACATCAGTCATTGACTTCCTCAATAAGTGCATCGATGACGTCATCCCCACAGTGACCGTACCTACATACCCCAACCAGAAGTCATGGATTACAGGCAGTGTCCGCACTGAGCTAAAGGCTAGAGCTGCCGCTTTCAAGGAGCGGGACTCTTATAAGAAATCCCGCTATGCCCTCCGAGCGAACCATCAAACAGGCAAAGCATCAGTACAGGACTAAGATCGAATTGTACTACACCGGCTCTGACGCTCGTTGGATGTGGCAGGGCTTGCAAACCATTATAGACTACAAAGGGAAGCACAGTCAAGAGCTGCCCAGTGACATGAGCCTACCAGACGAGCTAAACCCCTTCTATGCTCTCTTCGAGGCAAACAACACTGAAACATGCATGAGAGCACCAGCTGTGCAGGAAGACTGTGTGATCACGCTCTCCGCAGCCGATGTGAATAAGACCTTTAAACAGGTCAACATTCACAAGGCCGCAGGGCCAGACGGATTACCAGGACGTGTACTGCGAGACACTGGCAAGTGTCTTCACTGACATTTTCAACCTCTCCCTGTCCGAGTCTGTAATACCAACATGTTTTAAGCAGACCATAGTGCCTGTGCCCAAGAACACTAGGTAACCTGCCTAAATGACTACCGACCCGTGGCACTCACGTCTGTAGCCATAAAGTGCTTTGAAAGGCTGATCATGGCTCACATCAACACCATCATCTCAGAAACCCTAGACCCACTCCAATTTGCATACCGCCCCAACAGATGATGTAATGTCTATTGCACTCCACACCTATGTGAGAATGCTGTTCATTGACTACAGCTCAGCGTTCAACACCATAGTGCCCTCAAAGCTCATCAATAAGCTAAGGACCCTGGAACTAAACACCTCCCTCTGCAACTGGATTCTGGACTTCCTGACGGGCCACCGCGAGGTGGTGAGGGTAGGTAACAACACATCCGCCACGCTGATCCTCAACACAGGGGCTCCTTAGGGGTGCGTGCTTAGCCCCCTCCTGTACTCCCTGTTTACTCATGACTGCATGGCCAAGCATGACTCCAACACCATCATTAAATTTGCCGATGACACAACAGTGGTAGAACTGATCACCGACAACGATGAGACAGCCTACAAAACCTATTCCCCCTCAGGAGACTGAAAAGATTTGGCATGGGTCCTCAGATCCTCATAAGATGCTACAGCTGCACCATCGAGAGCATCCTGACTGGCTGCATCACTGCCTGGTATGGCAATTGCTCGGCCTCCGACCCCAATGCACGACAGAGTGTAGTACCGGAGCGGTACCGGAGCGCCAAGTCTAGTACCTAAAGGATTCTCAAGAGTTTTTACCCCCAAGCCATAAGACTCCTGAACAAGTAATCAAATGGCTACCCGGACTATTTGCATTGTCCCGCCCCCGCTCCCCTAAGCCCTCTTTTATGCTGCTGCTACTCTCTGCTTATCATATATGCATTGTCACTTTAACCTTTACCTGGTACTCATCCCAGATCCGGGAGCACCCCCCAACCCCCACCCACTGAGTAGCATAGCTAGCATAGCATCACAAATAAGTACAAGCATCTAAATATCATTAAATCACAAGTCCAAGACACCAGATGAAAGATACAGATCTTGTGAATCCAGGCATCATTTCTGATTTTTAAAATGTTTTACAGGGAAGACACAATATGTAAATCTATTAGCTAACCACGTTAGCAAAAGACACCATTTTTTTTACTCCAACAGTTTTTTCCTGCGTCAGTAGCTATCACTAATTCGACTAAATAAAGATATATATAGCCACTAACCAAGAAACAACTTCATAAGATGACAGTCTGATAACATATTTATGGTATAGCATAGTTTTTTTTTGAAAAATGTGCATTTTTCAGGTATAAATCACAGTTCTACATTGCAGCTGCAATCTGAAATAGTGCCGAAGCAGCCAGAATAATTACAGAGACCAACGTCATATAACTAATTACTCATCTTAAAACATTTCAGAAAAATACACAGCGTACAGCTAATGAAAGCCCAACATCTTGTGAATCCAAACAATATTTCAGATTTATTAAATGTTTTATAGCGAAAACAAAATGTAGCGCTAAATTAGCATAGCCACGCCAGCCAGAACCAGCTGGGCGCCCACGACCAGTTCACATGCACGACAGATATATGAAATAACATCGTAAATTGGGTCTTACTTTTGCTGATCTTTCATCAGAATGTTGATCAAGGTGTCCTTTGTCCAGATGAGTCGTTCTTTCCATTCAGAATGGCAACTTTCCCTCTTCATTTAGCATGGGTACTGGTCGAGTGGCACGGATCTCTCCAACGAAAATAAAATCAGAGAACGGAACACCGCAAAACTCCCGAAAAAATTCAAATAATCTGATTAAACTATATTGAAAAAACATACATTACGATGATATGGTCACATGTATCAAACAAAATTCGAGACGGAGATAGTTTTCATCCGTAATGGCCGCACAACAGAAGGCAATCTCACTCCCAAGTCGCGCGATTCAGAGAACCGGAAGTGGGCGGTCACGCCAAAGAAATAGGTCTTATTTCACGTCAGAACAAGATAAACACAAAATTTCTCCTCTGACGTCCTCTTGACACCCAGAGGAAGGCGTATGAAGTGTGTTTCGGGTCATACGTGGCATGACCATGTATAGGCAGAGCGTTGAAGCGAGCATAGACATCTTGCATTCTACTTCCTGGTCAGGGAAAGTGCTGTCAAATGACTTCTGTTTCACTCAGAGACAAAATTGAAACGGTTTTAGAAACTAGAGATTGTTTTCTATCCAATAGTAATAATAATATGCATATAGTAAGAGCAATAATTGAATAAGAGTTTGAACCTAAGTTTAATTTGGAGAGGCAAAATGTCGAATTTGAAACAGCACCCCCTGTATTCTCAAGAAGTTCAATACCTACAGTTGAATTCGGAAGTTTACATACACTTAGGTTGGAGTCATTAAAACTCGTTAATTGACATAATTAGGTTGATTGGAGGTGTACCTGTGGATGTATTTCAAAGCCTAATTTCAAACTCAGTGCCTCTTTGCTTGACATCATGGGAAAATCAAAAGAAATCAGCCACGACCTAAAAAAAAAAATTGTAGACCTCCACAAGTCTGGTTCATCCTTTGGAGCAATTTCCAAACGCCTGAAGGTACATACAATAGTACCGTTCATCTGTACATACAATAGTACCAAGTATAAACACCATGGGACCACACAGCCGTCATACTGGTCAGGAAGGAGAAACTTTCTGTCTCCTTGATTTAAACGTACTTTGGTGCGAAAAGTGCAAATCAATCCCAGAACAACAGCAAAGGACCTTGTGAAGATGCTGGAGGAAACGGGTAGAAAAGTATCTATATCCACAGTAAAACAAGTCCTATATCGACATAACCTGAAAGGCCGCTCAGCAAGGAAAAAGCCACTGCTCTAAAAACCACCATAAAAAAGCCAGACTACGGTTTGCAACTACACATGGGGACAAAGATAGTACTTTTTGGAGAAATGTCCTCTGGTCTGATGAAACAAAAATAGAACTGTTTGGCCATAATGACCATCGTTATGTTTAGAGGGAAAAGGGAGACGCTTGCAAGCCGAAGAACACCATCCCAACCGTGAAGCACGGGGGTGGAAGCATCATGTTGCGGGGGTGCTTTGCTGCAGGAGGGACTAGTGCATTTCACAAAATAGATGGCATCATGAGGCAGGAACATTTTGTGGCTTAATTGAAGCAACATCTCAAGACAACAGTAAGGAATTTAAAGCTTGGTCACAAATGGGCCTTCCAAATGGACAATGACCCCAAGCATACTTCCAAAGTTGTGGCAAAATGACTTAAGGACAACAAAGTCAAGGTATTGGAGTGGCCATCACAAAGCCCTGACCTCAATCCCATAGAAAATGTATGGTCAGAACTGAAAAAGCGTGTACGAGCAAGAAGGCCTACAAACCTGACTCAGTTACACCAGCTCTGTCAGAAGGAATGGGCCAAAATTCACCCAACTTATTGTGGGAAGCTTGTGGAAGGCTACCCGAAATGTTTGACCCAAGTTAAACAATTTAAAGGCAATGCTACCAAATACTAATTGAGTGTATGTAAACTTCTGACCCACTGGGAACGCAATGAAAGAAATAAAAGCCAAATAAATCATTCTCTCTACTATTATTCTGACATTTCACATTCTTAAAATAAAGTGGTGATCCTAACTGACATAAGACAGGGCATTTTTACTAGGATTTAATGTCAGTAATGTATTTAGCTAAGGTGTATGTAAACTTCCGACTTCAACTGTACATGTACATACTACCTCAATTAGCCCGACTAACCGGTGCCTGTATATAGCCTCGCTACTGTTATTTTTCACAGTCTTTTTACTGTTGTATTTATTTCTTTACTTATCTGTTGTTCACCTAATACCTATTTTTTACTTAAAAATCGCACTGTTGGTTAGTAAGCATTTCACTGTAAGGTCTACACCTGTTGTATTCGGTGCACGTGACAAATAAACTTTGATTAGATTCTGGTGCACCCAAAATAATTGTCAAGGGAAGCCAGTTTGGATTTGGCTTCAACTGAATTTAAAAAAAATGTATCCTTCGGTGGCTAGCTAGCTAGTTAAAATCAGCCCTTTCCTAAATTAGTCACGGATGGAGATAAGGATTTGGACTTGTGGTTTTACCTAATTCTCCGTAATGCCCAATGATTATAACTGTGATTCGGATCCAACCATTAATTCATATATTGTTTCTCTGACCTGAGAGGATGGAAGACATAGCAGGCTATACCCACCTAGCAAAATGTAGTTGAAAAGACGACTATGCCCGATGTCCAATCTCTGTTTGATTTTGATTGAAAGTTTCAACGACTTGAAACAACTTAATTTCAACGTCCTTGCAGCCTATACACATGAACGCAGTATAAAAAAAATTGGTCAGACATTTTATTAACATCACTCCAGTATTTACACACAGTATTTCTGTACAACATTCGTGCTAATTGTCTTTATTCCACTAATGAAGAAGCATGACTCGAATCATCACCTACTCATATTTCAAACATCCAGCGTGAAAAATAATACATTTATTATTCCATGCCTTACCATTAAGTGAATTATTGCCATTACATTTTAACAAAGGCGTTTCTATTCGGTTCTGATATTTCATGTTTACATTTCATGTAACATTTAGTAATAGTCATTATTTATGCAACCAACTGACATTTTTTTAAACAATTATATTGTTTACAAACAATGGAGTAAAACAAGGGTTGGATATTGCATCATATTCTTACTCTTATAATCAATGGCATCAACAAATTGCAAAACTAACGAACCCAATGACCGACCAATCAACATTCTTGCAAAAATAATGAACAAAAATGTGCAAGTAACATATATTTTAGTCCGTCTTAGAATGAAAAACTGTATAAATTCAGTATATCTTCCTCTATGTCAAAATTATGTAAGTTTAGTATCACCTTTGAACCAATCCAGTGCATTTTTGTTAAATAAAGTTTTTTGTGTCAACAGTAAGTCGAAGGATTCAACTAATGAAAACTGAAACAAATAAAATGGATCAAACAGATCAAACCCACTTTTCAAGCCTGTTAAAGGCGTTTGGTGGTGGTGTGGTAAACACATCCCCTGGCTCTACCAGGGGAATGTTTCAGGTGGTCTCCCACAGCTGCGTGTGTGATGATCTGTGGCCTTGCTGTTCCATTTCTTGACTGCCAGTGCAACACAGAAATAAACATATTTAGTCATGTTACGTATATAGAACACTCAAAGTAATAGTAATGTAATGTAGCATCTATGGCCTCGGTTACACTTGGCACTTAAGGGTGACTTCTGATCACTCAAAGATGCATTAGGTCTGGATGCACGAAAGTCACATTGTGCCCGCATTAGGTTCAGATCTACCAGGATGGGCATTGTGTTCAGAATTTGACATAGTCTGGATGCAATCAGATCACCAAATATGTACAATCAATGTAAAGAGATGGCGTGAATGAGTGGGGAAAAGTACACTACACAAATTACTTTCAGAATAACAAAGAACAAATGTGGGTGCCTGAGGGGAAATAAACTGTCAAAAGGGGAGAGAAAATACATGAATCAGTGGACAATTTTTCACTAATGTAAATGAACATTTAACACTTTTTGGGATACTACATGATTCCATATGTGCTATTTCATAGTTTTGATGTCTTCACGATTATTCTATAATGTAGAAAAGAGTAAAAATAAAGAAAGACCCTTGAATGAGTAGGTGTGTCCAAACTTTTGACTGATACTGTAGATGATGGAACATATTCCCTTTTGCTTACGTGATATAAATATTTACAATCTAAACCATGTGACCTCTCACCTCTGGCTGTAGAAGTGTTCTCACTCAACAGCTCTCAGACTGTGCTCCACCCTCGCTGGGTCCTCAGAGGAGAGGAAGGCTGGGAAGGGATGGAAGGATGAATGGATTAATCATTCAACAAGTCAGTAAAAAAAAGGGAGTGCAGTTTGTTATACTAGGAAAGTCCCTGCAGTTTTTTTATGAAACGTGTTAGGCAGAGTGGAAAGTACCCAATGCTTGCAGGCTTAGATTTACATTCTGTTTACTATCTGTCTGAGTAGTCTGACAAATTCATCATAATAATACTGCTAAACTGCGAACAGTTTTCTTGTTAACTGTTTTTACAATTAATTTAATTGTAGATACATTTGTCCATTGATTGTAGAGATAGAAAACAGGAAGAGTGGGGAGTTTAATGAGGTAGGAAACCTTGACCTACAGCTCAGAGTGAAACCAACATGTACAGTTGTATAAATCCTGTTGAGGACAGGGGGTGCTGTTTTCACTTTTGGAGAAAATCGTATGATATTTAAACGGCCTCGTACTCAATTCTTGCTCGTACAATATGCATATTATTATTACTATTGGATAGAAAACAGTCTCTAGTTTCTAAAAACGTTTGAATTATTTCTCTAAGTGAAACAGAACTCTTTTTACAGACCATTTCCTATCCGGAAGTGAGATTTCCAAAAGCGAAGTCTCTCTTCAAGACCTTGTCTATAAAAGGGCATGTCACTTATGACTGTAGAAACACGTCATACGCCTTCCACTGGCTGTCATGCGGAAGTGAGAGCAGAAATCACTTGATTATCTCGTTCAGGGATTGAATACAACCTCTTGGAGTGAGACATGCGCCATTTATTTTTTTTCCTGGGCGCGAGGTTGGACCTGGGCTCGGCTCCTGGAAAGCCCTCGTTAAAGGTGAATATGTTCTCCGGCTTCGATTTTATTTGATACATGTCACAATATCATCCTAAAGTATGTTTTTTCAATATAGTTTAATTATATTATTGAAATTTATTCTGGACTTTAGAGGTGATGCGTCGCAAGAATTGGTTCAAGAATGAGAGGTTAGCACCGCACTGCCAGTGTGCTTGCTAATTCAAGAGGGAAATCGTTCGTTCTGGATCCAAATAAAGTCGGTTCTGAACAAAGGACCCCTTGGAGAACATTCTGATGGACGATCAACAAAGATAAGGACCCAATTTGGGATGCTTTTTCATATATCTGTCGAACTGTGCTATCGCTACTGTTTGACTAGAATCAATGCTGCTGTGTGCTAGCTATTGTAGTAAGCTAATATAACGATATATTGTGTTTTCGCTGTAAAACACTTCAAAAATCGGAAATATTGGCTATATTCACAAGATATTTGTCTTTCATTAGCTATCCACCATATATTTGTCTGAAATGGTTTATGATGAGTAATTAGGTAGTTGACGTTGGTGTCTGTATTTTCTCTGGCTACTCCCGTGCGATTTCTGACTGTAGCTATGATGGTGGCTATGTTGGTAGCAGTAATGTAAAACTGATTTATAGCTAAAATATGCACATTTTTTGAACAAAACATAGATTTATTGTGTAACATGTTATAGGACTGTCATCTGAGGGAGTTGTTTCTAGGTTAGTTAGGTTGGTTCTAGGTTAGTTAGGTTGGCTTTGCATGCTAGCTGCATGCTAGCTGCATGCTACCGGTGCTGTGAAAAATGTCTGTCTGTCTTTTGTATTTGGTGGTGAGCTAACATAAATATAGGTGGTGTTTTCGCTGTAAAACATTTTAAAAATCGGGAATATTGGCTATATTCACAAGATCTTTGTCTTTAATTTGCTATACACCATGTATATTTCAGAAATGTTTTATGATGAGTATTTCGGTATGTCACGTTGGTGTCTGTAATTATTCTGGCTGCTTTCGGTGCAATTTCTGATTGTAGCCGCAATGTAAACTATGATTTATACCTGAAATATGCACATTTTTCGAACAAAACATAGATTTATTGTATAACATGTTATAAGACTGTCATCTGATGAAGTTGTTTCTTGGTTTCTAAGGTTTGTTCTAGGTTAGTTTGGTTGATTTTGTGCATGATACCTGTGCTGTAAAAAATGGCTGTGCTTTTTTCTATTTGTTGGTGAGCTAACATAAATATATATTGTGTTTTCCCTGTAAAACATTTAAAAAATCGGACATGTTGGCTGGATTCACAAGATGTGTATCTTTCATTAGCTGTATTGGACTTGTTAATGTGTGAAAGTTAAATATTTCTAAAAAATAGTTTTTGAATTTCGCGCTCTGGCTTTTCAGTGGAATGTGGGAGGAGTTCCGCTAGCGGAACGGAGGCCTAGACAGGATAACATGGAATGTTAGGGACGGTTTAAAAGTCTAATGCTCTTTTATTTCTTCAGTTCGATGATTTGCATCTAGTCATATGTTAAAACGATGTGTTTTGTGGGGGATGTTAAAAGACTGTCAACTGTAAATGATATGTCTACAGTAATTCAGTAAAAAGCTGCTTTTAGGTGAATGTGTTTCCTTCCGAACTGTGGATAGAAGTGTATTTACTTGCTGGTAGTAGAACCTGTTTCACAAGGGGAAAAAAGAAGTGATACTATCTAGGCTACATTTCTAGGGTCAACTCAGCAGAACATTTTTGAATTCATGCATATATGCAGTTGAAAGTCATGCTGACAACCACCTTAATGATTAGTACAACTTGTATTCTAATGTTGTATCATGCAGGCGCCATGTTTGGGTTCAGTGTATTGTGCAGGCACCATGTGTGGGTTCATTATATTGTGCAGGCGCCATGTGTGGGTTCAGTGTATTGTGCAGGCACGATGTGTGGGTTCAGTGTATCGTGCAGGCACCACGTGTGGGTTCAGTGTATTGTGCAGGCGCGATGTGTGGGTTCAGTGTATCGTGCAGGCACCACGTGTGGGTTCAGTGTATTGTGCAGGCACCATGTGTGGGTTTAGTGTATTGTGGAGGCGTCATGTTTGGGTTCAGTGTATTGTGGAGGCGCCATGTTTGGGTTCAGTGTATTGTGCAGGCACCATGTGTGGGTTTAGTGTATTGTGCAGGCACCACGTGTGGGTTCAGTGTATTGTGCAGGCGCCACGTGTGGGTTCAGTGTATTGTGCAGGCACCACGTGTTGGTTCAGTGTATTGTGCAGGCGCCACGTGTGGGTTCAGTGTATTGTGCAGGCACCACATGTGGGTTCAGTGTATTGTGCAGGCGCCACGTGTGGGTTCAGTGTATTGTGCAGGCACCACGTGTGGGTTCAGTGTATTGTGCAGGCACCACGTGTGGGTTCAGTGTATTGTGCAGGCGCCACGTGTGGGTTCAGTGTATTGTGCAGGCACCACGTGTGGGTTCAGTGTATTGTGCAGGCGCCACGTGTGGGTTCAGTGTATTGTGCAGGCGCCACGTGTGGGTTCAGTGTATTGTGGAGGCACCATGTGTGGGTTCAGTGTATTGTGCAGGCGCCATGTGTGGCTTCAGTGACCTTTTAGTGTTGTCCTTGTCCTTTTCCCAGAGTTCCCAGTTTTCCACAAGTTTACCTGTTTAACAGACACAATCACTGAGAAATCTTATGGTTAAAAGCAGGGCTTGAATTGAGGGGGTATGTGAGGATATAGGCCTAACTCTTGTTATAGAAATGGGCAAAAAGCATATGCTACCCCTTGTTTGCTAAGCCTAAGCTAAGTAAAAACAACAGTCCATAATATATAAAGCGATATAGGCTTTAACAAAGATGAATTCCACAATTATTTCTGCATAGTCCACTAGACTATCGAAGGTCTTGCTCACCCTCAACACGGGTTCTTGGTAGGCCTAAGTCTCCGCAATTCAGAATATTAGTAGTAGGATATGCCTATAGAAAAATACCAAAAAGACAGAAGTGGTATAGAAGCGGTATTCATAGACCAAACAGTTTAACAGATTTTTATTCAGGAGAATCGCATTGAATCAGGCTATTCATCTCAGTGCATCTGAGTTCTTATGCGTAACCTATAGCCTAAACGGAACCGGAAACACCCCCGTCTATTTTGATCACAGATCATGACAAAGCCTGCACATTTCAGCTATATTTCTCATTGATTTAGCCCACTATCGCCTTCAGATTTGATACACATGAAATCCTATATTTAATCTGGATTTCACAAAAAATAGCCTGACTAGGATCCTTTGACTTCTCTCTGCGCCATATGTGTTCCCAATTACGCTAAATGTTGTCCTATTATGAAGCTTTGAATGTTTTCCAATCTATTTGCATAGGCTAACCGGTGTCAGAGGAAGGCCCTAAAAATTGTCAAAGACTCCAGCCACCCTAGTCATAGACTGTTCTCTCTGCTACCGCATGGCAAGCGGTACCGGAGCACCAAGTCTAGGTCCAAAAGGCTTAACAGCTTCTACACCCAAGCTGTAAGACTCCTGAACAGCTAATCAAATGGCTACCCGGACTATCTGCATTGTCAACCCAATATTATTAATCAACCAGGTTGTCACCGAAATAATTATAATATAATAGTAGCCTTACCTTTTCATTTATTTTCATTGCTGCCAATACTGTTTTCTATGTTTGTTTTCACTTAATACTTTGGGATACTAGTGCACAAAAAACATACAGTGTTTAACTCCAATCTGGCAACCCTCATAAAATCCAACATAGCAACAGTAATATGCCAGAAACCAACTTTAAGAAACATTTGAATCTAGATCACATTTACCACAGTGTACAGAATCTGGACGTACCTCAGGTAGCATTTGTAATGATGAGTGCAGTCAGAGCTTGAATCTGTGGGAGAATAAACCAGTAATGAACAAGGACTGTGTGAAGGTGAAGCTATAGTTTCATAGTACTTTGACCATATTTTAGTTGTCATCATTGCATTGATAACATGAAGTAATAGAACATACACCTTTATTCAGACGGCTGAAGTTCTTGACAACTCACCATCTACAAAAGAGTAAGTAGAGCAATAATAACATCTGCTCAGCTAACCTTAGCACAGTGACTGTTCAACATGTAGATTATATCAACATACCTCTACAGCATTTACTGTCACTGGAGAAAAAGTCACTGGTGTTGGACTTTTTCTCCTCCTTAGAATTACAATTCTTCTTCTTCTTCTTCTTCTTATTATTGCAAGAGCTATTGGGACTGATGCCAGAACAACACCAATGATGAGTCCAGGTTATATTTGTGAGGATTGTGGTCCACATTCAGAATTAGACAAATGAGTTCCTGGTCTAAGTTCTTGAAGACCGAAGGATTTACACCTGTAACACATAATATAACAGTCTGCGACAGCAATTTGATCATTCAACTTCCCGTTCAATTGTAGATTTGTACTTTAGTATATTGTATTATTTATCTTACACTTTATTTATGTTAACATATGTGAACTTACTCTGTGTGTAGCCGGCAGGATGTTAATGATCCATCTGAATAGGTGTCACCAGTACAGTCAGAACACACAGTATCTGTAGATGTTGTTCCTGCATGAATACATAATTGCATTTCATTATTCCCCTACTAATTATATTATATTTACTGTTAATGATTATTCACACTGAAGTTACCAGCTTGACTAAATTGAATTATTACAACACAATTAGTATAATGAGTGAGACAGAAGACCAACCTGTGTGGCTGATGTATTGACCAGGTTTACAGCTGCTGTGTCTCTGGGCTGCTCTACAACCATCCTTAGTTGGGTCTAGACAGTAGAACCCCTCCAGTGTCTCACAGACAGTGTCTGATGAAGGTCTACATGGCTGCTTTACCATCAAACCCAAACCGATAGAGAAAACATGGCATGTATTATCTGATGCAGATATAACTGACATATCCTCATAGCATAACAACAGACTAACATATCAGTGTTTGTGTCTGGGTTTCAGTACAGACACACAGCACCACTCTTACCTGGATCACAGTTGGTACACACTTTGCATTTCATGAGACCATTGGGCTCATCAAGGAATGTAGAATCAACACAGGGCACACAGCTGGTGCTGGTGAATTCAATACAATGCTTATATACATGATTTCCTGGGGAAGAGAATCACAATGTCATGTTTTTCTGTTAGTGTTGATGATGTATTAACGTCTGGTGATTCATATGATGTAAAGAGACGGTCCTTACCTGGTGAACACATGGGACAGAATTCAACACCTGTTCTGTACTCAGCTCTACCACATGCAATACAGCATCCAATGCTTACATGCACCAATATAATAGTTATCTGGAAGTAGAGAAAATGTCAGAAAAGAAATCACAAAAATCTAAACTGATGGTGTGTATTCATAAAACTTACAGAAGTAGTTAACATAATTCTAACCCAAATATTCACATTTCAAATAAAATTAAAGTAACTATATGGAACCATTGTAAAGTATTTTGTGAGTGTGTTGGTGCCCCCTGGTGTTTTTAGTTTGACTTTAAAGGTGTGACACCAGACCCTAAACCTAGGTCAGCGTTTCCCAAACTTGGTCCTGGGGACCCCAAGGGTCCGTTATGGTTGTCGCCCTAGCACTACACAGCTGACTCAAATAATCAAAGCTTGATGATGAGTTCATGATTTGAATCAGCTGTGTAGTACTAAGGCAAAAAACTAAATGTGCACCCCTTAAATGTGCACCCCATTCAGTCAATAAATGTGAAAATGTACATCTCTCCACCACGTGTTTTCTAAAAGGTTTCATTAAAATGGACAGAACTAGTAGGCTAATAATAACTCTGATTTAAATTTCAAAAGGGAAATATTTAAATTGATAATTGTTTTTTAAACATGCCAAGCAAATCAGAAAAGTTTCACTTACAGTCCATATCAAGGTTCCAAACTTTGCCATGGTTCCTCAATCCTCTCCAACTCACTGGAAGACCCACACACTGGATTTGTGAAGTTCTTAGTTTTGAAGTATCGAGATGAACTGACCTGTTGAATTCATGTGTTTTAGTACATGTAAATCTAATCCTTTCAATTTGTAAATGATGATATCTTACTGAATTGAATCACTGAAGAAAAAATGAATAAGCTACTTATCAACTTTGAGAAGTATGAAACAGAATGAGGCCTGTAGTTATTAGAGACTGTTGCCATCTTTGACACTAGATACAGATACGACCAGGAAGTGATTTTTGTAGCAGGTTAGGAGAGCGTTCCGCTAACCCTAACCCCTTTCCTAACCTTAACCTAACCCTCCTAACCTGCGGCGTATAACATCAATAGTACACTATAGTACAGAGATTCCCAACCTTTACTGTACCAGTGAGTGAAGAAACATGGTCTCCCTCCTTTTTAACCAGCTCATGTTTAAAACAAATACATGTTAAAACACCACTGGAGTCTGGAGATACAACTCATCACTATAACTGGGCCTCTGAGTCTGTTTTATCCCTGTTGTGCTGTCTGTCTCAGCATCTCTGCTGTCACTGTCCGTCTGTCTCAGCATCTCTGCTGTCACTGTCCGTCTGTCTCTGCATCTCTGCTGTCACTGTCCCTCTGTCTGTGATTCTCCTTGTTCTGATCTGTCACTCTGTCTGTAACTCTGACTGTAACTTTGTTGTCAGTCTGTCAGCTTGTCTGTCTGTGATTCTCCTCAGTTGTTTGTCTGTCTCTGTGTCTGTCTGTCTATGTTTCTTCTTGTTCTCCTCTGCTGTCACTCTGCCCTACCTACCCTTTTGTCAGCACGTGTCACAGGAGTTCTTCTCTGTCACCCTGTCAATGACATCATCTGTATCCAGGACCATAAGGATTTCCTTTTAAGCTGCCATCAGAATAAATGCCTCCAAGTGATTGTAGGATAGGGTGCTCCTGAGTTGATGTTGTATGAATTTGAGAGTTGAGAAGCTCCTCTCACAGGCTACATGGGTGACAGACAGGGTGAATAGGAACTTGTACCCCAGGCCTATAACATGGTAAGCCTCTGTCAACAAGATGTACCACCGTAGACGTTGATAACAACATACAGCACAGTTCTTACATGTTTAACAACTTGTATTCATCATCTCCACGTATTCTTCATCATGTCCATCTGCAGGTATCTCACTCACAGTCCTGGTTGTGTACTTCTCCACTGCTGATGTTTTCAGTCTCTCTTGTAGACCCTCTCTGCAACCCTATCATGGTATCATGGCCTCTCTGCATCCCTATCATGGTATCATGGCCTCTCTACATCCCTATCATGGTATCATGGCCTCTCTGCATCCCTATCATGGTATCATGGCCTCTCTGCATCCCTATCATGGTATCATGGCCTCTCTGCATCCCTATCATGGTATCATGGCCTCTCTACATCCCTATCATGGTATCATGGCCTCTCTGCATCCCTATCATGGTATCATGGCCTCTCTGCATCCCTATCATGGTATCATGGCCTCTCTGCATCCCTATCATGGTATCATGGCCTTTCTGCATCCCTATCATGGTATCATGGCCTCTCTGCATCCCTATCATGGTATCATGGCCTCTCTGCATCCCTATCATGGTATCATGGCCTTTCTGCATCCCTATCATGGTATCATGGCCTCTCTGCATCCATATCATGGTATCATGGCCTCTCTGCAACCCTATCATGGTATCATGGCCTCTCTGCATCCCTATCATGGTATCATGGCATGGTCTTCCTTTTCTTTGTTCTCTTCTGAGGAATCTCAGCTTGTACTTCCAGTTCGGTGTGTTCATCCTGTTCTTGCAGCTTGTCAGTGGACCACTGCACAAAGCTGTTTGCAGTCCTCTTCACAGCAAGTCCCTCACATTCTTTTGCAGAGCCTCTTGTGTTCCCAATACCATCCCTCTGTCAGGATGTCCATGCCACTGGTTTGTAGGTACTTGGAGAGAGGGGACGTTTTCTAAAATATAGACAGAACTGTTTGGGCAGTGAAGATTGTGTTGTACCTTGAGCAGGGTGTCACGTTCCTGACCTGTTTTCTCTTGTTTTGTATGTGTTTAGTTGGTGAGTTGGGATGGGCAGTCTGTGTTGTTTGTTCTATGTGGGAGTGTTATTGTTAATTAGCCTTATATGGTTCTCAATCAGGGACAGGTGTTATTCATTTCCTCTGATTCAGAATCATATATAGGTAGGCTGTTTTACACTGTTAGTTTGTGGGTGATTGTCTCCTGTGTCTGTTGCGCCACACGGGACTGTTTCGGTTTGTTTGTTTGGTTTTTGTGTAGTCTGTTTTTCCTGTTTGTGCGTTCTTCGTGTTACATGTAAGTTCTTCCGTTCAGGTCAGTCTACGTCATTTGTTGTTTTTTAATTATTCAAGTGTTCTTCGGTTTTGTTTAATAAATCATGTCTACTAGCAACGCTGCGTTTTGGTTCAATCCCTGCTCCTCCTCTTCGGATGAAGAGGAACACCGTTACACAGGGTCTCTGTTAATGCTCTGTCCTTGACACATACAGTTGTCCTTTGACCTGCCATCTCTTCAATAACCATCTAGGTGAGAATTACATCCACAAACAGAGCATTTTGTGGGTCGCCAAAGATTACATCCTTGGCCCACTAGCGTGTTTCTCCTATAGGAGGCTCTTTTTTTTCACCACACATTGATTCTTTGGTCGGACTCTGGAATGAACACTGCCAGGTTATTTAGTAGAGAGAACAGCCATAATTACTCCTATTGTGTCTGTCATCACAAGAGTCAGGACGTGTGTGTGCAACACCACATGTACTTGGTTGGGAGTGTGTGAGGATAGCAAGGCAGAGAAACCCTTGTAATGGTCTTGTATGTTTGCAGCTCCATCAGTAGCATTACCAATACATTTAGTAATGTCCAGTTGTATTGTTTCAATGACATCTTTATCAACTGAACAAAGTACCTCCCAGACGATGCCTCGCAATTGACATCGTCAACAAGTGGCTTGTAGTTTTGGACGTCAAAGCAGGAAGGGAGCCTCTGCCTCCAGACTGATGCAGACTCATGCGATGGTGCCTGTAAGAGCCGGCCAGCAGCGGATAATATTCTCTCCACACTTGCAGAGCCACTGGGGATGCTAAACACCCTTTCGGCCACTCTTGCCAGGCTGGGCAGAGATGCAGAGTTATTTTTCAAAACTTTTCTATAGTTTAGCCTAAAGGATTTTACGCAAAATAATCCAATCAAATCGGAAAGCTCTTTGAACGTGGGAATATGTTCGGCCTAACTCGTTCCTTTCTTTTAGCATGTGCACATAGTAAGTACTCCATCATACCTTTGGGATAAGCGTCTTTTCAGATACCACAATGATCATTTAGTTGTGGATGCAAATAGAACTATGGCATTCGGTCTGTAACTTAACAGTTTAGCACCATACCAGCAGGTGGCATCCAAGCCTTAAACATACCAGTGGACACTACATCACCTCACTCCCTCTCTTGCTCTTGGATCTCATCTTTGTAAGTCACCTTGATTTAGCACCTGTGTTTTTTATCAGTTTCTTTATGAAAATATTTAGCGAACTCCATGACAGCAGCAAAAGCAAGGGGCTGTAGCAGCACACACGTAGACTACAAATGCATGCTGGGGCGGGCATGCCTCGAGCTCCTGAAGTGAGCACTGCTGGAGCGAAATTGGAGCGGGCAAGAAGCTCGATGCTCCAGCCTTTGGGAATCTCGCACTAAGATCCAGTCAAATTGAGCACGCTCTGTTCCAGCTCCGCTCACATACTCTGATCTGATCAAAAGAGTATAACATGTCATACTTTTCTTGCCAGACAGAATCAGCTACATTGGGATACATATAGTAAAACAGAGGGGTGCTGTTTCGCTCGCTAGTTTCAGCAGAGAGGAAAAGGTGAAGCAAGAGGACTCACTCTTGCCAAAATCTGTCCTGAATAAGCCCAATGTGTTTCTATGTGCATAATATGCGTGTCATCTGCATTCCCACTGTTGGGGGTGTAATTTTTTTAAATAAATAAGTGTTAAACTAATCCAAATGTAGCCACCCTTTGCCTTGATGACAGCTTTGCACACTCTTGGCATTCTCTCAACCAGCTTCACCTGGAATGCTTTTCCAACAGCCTTGAAGGAGTTCCCACATATGCTGAGCACTTGTTGGCTGCTTTTCCTTCACTCTGTGGTCTAACACATCCCAAATCATATCAATTGGGATGAGGTCGGAGATTGTGGAGGCGAGGTCCTCTGATGCAGCACTCCATTCACTCTCCATCTTGGTCAAATAGCCCTTGAACAGCCTGGAGGTGTTGGGTCATTGTTCTGTTGACAAAACAAATGATAGTCTCACTAAGTGCACACCAGATGGGATGGCGGGCGTATCGTTGCAGAATGCTGTGGTAGCCATGCTGGTTAAGTGTCTTGAATTCTAAATAAATCACAGACAGTGTCACCAGCAAAGCACCCCCACACCATTACACCACCCCCTCCATGCTGCACAGTGGGAACCACACATGCAGAGATTGTTCGTTCACCTACTCTGCGTCACAAAGACACGGCGGTTGGAACCAAAAATATCAAATTTGGACTCATCAGACAACTTTGAAGAACCTCAATTTTGAAATATATTTGGATTTTTTAACACTTTTTTGGTTACGACATGATTCCATATGTGTTACTTCATAGTTTTGATGTCTTCACTGTTATTCTACAATGTAGAAAATAGTAAAAATAAAGAAAAACCCTGGAATGAGTAGGTGTGTACTTTTGACCGGTACTGTATGTATCACTGTTTTTGTTACCCGTTTGACTTTGAATGTGTGCCACTTCAGCTCAGCCAATCAGAAAACCGCGCCGAACCATTTTGGGAGGGTGGGGCGGTCTTGCCTACTGGTCAGCCAAGTGCTCAATATAGATTATTATGACAACAGAGAAATTGTACAAAAGTCATCAAAAACAGGCTCATGACCCGCAGGCCATGTGTATTTGTATAAATAAAACATTTTTTATTTTATTTTATTTTTCACCAACCCACCCCAATAAAAACTGGTTTGGCCTTTCTGGCATTTGCCAGAATTGTCAGATGGCCAATATGCACATGCATGGAGCAATGTCCAACACCTGGCAGCAGGCCAAAATAACGATGAATATCTACACTCTAAAAGTTAGCGTTCCAACAAGCGTTCTTCTAAGATCCTAAAAGTTCCTCCAAGTTCCTCATGGTCCTTGGCTCTGAAAAATGCCCCCAAAAATGTTCTTCCAAGAACCCCAAAGGAGGTGGGGTCAGTCGAGGAACCTCTTTAGGTGGTGGGGGTTCTTGCAGGAACTGCCCAACTGAAACATTTGGATTTGAATTTGAGATGACAGCAGGTGTAGGCACTTAACTGAAAAATGTAAATATTTCCTCAATATAAGGTAAGGTTTCTCCCTTGTATGATCTAAATTTATACTGTTTTATGATCATACCCTCTATCTTTTCATATTTGTAGAAATGGCAGTGTTGACACTTTCTCCCTTTTTAAAATGATTTATAAAACAGAAAATGGACAATTGAACGGATATCAAATCAACAAAGAGATAAGATCATGTTGAAGGTTATAGCTGCATTGGGTGCAGATGACTATACCTCTCACTGTTGTGTGTGTCTGAGTCTGCAGGTATACTGACCAGGAGGCACACAAAGGTATTGTACACATTGGTATGTTGTGCAGATCACATCATCTACAGTTAATTTTGGTTTCTCTAAACTCTTATAGGACTCAGTCACAGCAGCCTCCCTTACCTCTTCAATGAGAATCCCAGAGGCCTCTACATTATGGACAAGGTATGTGTATAAAAACCATAATCAAAAGTGAACCGTTTTTTAAATTCACATTTACCACAAAAAACAAGGTATGAATACTGCCATTCGCATGTTTAAAAAAAAAAAACATCTGTATAATTGTAATTTTTGGGATTCACACACGTCACCCTCCCTACACCTCTGATGAATATAACAGGAAACCTGTTCGACCACCACCATTCTGGCTATGGATACGGAGAACATAAACACTAACATCAACACGACAGAGGATATATCCATTGGACTTGGGGCTCGGCTGGGAATTTTCCTTATCTTTGGATTTTTTATTTTGCTTTGCCACTAAAATCATAATAAACACTGACAACTGAAATGTTGTGTTCTTGTTGTTATTGTAATGCGTATTATTATTATTATTAATAATAGGGGACGGGGGAGTTAAAAAATGTACCCCAAAAGGTTATACGAGGATCCATTAAAAGGGGTTCTTTGAAGAACCATTTTAAAGGGTTCTTTGAAGAATTTATAGAGGTTCTCCACGGTTTCAATTTGAAGAACCCCTAAAGGATACTCCAGCAATCTTTTACTATTAGAGTGTACAGTACAGTCAGGCCAAGTCAGGGCTTCTGACGTTCGCTATATTATGTTTTCCGTTTTTTGTTGTTGCAAACAAGCAGAATTATAATTATTTTTCTTTAAAAATGAGAAGGCCAAAGCTTTTCATTTTTCAAGAACAGGGACAATTCGATTGAGTTTAGCACGACACGTTCAAATTAAAAAGCTTTTGAGTCGCTAGAGGCAGAACAGACATTGAAAACAAAAGGAAGAGAACAGCCTTGTCGTAAAATTACAAATACAGTCATTCATCAAGATTAAAGTATGTCATCATTTTTTCAGTTACTACACTGAACATGTTAAGTAGGCTATTTCTACATATACACACATAATCTGTATTTTACCCCGTCTTGGTTCGCAGTTGGACTATTTTACTTTCACGCTGACTTTCCAAATAACATTTGCGAAAAGTGGGAGGCAACCTACTGATAATCCACTATACAGTTTAAATGTATAATCCACCCCAGAAATCCAGATCAATTTGGTGAAAGCCTATGTTCTATCAGTTGGTAAAATAAATTTCCCTCCGTGATTTAACTTCTAAAAGGTCCGCCTGTGAAAATCTGGACGTGTATGAACGCATCATAACTAGGCTATAGAATTATTATCACTGATCATCTTACCAGATAGATATGTTCTTCGTTTTATTATAATTATAGTTACTCCAATCACTGCTGCTATCACAGCTAGTAACACCACCACCACAGCAGATATTATTACAGCTTTGGGAAGGGAGTTCTGTGGTCCGCATTCAGAGTCGGACCAATGAGTTCCAGGTTTAATTTGCTGACGCTTCAAGGTATCACATCTATAATAAGAGAAATAGACCACTGATAAATCAACCATTCAGTCATCTAACATTCAGTTTTACATTTCTATGTTAATATTGTACTATTTAGATGATATTTTGAGGGAAATAACCATTATACATGAGCCACACTTACTGTGTGTATGTCTGGCAGGATGTAAATAATCCATTTGAATAGGTATCACCAGTACAGTCAGAACACACAGTATCTGTAGATGTTGTTCCTGCACCAACACAGGGTGAAACTCATTAAGGATCCTAACTTGAGATGTGCTTAACTCACGACTGCATAAATCATGTACTGAGGGCAATGGAAGATTTACATGAAACATACCTGTGTGGTTGATGTATTGACCAGGTTTACAGCTGCTGTGTCTCTGGGCTGCTCTACAACCATCCTTAGTTGGGTCTAGACAGTAGAACCCCTCCAGTGTCTCACAGACAGTGTCTGATGAAGGTGTACATGGCTGCTTTACCTTCAAACCCAAACCTATAGAGAAAACATGTCACTTGGTATCTGAAGCTAAATGTAAACCCTGCTGTATTTCATTAAAACAACAGCTGATATAGTAAAGTAGCTCAGTGTTTATGCCCAGAACACAGAATTCTCACCTGGATCACATGTGGTACAGTTGTTGCATGTTGTTTTACCACTGGGCTCATCAAGGAAAGTGTGAGTCAATACAGGGCACACAGTCAGGTGATTTGGTGCAATGACTATTTTTGGTATTATTATTATCATAATTATTATTGTTTTATTATTATAATTAACCCTTCATGAAAATACACAAGGTCCTTACCAGACCAACACATTGTGCAATATCTATCACCTATTTTATAGATGGCTGGATCATATGTGGAACAGGGTTCATTGTTGAGAAGTATAAAATGTATCTGGAAATAGAGAAGAAATAAAACATCAGCATACATTACATTTAAAGATGTGACACCAAACCCAAGATAACCAGTTATCTGTAAATTCAGTCAATAAATGTTACTGAAATGTACTTCTCTCATCCATGTTTTATCTACAAGGTTTCAGTCAAATTATATAGCAGGCTAATAATAACTGATTCATATTTCATGAAGGAAATATTTACATTTGATAATTCGTTTTTTATACATGCCAAGCCACAAAATGTGCAAATCAGAAATGTTTCACTTACAGTCCATATGAAGCTTTCAGACTGTTCCATGGTTTGTCAATCCTCACCTACTCACTGGAAGACCCACATACTGGATTTGTGAAGTACTTAGGAGTTTTGAAGTATTGAGATGAACTGACCTGTGGACTTAATGTATTTTAGTACATGTACTGTATAGTAAGAATAGCTCTATTATATTCTGCTAAAATATTGCATACACTGCCCAGTTAATAAATAAACTCAGCAAAAAAAGAAACGTCCCTTTTTCAGGACCCTGTCTTTCAAAGATAATTCGTAAAAATCCAATTAACTTCACATATCTTCATTGTAAAGGGTTTTAACATTGTTTCCCATGCTTGTTCAATGAACCATAAACAATTAATGAACATGCACATGCGGAACGGTCGGCAACAGCTGTAATAGCTTACAGACGGTAGGCAATTAAGGTCACAGTTATGAAAACTTAGGACACTAAAGAGGCCTTTCTACCGACTCTGAAAAACACCAAAAGAAAAATGCCCAGGATCCCTCCTCATCTGCGTGAACGTGCCTTAGGCATGCTGCAAGGAGGCATGAGGACTGCAGATGTGGCCAGGGCAATAAATTGCAATGTCCGTACTGAGACACCTAAGGGAAACAGGATGGACACCTGATTGTCCTTGCAGTGGCAGACCATGTATAACACCTGCACAGGATTGGTACATCCGAACATCACACCTGCGGGACAGGTACAGGATGGCAACAACAACTGCCCGTGTTACACCAGGAACGCACAATCCCTCCATCAGTGCTCAGACTGTCCACAATAGGCCGAGAGAGGCTGGACTGAGGGCTTGTAGGCCTGTTGTAAGGCAGGTCCTCACCAGATATCACCGGCAACAACGTCGCCTATGGGCACAAACCCACCGTCGCTGGACCAGACAGGACTGGCAAAAAGTGCTCTTCACTGGCGAGTCATGGTTATGTCTCACAAGGGGTGATGGTTGGATTCGCGTTTATAGTCGAAGGAATGAGCGTTACACTGAGGCCTGTACTCTGGAGCGGGATCGATTTGGAGGTGGAGGGTCCGTCATGGTCTGGGGCGGTGTGTCACAGCATCATCGGACTGAGCTTGTTGTCATTGCAGGCAGTCTCAATGCTGTGTGTTACAGGGAAGACATCCTCCTCCCTCATGAGGTACCCTTCCTGCATGCTCATCCTGACATGACCCTCCAGCATGGCAATGCCAACAGCCATACTGCTCATTCTGTGTGTGATTTCCTGCAAGACAGGAATGTCAGTGTTCTGCCATGGCCAGCAAAGAGCCCGGATCTCATCCCATTGAGCACGTCTGGGACCTGTTGGATCAGAGGGTGAGGGCTAGGGCCATTCCCCCCAGAAATGTCCGGGAACTTGCAGGTGCCTTGGTGGATGAGTGGGGTAACATCTCACAGCAAGAACTGGCAAATCTGGTGCAGTCCATGAAGAGGAGATGCACTGCAGTACTTAATGCAGCTGGTGGCCAGATACTGACTGTTACTTTTGATTTTGACCCCCCCCTTTGTTCAGGGAGACATTATTCCATTTCTCTTAGTCACATGTCTGTGGAACTTGTTCAGTTTGTGTCTCAGTTTTTGAATCTTATGTTATTTCAAATATTTACACATGTTAAGTTTGCTGAAAATAAATGCAGTTGACAGTGAGAGGACTTTTCTTTTTTAATGTTTATAATATAGTACTGTACGTTGGCTGGCCACCCCTGAGTTATCAGTCACCACCATCAATGTGAATAAAACTGAACCGAATCTTAATGAAATATAATATCCTTTCACTTAGTAAATTATGATATCTTGCTGAATTGAATCACTGCAAAAAAAACTG